>NC_065443.1:164155653-164761398 GCF_917563875.1 Diabrotica virgifera virgifera | reverse complement strand
GCAACGCTACAACCTAGCACTAAATGTGCTAATAGTGATTACATATTGGGTACCATGAACCTAATTCAACTGATCATCCGAATTGTATCAGATGCAATGGAAGATCTTCATAAAGGTACCTAATCGAATAGTTGACATAACAGAGGTTAGCTCATTCTGGGATCCTCTAACTATAGCTATAGCTACAACAGATTGATAAGAATGGCCAGAAGAAGCCAACCAATATTTCGAAGTCATCACACATGAAGTAATTCAAGAAGTCACATATTGATAACTCTTATAAATAAATCCAATTAAGGAAATACTAGAGAACAAGTAAATCAATTTCTAAAGAAACTGCAGATTAAGAAAATGTTCCCTAGTTACTCACAGAGAACAGGATATTGATCCTGACTCAAAGGTACATATGAACCAAAAAAAAATTAGTTCCTCGGAAAGATGATGCTTGAACAAAATAATCCCCTGGTGAATACAAAAGCTACAATATTTCAATATATCAAAGAAGTTACCATCTTTATCAGAATAATAAAATAGTAAAACTTACGAAGGATAGATAAACATACAAGTTAAGACTAAGTCTCTTCAGAATGAATGTAAACTGAAAATCGAATAAGAATGCCTAGTGCATGATTAAAATGATGATTAAACATTCTATCATAAAGATTCAGCATCTGAACTAATTGAGGTATGGCTTGGAACTAGGCACTGTGAGCAATGAAATCTGCTTCCTATCAGGTGCACAGTCGATAAGCAACAAGTCTCGAACCCACGTATTTGCATAGCCAAACTAGGCAAACCATTTTCCTAAGCAGTGCCGGTTTATGCACTGGGCGCTTGGGGCGGGCGCCCAGGGGCCCGGGCACCGGAGGGGCCCGTACAGAGCCATTCCTTTTACTAATAAAAAAGTAAAGTCCGCTAAATAATCTACGTATTTTCCAAAATAGAAAAAAAAAACGACGAAATACCTGCGACTTCGAAATGGTCTTTCGAAATGGTCGAAACTTTTAAACCAAAAAGTGATTTCTTAGAACGTTATAAAAACATGTTTGAAGATGGAGAAAAAGCTTATTATGGAAGATTAAACAAAAGCAAATTTTACAGAGAAAACCCCAATGGAGGCAAAGAAAAGAGAGATTAGCTAATATACGGCGCAAGTGTTAAAGCTGTTTATTGTTACCCGTGCAAATTATTTTCAATTGAAAAAATAGTTTAACTGAGTTTGGATGGACCCACTGGAAACATTTGAATATTTTGCTCAAATCTCACGAAGAAAGTAAATTTCATCTGAACTCTATGGTTACATTAATAACAATATCATGATTGATTGGAGTTATAGACGCTGTCTTGGAAGAGCAAGTAAAATACGAAGCTAACTATTGGATAAACGTCCTAAGAAGAGTTCTTGTCACTACTAAATGACTTGCTTTTTAAGGACTAGCTTTCCATTGATGCAATGAGGATTACGAGTCGTCATAAAGGAAATTACAGTTGTCTTGTATACTGGGCTAAATTTGACTACTTCTTAGCTGAGCATTTATAACGGAATGAAAATAAATGAAATGGTTCAGTTAGCTATCTTTCTCACCAAATTTGCAATTAATTTTTTGAAGTAATGAAATCAAAGCTTGTAGAAACTTTTGACGCTGTAAATGCTTTAGTTAAAAACTAGGGATCCATCAAACCTATATTTTCCAGTTACGCAATAACAGAGACGAAAAATTAGCAATTAAAAATGAAGCCAAGACAATGCAGAATAAAATCTTTGAGACAGCTCTATTGACACTGATTTTAACAAAAACTTTAGAACGAGTTAATGCAAAAGCAATACGTGAACGTGAAGAAACTGTGGACTTAAACGCGTCAATTGGAGTAGAAATAATGGCATCTATTTTGAGATTTGTTGGAGACGTAAGAAATATGTCAAGCGAAATTGAACTAGAAACCAAAAATATTTTTTTTGCGAAGACTACAAAGATGTTACATCAGCTGTTAGATGATTTTCTACGCTAGATAAAGAAGCAGTCAAGACGTCAATTAATACTGTATATGTGAAACATAAAAAAACATGATGATGAAACCAAAGATAACTTGCATAATGAAATTACCCATTCTATAACATTATGCCAGAAGTTAAATAAACATTTATAAAATTTGGTATCATCCAGGATGTAAATATTGTACCTAAAGGTAACATTTCCCAATATTTTACCTTTACTGCAAGTTTATTTCACGATACCAGCTTCTAATGCATCAGAAGAGCGGTCTTTTTCGGCTTTAAAAAGAATAAAAATATATTTAACGCCAAATTTGGGTCAAGAAAATCATAGACGCATATCACTATTGTATTATAGTAAATGAAGACCTGGAGCAACTGAATTGTGATAGTGTCATCTGACAGATTGCTAAAATGCCTAATCAAGCAAAAAAGTGATCTAATTTTTGACATATGTATTTTTTAGAATATATTTTTTTTGTTTGTCATGTGTTGTTTTGTGCAACTTTCTGTTTTTTTTTATACATTTTTAAATGTATTTTTTGGAATATTTTTACGTTTGCTATTCTTCTTGTTTGCTAAAAATTGTGTATGGATTTTACGGGTATAAATACATGAATGTGTTTTCTTGTAAAAAAATCTGACAACGAATAGCAAGTAAGAGGGCCCCTAAATATTCAGCGCCCAGGGCCCGAAGTTAGGTTAAACCGGCACTGTTCCTAAGAAATGTTCACTACAATAAATAATGAAATGGTTTCATAGTCTTTACCATAAATTTCATATCAATTAACTTAATTGTATATTTGACAAATGGGGTATGACTTTGGACTCATACTGTATACTAAAATTGCATTTACCCAAACAAATATCGCGATAACTTCTTTAGACAAAAATAAGCTAATGTACCAAGGAATCATGCTAAGCACTGAAATAACTTTCCAGTAGAAACTACAAATTCAAATACAAAACGAGATAATCCTAATCTAAACCTATTATGTAGATACACTAATCTACAAGTGATGACATATATACAGTAGGAAAAATGAAAGAATACCCATGAACGAACATTTAAAACACGCTGTATTTTCCTGTCACCGTGTCACACAAAAAATTGGCCAGCGCAAGTACATGTAATAATTATTGTTACATGTACTTGTACTGGACAATTTTCTTTGTGACACGGTGACAGGAAAATACAGCGTGTTTTATATGTTCGTTCATGGGTATTCTTTCATTTTTCAGACTGTAAGCATAATCACATACAAGGTGTTAACAGTTCCATACCAGTTCAATAATAAACCAAATTAAGCTAAATCTCAATAATAAACTAAGGGCATCTAACATACATAGAATATGGAAAACTAGAAAGATTACTATAATAGATAAAACATAGAGTCCCTATCTGGTGACTAAAATCAAAATACAATCGTTAACCTATTCATTGCACAATCGAGTATTTCTGAAATTTAGAAAGAGTAATTAACTTGATCAATATTGTTAAGTTAATCTTCTTCTTCTGACGACGAAGATGCTAAGTCGTTGACAGTATTATCTGGTAGTAAGTCCTTTATATGAAATCGACCAAGTTTTCTGTTGGACGAACTATCTTTTAGTTCATATATTAAAGGAGAGATTACTTTACTGACAACACATGGGACATATTTCTGACAAAATTTGGCAGAAATAGCATCACCTTTACTAGACTTAACGAAATTCCGTTTCAATACCCGATCCCCAACAAAGAATCGCAAATCTCTTTTCCTCAAATTATATTGACTCTGTGACTTAAGGTATGAAGATTTTAACTTCTTTCTGATGTCTGCAAATATTGGAGGCAAAGTCTGAATATCATCTAAACGATGAAGCTTCTCAGAGATCTGAGGGAGATTTGTGGAATTGTCCGAAATTACACCAAAATAATCACCAGACAAAGCAATATTTCTATCAAAATTCAAATAAGCTGGAGAACATTGAGTAACTTCATGGACCGAAGTTCTTATGGCTTGAGCTATTGAGTGAATATACTGGTCCCAAGCTCTGTGATCTGGATAGGTGTACGATCTAAGGGCTGTTACAATACTGCGATTCACTCGCTCACTATGATTAGCTTGTGGATGGTATGCCGCATTATAAAAGATCTTCTGAACTTTGTATTTAGTTAGAAGGTCTTTAAAAGCCTTAGACACAAATTGAGGACCATTGTCACAAGACACAATTTGGGGAACACCAAACAACAAAAAGACTTGTTCCTCCAAATATTTCACAATGGCAGGGACAGTGGCATTCCGAAGAGGAAAACCTAGTGGAAATTTTGTAAAGTAGTCCACAACCACCAAACAATAGGTATAGCCATTGTAGCTACGAGGATATGGTCCAATCAGATCCATGGATATCATCTTCCATGGGAAGTCAATGTTCCTAAAAGTACCCATTAATCCAGCTTGTGGCATAGTACTTGGCTTGCAAGTAGCACAAACTCTACATCTAGAAATATATTTCTTGATATAGTTGCGCATGCCATGCCAATAATATAGTTCTGCTATCCTACTAAATGTTTTATAAGAACCAAAATGACCAGATGTCACATTATCATGAAATGTACGAAGAATTTCATCCCGGTTTGCTGTTGGGACAACAATCTTCCAATCAGACATATTATAGAAAGCTTCCACTGAACTAACGACATGCTTATAAAGGATATTATTTTCCACTTTAAAATCAGGATACTGATCAGGTTCTTGGGTAACCTTTTCCACCATTTTCTGATACCATGCATCCGGAACTAAAGTGGAAAAGTCAAGAAGATTGACATCAAACGTTCGAGATAAAGCATCAGCTACTACAACACCATTTGCCTTACGATGGACGATATTATAATCAAATGCTGACAACTTACAAATCCATCGAGACAAACGTTGGGATGGGTTACGCATAGAATGCATCCAGAGTAACGAACTATGATCAGTAATAAGAGTACACTTACGACCTTCTAAATAGTACCGGAACGCCTCCAAGCCATGAATAATAGCAAGGAGTTCACGCTCTGTAGTGGAATAATTTTTCTGAGCCTTATTGGGCTTCTTACTAGTATATGCTATGGGGTGTTCAGAACCATCTTTCATCTGAAAGAGTACACCACCTGAGGCGGTATTTGAACAGTCAGTCATGAGGTAGAAATGTTCACTGAAATCAGGTGAAGTCATGACCGGAGCACTAGTAAGAGCTTCTTTAATACGATGAAAAGCATCGTCGGCTTCAGGAGTCCAGGTGATAGTTTGGCCCTTTTTCCTATTTTCAGTAAGCGGTGATAATAAAGTAGAATAAGAAGGCACAAATCGACGATAGTACCCACACATGCCCAAGATCCTACGTAATTGTGTAGTAGTTTTAGGAATAGCGGTTACTTTATCAGGGTCTGTTCTCAAACCTTGATGATCGACAACATATCCTAGAAATTTCAAATTAGGACGACAAAAATTACATTTCTCTAAATTAACCGTGAGATTAGCCTCTTTAAGGCGTGAACATAATTTCTCCAATATATCCATATGTGAGGAAAATCAGGAGTAACAACTATAATGTCATCTAGATAATAAAATACAAATGGTTCAAGTTGTGGACCAATAACCAAGTCCATTAAACGACACATTGTTTGCGGAGCTGAAACTAGACCGAAAGGCATTGTGACAAATTGAAATAACCCTTTACCACTGACAGCGAAAGCAGTATACTTCTTACTCTCTTCGCTTAACGGAATCTGTAAGAAGGCTTTGGATAAATCGATAGAAGAGATATATTTGGCATTCTGAAGTTTGCTCAGAATGATATCTATCCGAGGAATAGGATAAGCATCTCGATTGGTAGTGATACTATTAAGTTTGCGACCATCGAAGCATACTCTGAATGATCCATCCTTCTTCTTTGTCATCCATAAGGGACTACAAAATGACGACGTCGACTTTTCGATAATGTTTAAAGAGAGCATCGAATCAATTTCTTTACTTAAATCTGCTTGCCATGCCTGAGGTACGGGATATTGATATTGTCTGAAAGGAGTTGTAGTGTTCACTTCGATAGTATGAGATATTAAATGTGTACGACCTAATTTATCCTTGGAAGAGATAGATGAAAATTTAGAGATAATATTCTCTAACTGTTTTTGCTCTAAGCTAGACAAACTAGAGAACTCACGAATGGCACTTAAAGTTGCAACATTAAAGGAAGATATAAACAATGAAAAATCTGAGCAATTTAGTGTACTATTAAATGCATTCAAGAAATCCATGCCAAGAATTATAGAATTTTTAACTGAAGGTATAACATAAAATGTAATCAGTTTCCGAATATTGGCAACTACGATTTCTGTGTCAAATTTACCTGTAATTGACTGTATAGCACCATCTGCAGTAGAGACTTGTAGAGAAGAAATAGGCATAACATTAATTTCAGTATTTTCTAATAATTTCAGCGAATATGAACCTATTAAAGAAATGTTAGAGCCACTATCTAATAGAGCTAAACAAGATTGTCCTAATATTTCAATTTCAAGATAAGGTCTATTATCGTTATGTTTCCTAACTAATAAAGAGTTTATATCAAAATCCAAAATATCTGATTTATTTTCAAAATAATCTGGTATTAACATAGACATATTATTATTATTTACAAACTTACAACCTGGTATAGAATTTGGAACTGTTTCCTTGTCTCGATTATGCTTATTACTAAAATTCCAGTCTAAGACTGGAGGGAATAACCTACGATCAAGCAAACCGCTCGAGTCAACTGAAGTGTTACTAACAATTACTTTTTCCCTGATTTCGGTTTGCGTGTTGGCCTCCGGTTGGAAGTGTTTCTTCCTTCCTGAGAGGTGTTCGAACTGCTGGCGGGTATTGGACCTGAAGCTTTGTCTACAGCTGCGATCATATTCCCTGAT
Source organism: Diabrotica virgifera virgifera (assembly GCF_917563875.1). NCBI lineage: Eukaryota > Metazoa > Arthropoda > Insecta > Coleoptera > Chrysomelidae > Diabrotica > Diabrotica virgifera. The sequence continues at coordinate 164,754,469 of NC_065443.1, read as the reverse complement.
GGGGCTGCTGTTTGGAACGCTCAGGGAACGAGCCTCTGCATGCTCGTTTCCCGAACACTTAAAACAATTTCGTTTCAGTGTGTTATCTTTACCACAACCGTGGCAGAAAATCCGGGTTTGGGGTCTGGAACAATCCCGAAATGCGTGACCAGCTTCCTGACAATTCCAACAAGAAAAAGAAGAAGTAGCCACAGACACATTCGGTGTATGGGGTCTAGATTGCCAAGAACGATTTCTCGAGGAGTGAGAATTAAAACCAGGACCAGAATTAAACCGCGAGGTTGTAGGAGAATTAAGAGACCAAGATAGAGTTTCCTCTAATCGTTTACATTTTTCTGTGAGTTCTTCTATACTGGCTATATCCACCAGTGCTAATTGGGCATGGTAAAAAGATAGTAAACATTTTAAAATTATTTTTATTTTCGAATTATCCGTTAAAGGAGTGTCTAGTCGACTACACATGCCTAACATAGTGTTGATAAACATGGTCACTGATTCTCCAGGTTTCTGCTTGTGGTTCTTGATCTCGTCTAAGAGATCAGTTTGGAAAGAATAAGGCAGAAAATCGGATTTTAGTTTCTGAGCCAAACCAATCCAAGTGGTAAAGCTACCACGGTTGTTCATAAACCACGTAAAAGCATGGCCTGTAAATAATTCAGCAGAAGCTGAAAAAAGATCTTCCTCACTCACACCTCTCGAAACACGAAGACATTCTACCCTATCTAAAAATGAAATTACTTGGTCATACTGACCTTCACCAGAAAACGAAACTCCCCACTTATGTACCTGCACAGGCTTGGGATGTAACAAGGAATTAGAGGCTTGAACCGAAGAAACAGGAGTGGACGTGGCTAGAGGATTTACTCGAGAATCGAGTTCACCTTCTAGACTGAGAATCCTAATGGACATAGAGCGTTTGTAAAGTTGTTGCTCCTCATCTGAGCAACATAATAAGTGGACACGACCAGAGATATGAGCAAGACGTGAAATGTATCTAGAATACATGCTATCATGGACAGTCCCTCTAAAATTATTTATCTTTTGCGTAAGATCCTCTATTGTCTCATTTATTCCCTGTTATTGTTCCAGGAAAGGAATAGCTGCAGCTGAAATTTGTCGGAAACTCCTATTTCCTTGCTCTTGTTTAAGGGCACTACGCAATAGACTGCGTTTTCTATCACATTTAGCGGCTTCCTCAACCTCTATTTCCCTTATCCTCAGCTCATAGTCCAATTCCTTAACCTACAAATGTTCTGGCTGAAAGGTACACATGGTGGTAGTGAAAATTTAGTAACAATAAACCCAACCCAACAAAGACAAACCGAACCCAACCCAACAACTAACGACCAATTAACAGACAATCTACTAAATGAGCTGCTAAACCGACGGACAAATAAACCGACATACCAAATATAACCGATATATATATATATATATATATATATATATATATATATATATATATATATATATATATATATATATATATATATATATATATATATATATATATATGAGATGTAGATCCTTGAAACACACTCAGTGATCAAAAGATCCAAGGTTAATGGTTTGACGACCACTCGTACGACATCAAACAAATGAAATAGAGAATGTGGAAAAATCCCCTTACGTACAATTCACACATCCACCATTTCGGGTTGGGAAAAATTTTTCGAATAGAATCAAAGATCCAAACACCAGTTCTTAGAAATGTGTTTCGCCCTCTTCAACCTCTCTGGGCTTATCAATAAAGATGAGAGGTTGAATATCTTTAGACACATTCCAATCAAAAAACAACATTCGAGACCTAGACATAGAAGGTGCGTAAATCTACGGCAAGTCCGACAATGACAGTCTCAAGTTTTAATTCCCTAATTACTTAAAGTAAGTAAAATATATGTTTAAAAACATGAGATGTAGATCCTTGAAACACACTCAGTGATCAAAAGATCCAAGGTTCATGGTTTGACGACCACTCGTACGACATCAAACAAATGAAATAGAGAATGTGGAAAAATCCCCTTACGAACAATTCACACATCCACCATTTCGGGTTGGGAAAAATTTTTCGAATAGAATCAAAGATCCAAACACCAGTTCTTAGAAATGTGTTTCGCCCTCTTCAACCTCTCTGGGCTTATCAATAAAGATGAGAGGTTGAATATCTTTAGACACATTCCAATCAAAAAACAACATTCGAGACCTAGACATAGAAGGTGCGTAAATCTACGGCAAGTCCGACAATGACAGTCTCAAGTTTTAATTCCCTAATTACTTAAAGTAAGTAAAATATATGTTTAAAAACATGAGATGTAGATCCTTGAAACACACTCAGTGATCAAAAGATCCAAGGTTAATGGTTTGACGACCACTCGTACGACATCAAACAAATGAAATAGAGAATGTGGAAAAATCCCCTTACGAACAATTCACACATCCACCATTGTTCGTAAGGGGATTTTTCCACATTCTCTATTTCATTTGTTTGATGTCGTACGAGTGGTCGTCAAACCATTAACCTTGGATCTTTTGATCACTGAGTGTGTTTCAGGGATCTACATCTCATGTTTTTAAACATATATTTTACTTACTTTAAGTAATTAGGGAATTAAAACTTGAGACTGTCATTGTCGGACTTGCCGTAGATTTACGCACCTTCTATGTCTAGGTCTCGAATGTTGTTTTTTGATTGGAATGTGTCTGAAGATATTCAACCTCTCATCTTTATTGATAAGCCCAGAGAGGTTGAAGAGGGCGAAACACATTTCTAAGAACTGGTGTTTGGATCTTTGATTCTATTCGAAAAATTTTTCCCAACCCGAAATGGTGGATGTGTGAATTGTTCGTAAGGGGATTTTTCCACATTCTCTATTTCATTTGTTTTATATATATATATATATATATATATATATATATATATATATATATATATATATATATATATATATATATATATTGATAAGGGGTACCTTGTCGCCTCAGAAACAGTGAATCGGTAGACGTTGTCGCCTCATATATGAAGTTGTCGCCTCACTTTGGTGAGGCGACAACGTTTTGGGCTGAAAATTTCAGGACAGCCTCCCAACCACCTTATGAGTCGATATGCAAAAAATAGTTTTGAGGTGACAACGTACCCCTTTTCACTATTTTTTGGCACGTAAGTTCGGCAGTATATCACTGGCGCTAGTATCGGCATTGCAACAGTGACTGGCTGTATGTTGTCGCCTCAGCATATAAATTCTACTTTTTGGTTAACAACCGGTACCTTGTTGCCTCAGATTTTGGCAACGTCGCTTTCAGTTTGCATTGGGTATTAGGTCGTGAAAATATAAAAATATGCGCTGTCGGTACCGTAACAAAGCAGCTAAAAATTTATGATATAATTTGTAGCTTACGATTTAAAATTGTTGCCCTTATACAGGGTGTCCAGAAACTCTACCGACAAACGAAAAAAGAAGATTCCTCAGATAATTTTAAGATAATTTAACCCAATTCACTTAGTCCGAAAATGCTTCCTAAGGGAGCTAGAGCTCTTTGAAGATGGCGTCTTGTAATTAGTTTTTCTTAAATACCGCCAGAACGCTTCTATTTAGAAAAACGAAAATTATTACGCATATTTATCATCCAGATATAAATCGATTCCAGTCATTGTGAATTTCCAGTACCGGTCGTAGGCGCCCGTTTTGGGTACGGCAACGGTTATTTTATCCCATACCTTTTTTGTATTTAATTTTTAAGCATTTCTGACTATGGATTATTAAATTGTGAGTTATTCTAGTACTAAAAGGTACTCTAGCTTTAAGTCCATGGAATATACCATTTTCTAGAAAAATCGATTTGAAAATTTTCCTTTTCTTGAATTAAAAAAAAAATTTAAAAAGACTATTTAGAAAACGAAAACTGGTACGTTTGTTTATATAGAGATGAATCGGTTTCATTAATTGCAAATTTTTAGTACCGGTTATATGCGTCCGTTTTGGGTAGGTCAACGGTTATTTTATCGCATAACTTTTTTGTCTTTAATTTTTAAGCATTTTTGACACTAGATTATTAAATTATGACGTATTCTGGTACTAAAAGTTACTCTTGCTTCAAGTTGGTAAAATACACCGTTTTGTTAAATTCTTTTCAAATTCAAAAAACGAAAAATTTTCAAATAAATTTTTCTAGAAATTGATGTGTCCTACCGACTTAAAGCAAGAGTACCTTTTAATTCTAGAATACCTCACAATTTAAAAATCCAGAGTCAAAAATACTTAAACGCTAAAGACAAAAAAGTTATGCTGTAAAATAACCGTTGCTCTACCCAAAATGGACGCTTATAACCGGTACTAAAAATTCACAATGGATGGAATCGATTTATCCCTGGAAGATGAATAGGCTTAAAAAATTTCTTTTTCTAAATAGAAGCGTTCTGGAGGTATTTAAGAAAAACTAATTACTAGATGCCATCTTTCAAGAGCTCTAGCTCCCTTAGGAAGCATTTTCGGACTAGGTGAATTGGGTTAAATTGTCTTAGGAAAATACCTGAGGAATCGCCTGTCTTCGTTTGTAGGTAGAGTTTCGGGACACCCTGTATAAACAAGTTCTATAAGAGAGAGAGAGCATGCCGGAATAAAAATATGTTAGCTGGTCGCATAGGAATTAATAAAAATTACGAACAGAATATTAGTAATCATGGAGCGTATGTAATACTTAAGTAGTTATTATAATATGGAACTGAACAAGTCTATGCCCCAAATGATCATGAAGACGAAAGGATAGGAAAATTCTAACCAGTCATTAATTTAATTCTAAAAAATAAAAAATTCATTATATTATGTTACTTTATTACAAAAGTAAGAACATAAATGATTTTTTCTGTAACAGCAGTAGGAAAAAAAATAACAGTTATGACAGAGGATAAACACTGATATACTATCGAAATTACAGAAAGTTGAAAAACACTAAAATGAACCTGAATGGCTTAACTCAAATAAAAAAAACTAAATCCAAAATAAATATCTTTATGTGCGTGACATGCAAACGGGAGTCAATCTAAGTAAATTTCGTATAGGAATTTATCATTGAACAGTTGGTAATAGCAACAGTTTTAAAAAATCTCAAAAATGAAACAACAAAACACTATCCAACATCAGAAGTTTACTACTTCTGCTCTGAAAGAAAAACCCGTATTCTGACATTAAAATGTTTGAATAGAAATTACAACATTAATATTTCAAGCAAAAAAAAATATAGGACGATAAAATGAGAAGCCAACAAAAATACATTGACAAGAAATGAAACGAACAAAATAACTGAAAATAAGATCTTGATAGATGGCGATGTAAAGAAAACACGGGAAATACATATCATCGAAGTAGCCTTATTCTATTATTTATTTTATTTACCATTGATATTGCTCACCAGATTAATATCCTTATAGGTAATTTGCATGTTTGTACTTATTTGTTTACGATTTTTTCTAGCCCTTCAACTGATGCGTTATCTTTCCTGATCCTCATATATTTAGGTTTCTTAATATTAGGATTCAGTCCATAACGCTGACTCACTTCTGTATCTTTATTGATTATGTCTTGTAAGCCTTCTAGCTAGACTATTAGAAAATGACAGTATCATCTTAAACGACAAAACAGAATTTGCAAGCAAAAAACCGTGGTGGTTCCAGTAATAATTACGTTTCTGAATCGCAAACCCTTACAGCCTGTGTAATGGATCCAAAAAACGTTGTCCCCAAATTAAATGTTAAGGAACAAGAGTCTTCGACAAAAAGAAAGATGTGTAGCATTTACATTTACGTTAATTTTGGTAATTCTTACTTAAAAAACCATAAGATAGAGGGTATAAACTATGCATGTAGCGAAAGAATGCGAACCCTCTCTATATTTCTTATTAAGCATAGAACGATGGTAAATAATAATACGATTGCTGCAAAGCATATTTTAAGACCCAAAAATTTTGACGATCTCAAGTGCTCCAAGAGTTTTATATGTCAAAAATGAATAACCATTTTCAATTTCGTTGCAACGCGAAACTACAGGCGCATCATATTCTAGTCCAATCAGAGAGAGCTTCTCTACAGGTTTCGAAACTTATTAGTCTCTCATCAAAAGGCACATATGCTGCTCTCCCTGACCCAACTAGGACAAACCCCGGCGTGCAGTCACGAGTTGCAACGAACGAAATGGCAGGGATGCCCTAGCGGCAACTGTTACCAAAATACTAAGTTTTCAACCTAATAGCACATAAAACAACACCAAAAATGTTGCTCCACATCCTACCAGACTGAAAATAATGGGAACCTTATCTGGTTACACCTCCGAGGCTTCTAAAATTTGCAAGCCATAACGGATGCTGAGACTAAGGAAGATGAGGGAATTTTACAATTTATAATTCACGTCTCATCTGCTCAGCGTGGTAAAGTTCCCACGAGAACGGTTCCCTTCGTACTTTAATCAGAGTAAACATGTAAATCAAAAATGAATAACCATTTTCAATTTCGTTGCAACACAAAACTACTTAGTCTTTAGTTTTATATGTATATAATATGTAGTTTTAAAAAGACCTTCAGTTCTCCTACTCGTATTATTGCGTTGCACTTGGGTACGTACCTAAAACTATGTTGCTATGAACACCTCCATAATTTAATACTAAAAGAATCAGCTGATTTTACGTGTACAACAGAAAGACAAATACAGGAATTGGCCAAGGGCTATAAATACATAATTTGCTGACAAATCGTTGAAGTTTTTAAATTGCTTCTCTCGCTAACAAAGATATTCAAGAACAAAAATTACCAAAGCTCGTACCACTTGTAAGTGGTATTAAAATATTCCGAGAAGAAAGTATTAAAATTGGTGTAAAGTGTCAGAAAACGTTTGAGAGCAATATTGATAATGTTGAAACATAAAAATTTAGTTAACTATGCTCTAGCATTAGCCATTATTTTTAACAGAAGACGAATAGGTTATGTTCAGTATTTAAAAATTCAGCAATCTAGTAACGAAAGATAAACGGACTTCAGTGATTTTGAAAATGTTTTAACTGAAGGAGAAAAGGCACTTACGAGGGGACACAAAATTCCAGTGTGTTCTGGTAAAGGTTCTTGAGCTGTTATTATTTTACTTCCAAAAATGTTGCAAGGTTTCATAGAAACTTTAATAAAACATAGACATAAATACATGTCTGACGTCGTCCGTCGTTAATAACTATAATATGTTTGCAGTTCCAGGCAGTAAGCTAAAATGGGACAAAGGGGATGTTTCGATCCGTATATTGACAAACAAAATGAATTTAACAAACCCTGAAGCTATATCAAGCAACAAATTACGCAAAAATATTCCAACAGTAGCACAAATTTTAAGTATGTCCAAAAATCAAACTAAAGAATTTGCCAAGTTTATGGGGCATGACGAAAAAATGCATGATGAATGATATGAATTACCTGCTGACATTTATCAAACCGTAAAATTGTCAAAATTTTTAATAGTAATGGAAAGGGATTCTCTTCGTTTAGAATATAAAGGAAAATCGCTTGAAGAACTAGATTTTCACCACGATTTAGAAATGCGGAAGAAAATAAAAAAAAGCAATCTTCAAATACGAATATTAATTTTCCAAGTATTGCAGGTATGCAAGAAGTTAAAAAAGTAAAGCGTTGGTTGCAAAAGATAACGTTCTGGCGCAAACAAGTAAAGAATTTAAAACGGACAATGACGATAAGTACTATCCAAATAAAAAACTACTCAAATCATCAAAAAACCAAGCACGGGAAGATTCCGAATGCGATTCATATGTGCCTCCACAAAGAAGAAATATTAAAAAACAAACCTTTTAAGAGAACACTTTTTAAATTATATTCAAGATGGCATATATCCATCTAGATAAAAAAGTGAATTCCAATATTATAAAATCAAAAATTCAACATCTTATAAAAGTGAAATAAAATATGTATGGCATATGTAAGTTTTTTATATGAGTGAAAATAAAGAAATATTAGTGAAATAAAGTGAAAATAAAGAAATATTTTTTTTTACTTTTTGTTGCTATTTTTATGATTTTTTTTTATTCTTAGATATAATAAACATCTAACCAAATGCAACGCCTCAATTAAAGGGTTTGACATTTAAACAAAACATAACGAAATCATTTTTGTAGAAGAAAAAAATTAAATAGGTGCCTAAAACCTAGTTTTGAGTTTTTCTCAAAATTTTTTGAGATCAGGATAAAAAGACCACTACACAAATTGTAGATTTTTTTATCGCCCACAGCTTTTGCGTTGATTTTTTTTAAACGATGCAATGTATAGCCAGAAATTTCAGAAAACCATTTTCGCCCTTAAAACCACCCCACCTTCACCACCTTATAAATTAATTTCGTACACTTTGCTGTAAGAATACGTTTTGTTGGAACATTTTTACAGCTATGTATACTAATTCACTGGTTTTTAGTTAAAATTTTTAAATAAACCGTTGACACTTTTTTCTGTGAGATAGGTAATATGTTTACTGCAAATAATAAATTTGATTGTTAAGAGCATTTATAATTTTACTGTATAAGAGCAATAATTCACACAAAATAATTTGGCTTAGCTTAATTTATTGCAAAATTCTAGCTTTGAAATATCTACTAATAAATTTTTTTTAAACATATAATCCAAACAAACCATGTTCATATCTTAAGCTTATTTAAAATATCAAAAATAACCATCCTTTATTTTTAATGTAAACAACAATAGAACATGTGAACAAAGTCCAACTATTTCTTTACCTATATCCGTAATAAATACCTATAGTACCTCTCGCTGTGCACCAAATTTCGACCCACTCAATCCTTTATTCATTTTCGAATATTTGGCAACGCCGTCTGAGGCAACAACGTACCGGCTTTCATTCTTAGTCATATATAGTTGTGAGGCGACAGCGCATTGGATTTAATCATAAATTTATATATAAAAAAAAACATTTAAAATCGTTTCCCCTCTTTAGAGATTCTTAATTAGAAAGTTCCCCTCATTGTATATATGCATATATTTTTTGAAAAAAAGAACTACAAAAGGGTGAGGCGAGGTCGTCATAGTTTTCACCGCGAGGTGACAACGTACCTTTTATCGATATATATATATATATATATATATATATATATATATATATATATATATATATATATATATATTGATGCACGTTAAGTTGTGACTTCCGGTATACAGAAGAGGCTGTCCGACTTCCACCTTTTCTACTAGAAATTATTTTTTAAAAATTGTGTATTTGGTAAAAGGGGGGCTTATAAAATGGGTCTACCTATTGAGGGGAAAGGATTTACCAAAATAAATTTTGTATATATATACGTATATACCGAAGCGTACAGCATACGTTATGGCTTCCATATATAGGGTAGTTCAAGGTGCGTTGTCACTTCCAGCGGTGTTGTCATATTTTGGAAGTCACAACGACTCGTCTGCTGATTTACCTCTTACTTTAAGCGTAATGTGTGATCTTTTGAAACTTTTACTGTGAATACAGTTGTGAATGCAGTTCTATGTTTTAAAGTTGTCTATTTAAATTAAAAGATTGATATTCTTTTGATTAAACAGGTTTACAAAAAAAATACATTTCGGAATATTTGACGAAACCATATGACTAGGGGGTTTTTGGGGTCGCTGGTCACGAATCCGGGGTCCGCTGACCTCTATCACGTCAGGTAATGGTAATCTCAAGGTCAAATCAAGATAAACCGACAGTCGCTCTGAAAAAGTATATTAGGGGGTTTTTGTGGTCGCTGATGACGAATTTGTATCCGCTGACCTCTATCACGTCTAGCTCAAGGTCATTTCGAGGTCAAATCAAGATAAATGGACACGATCGCTCTGAAAAAGTATATTAGGGGGTTTTTGGGGTCGCTGATCACAAAACTGGGGTCCGTTGAGCTCAACCGCGACAGGTAAAGGTCATTTCAAGGTCAAATCAGTTTTGTGGACTTGTCCTGATTTGGCCTTGAAATGACCATTACCTTACGTGGTAGAGCTCAACGGACCGCAGTTTTCATGATCAGTGACTCCAAAACCCCTATATGTTGATTTGACCTTGAACTAGACGTGATAGAGGTCAGCGGACTAATGATTCGTCATCAGCGACACCAAAAACGCCCTAATATACTTTCTCAGAGCGACTGTCGATTTATCTTGATTTGACCTTGAAATGACCTTTACCTGGCGTGAAAGAGGTGAGCGGACCCCGGATTCGTGATCAGCCACCCCAAAAACCCCCTTGTAACATGGTTTCGTCAAATAGTCCGAAATTTAGTTTTTTTTTGTAAACCTGTAGTATTTATGATATGATTGATATTTATTTTACAAATACTAATATTTTATTATTGCTGCAAAATGGATTTTTTGGAATTAATTAAAAAAGTGTTATTAGTAAGTAATTTATTTATGAAAATTATATCAAAAATTTTAATAAATAAATTTGAACTTATAGGAAATTTTAATATTTATTATTTTTCTTGATTTAATTTTGAATTTTAGATTTTATTACAGGCACCGTCCTTTTAATTTTTGATGTACCAATAATAATGTGTAATAAGAAAATTAAATGGCTAAATACACCAGGTGGGGTTGAGCTGCTAAAAAGCTATCTAGATCCATCTTTTTAGAGCAGATTAGTCCCAGTCTGCTACTCGATACTATTGACTGTGCTTCTCCAGTTCTTTCTATCCTCTGTCTTTTTCTGCTAGTCTCTAATTCCTGCCCTATATAAATTTTCCTTTACTTCCTGTAACCATTTATTCTAGTTCCTCCGCGTCTCCTTCTAACTCCGGGTTTCCATTGTAAAATTGAGTTTATAGTTGTTACGCTACCTGCTCTCCATATATGCCCCAACCATCTAACACTGTGCTGAAATCTGAAAATCTGGAATAATATCTACCCGGGTCGAAACATTTTTTTTAATATATGAAAATAGTTATTTATGAAACAGTTCGTGAAGTATGCTTTTTACGAATGCACGTGATGTTTAGAGCACAAGCGACAACGGAGCGAGTGCTATACATCGCTTAAGTTCGCAAAAAGTACTTCACGCACAGTTTCATACAATATTTTATCTACGATAAACAAATAAAAAAACTGTAACTCTTCATCACTGGAATTCATTCCTATTCTACAATTTTTAGAAATTATTTAAACATTCTAATTTCTTTCAAACCACAAAACTGTCAAATTTTTTTTTGTAATTTATTGCTCATTATGTCATCACCATGACAACGCGAAAGTTAAGGATATTTGATTATATGAAAGTGTGTCAAAAACAGTGCGAAAAAGTAAATCCCGTTTAAAATACATTGTTACTTCACGCACACGTTATCCATTAAATAGATCGATGCAGATCGGCCTTATATCGGATCCTCTACTATTAGTCCGTTCGCTGACAGTAAAATATTGCAAAACCCATAAATTTTAAAAAACCGCTTAGATCAGGGGTGGGCAATTACTTTTAAGCGCGGGCCAAAATGAAAGTTTCAAAATGTCTCTCGGGCCGGAGGACTATACCGGATATGTACGCTGTGCCCACGCGAATTTTTTTGGTGTAGTTTATTCCCTGCCCAAGAAATAAATACTATAAGTATTATTTTAAAGCATTTGGACAAAGAAATTTGACTGTTAATAATTAGAAAATGGTAATAATAAATTGTCCTACTTGGGAATACATGCGAAAAACGCCCAAAAAAAATGCCCAGTAAAATATGTCACGTAATTGAAAAAAAAATGGTCATTATATTAAATCATAAGAAGATCCAGAAAAAGAACCAGATAAAAAATGAAGATATTGAGCAAGTGGACAAAATGAAATACTTACTTAGGAGTCTGGATTACGGAAGATTTAAATTCGAAATCATAAATTCGATCAAGAATAGAGCAATTGAGGGTAGACTTTTTGAAGATGAGGACATTTCTGAGTCACCAAAGACTCAATCTGCAAATCTGATATTAGTTGATAAAATGTTGTATATCCACTCAATTCTTTTTTATGGTGCCGAAGCTTGGATTGTTAATGCTGACTTAATGAGAAAGCCGGAAGCTTTTGAGATGTGGCTTTTTGGGAGAATTTAGAAAATACCATGGACCGATCATATACGAACAAAATGATGTTGCACGAAATGGAAAGAGACAGAGAACTTTTGACCTCCATTAAAAGGAGACAGACAGCATATTTACGGCACATGCTCAGAAATGATATGTACGAGTTGTTCGAAGGAAAAAGGGGTCCTGGTAGACGACAAATATTCTGACTGAAAACATTTGAGACTGGACCGGGTTAAACACACAGACGCTTTTAAAAAAAGCAGAAAATAGAGACGAATTTGCAATGGTGTTTTAGCCAACCTTCATTAGTGGAGTCGGCGTTAGAAGAATAATAATAAATTAATGGTAATTAAATAAATCAGTTATTGAAAAATTTTATTTTCTTATTTATTTATATTTTAACGATACAAATTAATTTATATTGATACATATTTTGTAAATATACCTAATATTAAATAAAATTATAAAAAAAAGACAAACATTAAACGTTAAAATTAATAGAATACTCATTATAAGTATAACTTCTATAATAGTTAATGCGAAACGTGAAATCGCGAATGTTCATGTGATATTATTTCTTCAAAATTGGGATCCAAATCACTTGTAGCAATCCTTAATACCGAGTGTAGATTTTCGTCAGTAATTTGTGATCGATATTTATTTTTCGTGGAAACCATCAACGAAAAAGTTCTTTCACAAATATATGTCGAACCAAATAAAACTAGGCATTTTTGAACATAGTTTAAAAAATGTTTAAAATGTTCTGTATTCAAAGCACCGTAGAACGCACTCAATTCGTTTGATTGAACATTTTCTTTTAATAAATTATTTGCCTGTAAGTCAATTAATTCTAGCTGAATTTCAACAGGAGCTTCTTGCACATCGAAATTGAAAGGTTGACTAATTAATGACAAAGGTTTTTCAATAGCTTTGAAATCTTGAAATCTTCTTTGGAATTCAGTATGCAGGTCTTGTGTTACTGAACTATATTTAAGAAAATCAGAATTTTTCAATAAATCTCGTCGTGTTTGTAATGATGGGAAGTGGTTTAATATTTTTTTATTAAAGTTCTCAGCAAATAAGTTTAGTTTTATCATAAATGCTTTGACATTTGAGTGCATATTGAAAGCGAACTGGTTTTTCCCTTGTAAATTTACATTTAGTTCATTTAAATATTTTACAATATCTACAGAAAACGACAAATCGTTTAGCCATGCCTCATTTTGCAATTCAGGAAAATCATGTAGTTTTTCTTTTATCGACAAGAAGGATACTATTTCATCAAGCAAATATTGAAATCTGTCCAAAACTTTACCGATGCTAAGCTATCTCACCTCAGTGTAGTAAGGAATTTCGTAAAAGTCACTTTCAATTTCTTTCAAAAATTCAACAAACTGTCGATGATTTAAGGCACGTTCCTGGATAAAATTTACAACTTTTGTCACAACAGTAACGACGTGATTCAATTTTAAAACTTTTCTACATAACACTTCTTGATGAATAATGCAGTGTAAAAATAATATGTCTTTTTCTGGCTGCAACTGTTTTACTTTGTCGCTGATTCGTTTTAGTAATCCCACATTTTTCCCTGTTAAACTAGGACAGCCATCCGTAGTGATGCTTACTATTTTGTTCCAAGGTAAATTTACTTTAACTAAACACTCTTCAACAGCGTTAAAGAAGTCTTCACCGGTAGTTGTATCTTTCATTGGATGCACACTAAGAAGTTCCTCGCGAATTTCACATTTTTTGTTAATGCCCCGAATAAATATTAATAATTGACTTGTGTCAGTAATATCGCAGGACTCATCCAACGCCAGAGAACAATATGTAAAATCAGCAATTATTGTTTTTAGCTGGTCGAGTAAATTTCCTGAAATATTTTCGATCCGTCGTACTATTGTTCTCCTTGACAGGCTTAAATTTTCAAAAATATGTTTTTTTTCAGGACAACATATCTCCGACACTTCTACCATGCACTGTTTAACAAATTCTGCTCCAGAAAAAGGTTTACATAACTTAGCAATTTTGTGTGCAGTAACATAACTTGCTTGTGTGGTAGATTTCTCGATGTTACTTTGTTTGCTAAAAATATTTTGTTGTTTATTTAAGTTTTTTGCTAAGTTGTCTGCAGCATTTTTAAGTTCTTCTAAAGAAAACGATGCATATTTTGGATGTTTTGATGTAAAATGCCTCTTTAAATTATATTCCTTGAAAACAGCAATGGTTTAATGGCAAACTAAACAAATTGCTTTCTTACCAATGTTCGTAAAAAGGTATTTTTCTGTCCATGCTTCATTAAAATTTCTGCATTCCAAATCAACTTTTCTTTTTTTAGATTGTATCATTTTGCAAATGGTTACAAATAAATATTTTAATACAATAAAATAAAAACAATGTTTTCAAATTTTACTTACAAAATGTCCTCCACTTTTTCAATTTATTATATATTTGCAAAATAACACACACTGTATCAAAAGAAATATGAGGAGTAATAGGAAATACGACCAGTGCTAAATCAAAATAAACTTATACGCGTCTTTCGAAGTAGTTGTAAAACTTCGGCAAAAATCGGTAACAATGAATTTTATGCTGAAGTAGGTATTCCAAACAACCATACTTAATTCAGATTTAATAAATAAAGAATCATATTATTGGGACCAAAGTGCTGAGGTATTTAGATCATAAACTGTCAGTGATATGGTTGAAATAGATACCCAAACACCGAGTGCTTGTCTTGAGACCTTGAGAGTTAAATACGATTATTAATACCGAATAAACAATTATGAATCTTCGGGGATTTCCCTATATTTTAAAAGAAATTTAAAGTAAATAGTTACAATTAAACAGTTTTTAAAAATATAGTTAGCTAAGGCTGTTCGTAATTATAATACTCTCTATTATTTATATATTTAATAATTTATGTGAACACTATGCAAACTATTACTGTTGATTTCAACAAAATCACATAAAAGGGATTAAAAAGATTAGGTACTTGCGGGGTTTTTCAACGGGCCGGACAAAGTAAGCGAAAGGGCCGGACCCGGCCCGCGGGCCGGCTTTTGCCCACCCCTGTGCTATAGCCTTATTCTTTAACTATATCGCTGTAATAACATTGTTTCTAGACAGGTAAATTATCATTGTATACTGGGCGTACCAATCAATCTGGTTTTTTTTTCAATTTTCATAACACCCTGTGGAATATTCTAGCCTTTATACAATATTGAAATTAAAACCCAACTATAGCCCCAGGTTTTCTTAACGTTCTGTTTGTTATTCATTCGCTTATGTTGGATAATAAAAAAGTTAGGGACTTTAACAACTAAACATGTTCTTTATCAATACATGGTGTTTCTAAATAAGTGCGACAAACTTTAAGGGGTAATTCTGCATGAAAAAATAATGATCGTTTACTTGATAAAGCTATGTCCGCAAATGCTTGCAAATATAAAATTCTTTTGCCAAACGATCATTATTTTTTCATGCAGAAATTACCCCTTAAAGTTTGTCGCACTTATATTTAGAAACACCTGTATCGATAAAGAACATGGCTAGTTGTTAAAGTCTTTAACTTTTTATTATCCAACGTAAGCGAATGAATAAAAAAACAGAATGTTAATAAAACCTGGAGCTATAGTTAGGCTTTGATTTAAATATTTTATAAAGGCTAGAATATTCCACAGGGTGTTGTGAAAATTGAGAAAAAAAACCCAGTTTGATTGGTACACCCGGTATACAATGAAAATTTACCTGTCTATCAACAATATTATCATAGCTATTTTGTTAAAGAATAAGGCTATAACATATTAAAAAAAATTACTTAAATCGGACAACAGGTTTGGGAGATACGAGACATCAAAAATTACCCATTTTTTTTGGGGTGCCCGTTTTTCGTGCCGGTGAGTGTAGATTAAATTAGAAGTTCATTGTAAAAAAGGAAGTAAACAAAAACACGAGAAAAATGAATTTATATAAGTAAATAGGTAAGTAAATATTATAGATTAAAATAAGTACAGAAAATATATAATTATAGAGATATATAATCACTTATTGTACCTTCATTTAAGGCTAACTTTAAAAGTAAAGCAGATCTGCTATTATTCATGTTTAAAAACAAAAGGCACACAAAACACTAAGTACGATTAGGACCGCGAATCTACAACAGGTGAATGTCTGGAAACCGTTACACAGTTGCCAAAAAACGGAAGTCACACCGAGCGGTGTGGTATACGGAAGACGCTACGCGTTGTGTACATAGCTTGTATAGTAGCACGGGAGCGACACTAGCGCTGGTGATATACCGTCGAACTAAAATCTGATCTTATGAGTATGTTAGATACGATATGACTTCCAGCGAAATTTTTAATATAAGCCTTCTGATACCATCTAGTAGCCAAATTCGTAAAAATATAGGCAAAACGTTGTGACTTCCGAAATCGGAAGTCATAACGGTATATATGAAGTAACAACGTATTACGAGAATCTACTTTGGAAGTCACATGGATACATGTATCAATATATATATATATATATATATATATATATATATATATATATATATATATATATATATATATATATATATATATATATATATATATATATATACATCCTACTATCAATTTGGCATCGATACATTATGCATTTACCATCGATTTGGCATCGTCTTGCAAAGTGGCATCTGTATATCGATGCCACTTTACACTACCTTAATAACTTTATTCCTGTACTTGCTACCAGAAGTCTAATCAGCTCGGTAGTTAGAGATTTGATTCCTTGATGTTACTTTAATATATCAGCTTTCCTTGTTTACCTCTTACTAAGTTATATAAGTTTATTCCATAAAATGTTTGAGTCCAAAATGATCGTACAGTGAAAATATTATATACATTTAGTTCAGTGTTTTACCGTTTTGTCGCTGCCGTTATATACATGAAAACGTATATCCCACTTTCATTATCAATCATTTTGGCATCAGAAATTTGGCATCACTGTTGAATACAATATTATTCACAACGAAAAATAGACAATTTGAGAATGTATATATTATTTTCATAAAGAAATCAGTCTGGCATCATGTTTTATTGTTTTCACCCAATTTTGAAAAAATGTGAAAACTTTGTATTATCCCATCCGTCTGTCCGTCTGTCTGTAACCACAACTCCTCCGTCAATATACCAGCTAGAATGACAAATGAGGTATCAAATGAAAGCTGATAATCCAAGGATGGTACTAAAGGTGAGATATTTGACCTTGGCGGTCTGTCCGTCGGTCTTTACGACCGCGAATATAACTCCTCCATCATTATACCAGGTAGAATGACAAATGAGGTGTCAAATGAAAGCATATAATCCAAGGATGGTACTAACGGTGAGATATTTGACCTAGGCTGTCTTTCCGTCGGTCCCTCCGACCGCAAATATAACTCCTCCGTCATTATACCAGGTAGAATGACAAATGAGGTGTCAAAAGAAAGCTTATAATACAAGGATGGTACTAAAGGTGAGATATTTGACTTAGGCGGTCTGTGACTCGGTCCCTCCGACCGCGAATATAACTTATCCGTCATTATACCAGGTAGAATGACAAATGAGGTGTCAAATGAAAGCTGATAACCCTAGGATGGTACTAAAGGTGAGATATTTGACCTAGGCTGTCTCTCCGTCGGTCCCTTCGACCGCGAATATAACTCCTCCGTCATTATACCAGGTAGAATGACAAATGAGGTGTCAAAAGAAAGCTTATAATACAAGGATGGTACTAAAGGTGAGATATTTAACTTAGGCGATCTGTGCGCCGGTCCCTCCGACCGCCAATATAACTCCTCCATCAATATACCAGGTAGAATGACAAATGAGGTGTCAAATGAAAGCTTATATTCCAAGGATGGTAATAAAGGTGAGATATTTGACCTAGGCTGTCTTTCCGACGGTCCGTACGACCGGGAATATAACTCCTCCGTCATTATACCATGTAGAATGAGAAATGAGGTGTCAAATGAAGGCTGATATTCCAAGGATGGTACTAAAGGTGAGATATTTGACCTACATGGTCTGTCCGTCGGTCCGTCCGACCGCGAGTATAACTCCTCAATCATTATACCAGGTAGAATGATAAATGAGGTGTCAGATGAAGGCTTATAATCCAAGGATGGTACTAAAGGTGAGATATTTGGCCTAGGCAATCTTTCTGTCGGTCCGTACGACCTCGAATATAACTTCTCCGTCATTATACCAGGTAGAATGACAAATGAGGTGTCAAATGAAAGCTTATATTCCAAGGATGGTACTAAAGGTGAGATATTTGACCCAGGCTGTCTTTCCGTCGGTCCGTACGACCGCGCATATAACCCCTCCGTCGTTATACCAGGTAGAATGACAAATGAGGTGTCAAATGAAAGCTGATAATCCAATGATAGTACTACAGGTGAGCGATTTGACCTAGGCTGTCTTTCCGCCGGTCCGTACGACCGCGACTATAACTTCTGCGTCTTTATACCAAGTAGAATGACAAATAAGGTGTCAAATGAAAGCTGATAATCCAATGATGGTACTACAGGTGAGCGATTTGACCTAAGCTGTCTTTCCGCCGGTCCGTACGACCGTGACTATAACTTCTGCGTCTTTATACCAAGTAGAATGATAAATAAGGTGTCAAATGAAAGTTTATAATCCAAGGATGGTACTAAAAGTGAGATATTTGGCCTAGACAATCTTTCTGTCGGTCCGTACGACCGCGAATATAACTTCTCCGTCATTATATCAGGTAGAACGACAAATAAGGTGTCAAATGTAAGCTGGTAATACAAGGATGGTACTAAAGGTGAGATATTTGACCTAGGCGGTCTGTCGGTGGGTCCGTCCGACCGCGAATGTAACTCCTCTATCATTATACCAGCTATAATAATAAATGAGGTGTCAAATGAAAGCTTATAATCCAAGGATGGTACTAAAGGTGAGATATTTGAGCTGGGTACTCTTTCTGTCGGTCCGTACGACCGCCAATATAACTCCTCCGCCATTATACCGGGTAGAATGACAAATGAGGTGTCAAATAAAAGCTTGTGGGTGAAAACCTAAGACTTACGAAGTCCAATTTAAAAATAGGGCATATCAGAGATATGCCTTAGACATCATAGAAGACACTGACACAGAAAAATCAAACAAGCAATATGTCAAAAGGGCCTTAGTTATGTATCTTCGGTCCTGTTGGTCCAATCGTGATGTATAGCACCTCAAATGATAGGATTTGACAAACAGAATACAATGAGAGAAAAATCAAATACAACCTCATGTCAAAAGGGCCTTAGTCGCGTATCTTCGGTCCTATAAGACCAATCGTGACGTACGGCATCTCAAATAATAGGACTTGACAAATAAAATACAATGACACAGAAAAATCAAATACAGCAACAAGTCAAAAGGGCCCTAGTTATGTATATCTAGTCCTATTGGTCCAATTGTGACGTACAGCAGCTCAAATGGTAGGGTTTAATGAACAGAATACAATGACACAGAAAAATCAAATACAGCAATATGTCAAAAGGGTCTTATTTACGTATCTTCGCTCCTATTGGTCCAATTGGCACCTAAAATAACTGGATTTGACTAATATAATACAATGACGTATGAAAATCAATTACAGCATCATGTCAAAAGGGCCTTAGTCTTGTATCTACGGTTCTATTGGTTCAATCGTGACGTACAGCGTCTGAAATGATGGGATTTAACTGGCAGAATAAGATGGTGTAGACAAATGAAAATGACGGCATGTAATAACACTTTAAAATTGTAGAAATAAAATGGATTAACACACATGGTATGACATATTAGGTGAGAGTATTTAACAAATAGAATACGATTACATACGTCCAGTTTTTGACAAGCGACTTCTCTACATATGATAAACGCGAAAGGGCCCCAACGTTCACTGCTCGACATAGGCCTCCCGTTCACTGCATATACCCACTGCTTTCTGACGCTGTGGCTTGAGAGGATAGGATTTAACGAATAGAACGACAAAGAAGACTAAACAAGGCAGCTCACGGGAAAAACACAACTGTCCGTTTTATACTCTACAGGGAAGCATCAAATATTCAACGTAAGAATATATTAGAGTATAACGGTATGATAAATCTTTTTCTTCTTTTTTTCATTTAGTGCATTCCGTACGTTTTTTAAACATAATCAGGAGAAGTTGTTGAATTTCTGAAGTCTATAAAAGAATTTCTTAACAAACCTTTTTTTAATTGTGTTATGGATTATTTTTAAGAATGTGTTTAAAAGGCAGTTCGCAGGCTTATTGTTCAATGGTCTTATCACTTTCAAGCGCCTGTCTTTTTTGTAGGACTATTAATTGTTACTTGTGATTTCAACCATTCTAGCGGGGCAATGCCTTTTCTATAACTGAAATGAATATTGTTATCCATTTAATTTTTTTCCTCAATTAATTGAATGCCTCCTACTGGTGTTTGGTCTAAGCTTACCGCTTTTTCCCATTTAAGCTAAACTGCTCGTCAAAAGTTAGGGATATAGAAAATTATGCTCATTTTCATAGCTAATTTTTTCGAGAACAGATTAACGGATTCCACTATTTTTTTTTTAATATTTTAGATTTTTCTTTAGTATTTACACAGTTGTGCAAAGGTTTACACAAACTTCTTTTTTGTACTTATACCGAGTGGTAGGTATAAGTACAGAAAAGAAGTTTGAGTAAACCTCTTGATAGGTATTAGTTACGTATCTTCACTCCCATTGGTCCCAACGTGTCGTACGGCGGCTCAAATCATTGGAATCAGCCAACAGAATACAATGACTAGGGAGCGGATTTATATGCGATAAATTTTGATGAAATATTCGCATATATATGCGGTAAAAAATTACGAAATATGCGCAAGATATGCACAAAAATTCAAAAAATGCGCATTTCGGGAAACCACAAATTTTCTGTCTTATTTAGTAACCTTATTTATTATTTTTCAAATAAAATCATTTTTTATATATGCAATTTATTCACAGTTTTTACAAAAACTGCTACCAATAGTTACCTATTTAAAATAAAACAACAATATCACTATAAATATATCTTCGATTATAATTCACTACAATGTGTTTTTCCAAATTCTTTACGAGGAAACATATTCTTTGATCAGACAAAATATTTTTATAACTTGAAAAACTCCTTTCAACATCGATAATTGGTGCGTATTTAAAATAACTTGTTAATTTCCGTTAGAAAATCGTAAAACTTTGGCTAAAGGTGTAAATTCTCTTAACAATAGAGGATTTAAAAAATCACCAGAATTATAGGTAGGTACCTACCCTAATAGCACAAGGACGTCCAATGGACGTCCTTCACGGACTTTAGGGACGTCCATTGGACGTCCGTTTTCGTCCGAGGAACGTCCTTTATACGTCCTATTTTGGTCCAAATGTCGCGCTACCGAACGTCCATTGGACGTCCATCTAATGTCCGAGGGGACATATATTGGATCTTAATCGGACGTAAATTGGACCTTAATCGGACGTCCTAGGGGACGTAAATTGGACCCTAATCGGACGTAAATTGGACCTTAATCGGACGTAAATTGAACCTTAATCGGACGTAAATTGGACCTTAATCGGACGTAAATTGAACCTTAATCGGACGTAAATTGGACTTTAATCGGACGTAGATTGGACCTTAATCGGTCGTAAATGGGACCTTAATTGGACGTAAATTGGACCTTAATCGGAGTAAATTGGATCTTAATCGGACGTCTTAGGGGACGTGAATTGGACCTTAACAGGACGTCCAATTTTGGTCCAAATTCCACGTTGCCAAACGCCCAATGGAGGTCCACCTAACGTCCGAAGGGACGTTCGGTGGACGTCAATTGGGCCTTCATAGGACGTCCCAGTTTGGTCCAATGTATTGCTGCCGATCATCCATCTAACGTGCTGGGAGGACGTTCGGTGGACGTCTAGAGACGATATTTATACCTGTGGAGAATGTATTGTGGGAAATAAAAAATATATTTTTTAAGGAACTAATATTACATCTTATATTAATTTACAATTATTGGATATTAGATTATTTACATTAAATTATAATTACATTTCTCCAAGAAATTAACGCACCACCTTAAAAATGGGCCATTTTTGATGTCTCGAATTTCCTAAAGCCATTGTCCCATCTAAGTGATTTTTTTAATAATATTATAGCCTAGGCTATATGGGCTACCTCCATAAGCTTGTCATGCACGGGGAGCTATACTGTAATAATATTATATCACATCGCTGAGGGAACTCTACATTACATATACTTTTCGAATCAAAACTTTTATTCTCTTAATATTATTACTTAAAAAATATATACTACATTCGTCTCGCTAAACTCGAAAAATAACTTATAAACCATAAAAATCTCCAAAAATATAAATGACATAAATGAGAATTGGCACAATTATTATTATGGTTTTAAGTTGATTTTTCGGATTTAACTACAATATTATGCAAAAAATTATGTTATATCGCAGATTTAAAATGGGTTTATCTCGAAAACAGTTATATTAAGTTTAGCGAGATGATTGTAGTACACTTTTTTTAAGTAAAAATATTAAGAGAATAAAAGTAGACTGGTACGCAGTCTGATTTTTGCATAAGAGTTTAATGAAATGGTAACAAATCAATTGGAAGTTCTGTCCGACAAAATACATGGAACGTTTTCGGTAGTCTGATGTTCCAAGTTTTTAACCTGTTCCACAATTAAAACTTCCCCGGTTCCAGTATTCCCGTACATCAAAGTTTGTCCGATTAGACACCGTGAAGCTATTAACAAATTTTCAGCTTGCTGTTAATCAACTTTTTTTATTACGCGGGATCCAGGTCTATAAATGAATACAATAAATAAGTAGGTAGGTACATATTATACACTTATTTATACGAGTACAATTAATAGTAGAGCTGGTTTTTGGGATGTTACAAGCAGCATTTGCATTTCCACAGAGATACTTATGACAGAAATAATAAAATACCGAGACGGACTATTATTATAATAATTTACAATAGGACCCGACGGCCGACGCTATAGGGACAGGTAAAATTTATGACTGAACAATGCACCGAGCATCGATACAAGCAATATGTACCGGTCGAAGGTTATTTTTTATTGTGCCAAATGGACGTATATAGTACCTACCTTTAAAAATCGAATACACAAATTAAAAGATATTTAACAACCATAAAGATTTGTCAAACTCTATCACCGACTTCATGAAAACAAGTATTACTACATTCTTTGATGGTTTTTGCTGTAAATTTTAAAGGATTGACATGAAATTTGGCATACGCATAGCTAACATGCCAAAGAAAAAAAGTGATATTGTGCCAATGTGTGCTATTGCCCTGGGGTGAGTTTCACTCTCTCTGGGGTGAAAAACGTTCAAAATAAGTCCGGACTTCGATAAACTGATTAATATTAAGCAACCTTTATTCCATACTTACAAAGTAAGTGTACTTACAAATTAGTATGTGAATTTGGGGGGTGAGTTTCACCCCGAGGAGGGGTGATATACAAAATATAGATAGATACACAAAAGATATACAAAAATGTTTCAAAACATCGAAAAAATGTGGTAAAATGCAAATATACATATCATATTATGATAAAATTGCGATTTTGGCGATTTGCCTTTTTGGATAGAATGATGATGATGTTGATTAGGATAAAACTGCGAAGAATTTTTTTATCGAAATATAGTAAAAAATATGAAAAATATACCAAAAAGCTTGAAAAAATATGTAAGTATGTAAGGAAAAACATAAATAATTAAATAAACTTTTGACAACACAACACAAAAGTTTGAAACACTCACTATTTGGATTGGTTGTCCTGGCTTGTGATTTTCTTCTTTGCAGATGACGCTCACGGATCGATGTCAATGTCCAACGGACGTCCGAGCACGGACGTCCAATGGACGTCCAAAGGACGTTCATATTTATTCAACACGTAAGTACGTCCAACGTCGGACGTCCGAAGGACGTTCATTTATAGTCCATCCGCATTAGGACTAAAACTGGACCTATTTTGGGCACACGTACGCTCAACTTCAAAAAGATGCTCTCAATATTCATCTGTAGTAAGGATACATTGATAAAAATTATATTTTTGCTTATTAGAATTAACCACCAAACTTCTATCACCTGGTAACGGGAATAATAAAACATTATAAAGTCCACTTTACATCAACAATAATTGAACAAGAAATTGACGACAAGTTATTCAAGGTCAAATTTGGCTTATACAAAACACAATTCTACTTCCAATTTTGCCGTGAATAAACAGAAAATAAAGAAATTTGACAAAATAAAACATATCCAATTGTTCTATTTCATCAAATTCCTTCATTTTCTTTTACAAATCATACATTTTGTACTCGTCAAATTTGGCCTTGAATAACTTAGTCAATTTCTTGTTGATGTAGAGTGGACATAACGAATAATTTACCGATCAGATTTTCACACTTTACATAAAAACAAAAACATGTATTAGATATTAAACTACATATACAGTTTTGAATTAAATATGATTTATAATCTTTTCCATTTAAACTATTTTATTAACATAATTAAGTTAATATTTTATTAAATAATTTTGCTGTTTAATCCCCTTATTGGTAGAATATGTCCAATATGGACGATTGGAAAAGGTCCGTGTTTCGTCCGAGTACGGACGTCCAAAGGACGTTCATATTTATTCCACCCGAAGGACGTCCAACACCGGACGTCCGAAGGACGTACATATTTAGTCCACCCGAAGGACGTCCAACGCCGGACGTCCAAAGGACGTACATATTTAGTCCACCTGAAGGACGTCCAACGCCGGACGTCCAAAGGACGTACATATTTAGTACACCCGAAGTACGTCCAGCGTCGGACGTCCAAAGGACGTCCGTTTATGGTCCATGGACGTTAGGACCAAAAATTGACCTATTTTGGACGTCCAAAGGACGTCGTGTGCTATTAGGGTATTAAATATAACAAAAGTATATAAAATTCGGATTTCCGGGTAAAACATCCTTCGTCATTTTAACATCCTACAATCATTTCATAACGGCGGCGTATTATCCTATAAGTACTTTGTGTAGAGATCGTTTATTTTCTAAGAAAAAATGAAAGGCGGTTAATGAGCTGTCTCTCTTGGTTCTCGAATTAATACAGACCACAGCCTGTGCGTGGAAATATTTTGTCGAATTAAAAAATTTAAATTTTGTTTTGGACTAATGAAATAAAACATTTTAGTAGTTCCAAAATGACACAAAATCTAGGCATCGGATAAAAAAGTTTATTTGAAGAAAGTGTATTTTTTTGTTCTTCTTAATGGCGGTACAGGCTCGTTTTTTTAATATTGTATTTAATTACAGAATAATTTTCAAATATTACCTAATATATTTTTCAAATTGGGCTCTGTACCGCCATTCTTTATTATATTACGGATACGTGTGCCAAATATCTTGAAAAAATATTCAAAATTACAGCCGCAATCTTGGAACGCGTTTTGGCTACCTGTTGATCGCTACTGTATCACCTTAAACAATTTTTTAAACAAATTCACAAAAATAATTTTTTCATTACGAACGATTTTTTAGATAAGTTGGGTTATTCTGAGCAAAAAAGGTATCTTGAGATTTTTCTCTAAAATTGATTTTTGTCGAGTTATATGGCCATTTTCGCATTTTTCAGGTTTTAAATCGCGTATAACTCGACAACAATCAATTTTAGAGAAAATTGACAAGAGACCTTTTTTGTTCAGAATGTCCAAAATTATCTAAAAAAAATTGTTCAAA
This sequence comes from Diabrotica virgifera virgifera, assembly GCF_917563875.1. Lineage (NCBI taxonomy): Eukaryota > Metazoa > Arthropoda > Insecta > Coleoptera > Chrysomelidae > Diabrotica > Diabrotica virgifera. The sequence continues at coordinate 164,728,565 of NC_065443.1, read as the reverse complement.
GTGAAAAAATTATTTTTGTGGATTTGTTTAAAAAATTGTTTAAACAATTTTTCGACCACGGCACCTTGTGAATATGTTATAAGGACCTCTTTTTGAGTAAGTTTGTGCAAAAAAATCGAATCGGAATAATTTCACTAACAGGGGCGACGATAAATCCGGGACTATAGCGCTAATTATTAATAATTAAAAATAACAGCTTTGTAATAAAATAATGACAAAAATCTCTTAAGGACCTTGAAGCAAGGGTTTGAAACTTGATCTGCTCACTTTTTAATTTCATAATAATAACTTTTAATCGAGTTATTAAGACTTAAAAATGGCCATTTTCGCATTTTTCAAATTTTTAATCGCATATAACTCGACAACAATCAATTTTAAACAAAAATGGCAAGACACCTTTTTTGCCCAGAATGACACAAGTTATCTAAAAAAAATTGTTCGAAATGAAAAAATTGTTTTTGTGAATTTGTTTCAAAAAAATTTTTTAAACAATTTTTCGACCAATGCACCGCCCGGCACCCTTTGGATATGTTATAAGGACCTCTTTTTGAGTAAGTTTGTGCAAAAAAATCGAATCGGAATAATTTCGCTAGCGGGGGTGACGATACTGCCCGGTCTACTTTTGATGCTGATGGTGATAGAATAGATACTTTTTATATAACAAAAATAAAACTTTTTTTAAACTCTTTAAAAAATTTGTGGCGGGTTTTCCCCGAAAAGTGCGTTATTTTTTGGACATTTTACGTTGAACTAGTCGATTTGGAATTTGACGAATAAGAACCAACTTTTGATTAGCTCCAACTCTGTTTTTATTGTGTGTCCAGACTTCATACATACATCATTTTTTTTACTGTTTTATAAGCTTTATATTTGCTAGGAATAGTTTTTCGATCAAATACTTACTTTTTGATTTATTTGCGAAAAACCATCTAAAAACAAAAGTTACAAGGAATTTAATTAGTTTATCCACTTACGGACTTATTTGGACCTATATTTTTTCACACTCGAGAAGGGGGTGGTACTCATCCCCAGAAAAAAAGCACACACTGGCACTCTGATGTTCATTTCGCGAAATATCGCAGGGTTCGTATTTAAAATTTTTAATTTACTCCTCACCCCTTTCCGTGGGGGTTCGTTTTTGGTATCATTCGATAGACTTTTGAAAAATATTGAACACGCATTTTTTAGTTTTTCGATCTGACGTTCATTTCGCGAAATATTCGCTTTTTTGTGAAACTTTGTGACTCGCCCATCATTTCTTCAGATTTGGGAACACTTAATAATCGGAGGGGGCCAAGTCAGGAGAGTAAGCCGCATGAGAAAGTAATTAGAACCCCAACTCGAATTTTTGCTACTGTCACAACGCTCTTGTGAGTCGATGTATTGTCTTAGGTCTTGAGAACACTTTTTTCTTCTGCTTATGGAGTCGTTTTTCATTCATCACATACCGGAACTCACCACATAAATTTTGAAGACCCTGACATCAAAACTGTATTAAATTATATGTGATCTAAGTAAGTTAATGAAAAGTCAGAATAGATAGAGTAGAACACTTATAAAAAAAATTGTAACAAGCAATTGGACATCGTAAGTTCTAATTTTTCACAAAAAGTGACCGGAAGTTGAACCGGCAGTCGATATTTGAACCCTTCGTGTAACTTTTTGTCAGCTGATATGACGGATGAATTTTGTTCACCTACAGATATGGACGAACAGACAGGCATGAAACCGGAAGTATGTATTTGTTCTGGTCTTTCTTAGTCGTGTTGACCAATAGTTTGTACTATTTCGACGAATTTAAAACAGTACATTCGGTTGCAACTCTGGAACAGGCAGTCCGAGGTCAAACTTCTCACATGTAATATCATATTTTGGTTATAGGCTTTCATTTGACACCTTATTTGTCATTCTTTCTGTCCTACTAATAGACGAGTTGTGTTTATTGACGGACAGACATGGATAATTCTAGGTTTTCACATTTAATGATAAAAACAATAATTATACAATTCAGTTAACCTGACTATATCATTGTGATAATGACTTCTTATCTAAAAGTGACAACGGCAATAATTGCCGTTGTAATAATTATTATTCCATTCACTCACGATAAAATATCGCAAAACCTCCAGATTTTAAAGAACCGCTTGGATTGACATAAAATTTGGCACACACGTAGCTAAAATGCCAAAGAAAAAAGTGAGATTATGCCGATATGTTCTCTTGTCCTGGATGTGACTTTCACCCCTTCTTGGAGGTGAAAAAACATACGTGCAAAATAAGTCCGGAAGTGGATAAACTGACTAATTCTAATTCTAAGCAAATTTTGTTCTATAAAAGTTTTAGGTCAATACTTTTCGAGGTATGTGCGAGTGAATATGTTTATTTTTCATAGAAAAACACGCTTTGGACGGATTTTCGCAAATAACTCAAAAAGTAAGTATGTACATATTTTATCGAAGAAAATATTCCTAGCAATAATATAGCTTATGAAAAAGAGGTGTCAGTATAAGGTCTGTAGACCCAGTAGAAGCAGGGTTGCAGCTAATGAAAAATAGGTTCTTATTCGTCAAATACCAAATCGAATATTTCAACGTAAAATAACCAAAAAAATAAAGCACTTTTCGGGAAACACTCATCATAACTCTTTTAAAGTGTTTAAAAAAAATTTTTTTTGGTGTTTTTAAAACAGTTTCTAGCGTGAAAAGTAAGCAAGTTACGCTGAAAATAAAATCGTTTCCTTTTTTTTGGCAAAAGAAAGTCATGAAAATTAATTGTTACCGCTTCACACGTTACTTTAGATAAATGTATTGTTTATACAGGGTGTCTCCGAAAATAGTGCGTTCCTTTAAGGTGTGGATATAATACACAATTTAGAACAAAAAGGTGTTGTAACATTTTTTCCTAAAGTTAACCGTTTCAACAAAAATTACGTTGTTCTCCATAAGAGTAAATTTTTATTTTCATAAATTTATATGACCTGGCAACATGGCGTAGAAGAACCTGTGACTGTGAAATTTAATCTAATGGGACCCCTTGTTTATTTACTAATTGAGTATCAATTTGCATATCAAAATGTATTTTCGTTTTTTGGTCAAACGGCTGAATTTAGAATAAAATGTTATAAGACTTTTTTCCTCTACATTGTGCTTTCTATCTATACCTTTAAGGAACGCACTATTTTCGGGGAAACCCTGTATATGATCTGTAAGTTGCATTGGTTCAAAATGCTTATTTTTGAAAGGGGTTTTGTTGAAAGGCCTCGAACGAATCACTAGTCACGAGTATGTATATGCAAATTTTGAACAGCCATATCTTAACCAATTTTTGTCTTCCAGAAAATCAAAAAATTCCAAATATTTAAAAAAGCAACACCTACATTTTTTACTCTTTAAGATATTTGGTATCACTAATAATTTTTAAGTTATTTTGACAAAAGTCTTTTTTTCAAAATTAAAGATTTAAAAAAATTTACTTTAAAACCAAATTTTTCCACAAATAAGCACTTTGAACTGATGAAACTTACAAACACAAACAATACATAAAGTTACTTGTGAAGTGGTAACGATTAATTCCATTTGGGCTGTTAATTAGAGGGAGTTTTTAGAATATTTTTAACCAAAAAAAAAAGGAACAACTGTATTTTGAGCGTAACCTGCTTACTCTTGCTGCTGGAAACTTAAAAAAAAAATAAAAATAAACGTTTTCTTAAACACTTTAAGAAAGTTGTAATAAGTTTTCCCAGAAAAGTGTTTAATTTTTTTTATTTCACGTTAAAATATTCGATTTGGAATTTGAGATATAAGAGCTTATTTTTCACTATAGTCTGTTTTTAAACAAGAGGAGTCATTCAAATTTCCCGCGCCGTACACCTTGTGTGTAATTGGTACAACCTCAGGCAATTTTACTCATATCAAATTTTGACACTATTGGCATTTCATAGGTCAGTTTATTTATTTTATCAGCAATTTTTGTATTTTCTGCGTTCTTCCTTTTATTTTTAGATTTTTAGTCAAAATTACCGTCAAAGGCCGATATGATCAACCAAAAAAGAAGATTTATCTGATGATATTTCTAGTGACTTTCTTGGGTGTGAATCTGCCATTTAGTTTACCTACTCCTCTTGGTTTTAAAACAAAGCTTAGCAATAACTCTGCTTCTACTGGGTCTACAGACCTGACACATATACCATTTTTTCACTTTTTTATAAGCTATATTTACTATTTGCTAATTTTTTTTCAATAAAGTACCTACTTTTTGAGTTATTTGCGAAAAACCGTATAAAAACGTTTTTTTTTTGTTGAAAAATGAACATATTCACTCGCAAATATCTCTAAAAGTATTGACTTAGTGAAAAACGCTATAAAATAGAAGTTGCTTAGAATTAGTCAGTTTATCCAATTCCGGACTTATTTGAACGTATTTGTTTTCATACCCTATAACCGACGAAACTCACCTCCAGATCAAAAGCACATATCGGCACAATATCACTTTTTTTCTTTAACATATTAGCTATAGGTACGTGTCCCAAATTTTATGTCAAACCAAGCGTTTCTTAAAAATTCTGACCAAAAACCCTAAGTAAATTAAACGAAAATATAAAATGAATTTTTCAAACAAATATTTTAAGTCGGTATGAGAAATTTTAATTTAACAGATGAAATCAAATAAACACAATTCAACTCGTAAAATATTTAGACCCTTGCTTGGTAATCCAGCTGAACAGGTAAATAACCTACCTTTTATGTAGTTTATAATCTGAGAGGATGGAATATTTTACCAAAATATTCCATCCTCTAAGTTTACAATAGACCTTTTCTACCTGTCCTCAAAAGATCGGTATTTTTAACTCGTGGCAACGTCGAAAAGCGGCAAAATGATGGGAAATACACATTTTTATGTGGTGGAAGTCAAAATGGTTATGAAGTGTAAAAATTTTTGTATATAATTTAAATTTTTAAAATTAAAATTTTAGAAAACTGAGAACGATACAGGGCGTTAAAAAATGCGCTCAACAAACATACACGAATTAAAATTCGAAAATGATAGTATTTCTTGGTGATGCCAAATGACTGCAACATGAAAAGATGACATAATGATAGCGGGATGTATATATATATATATATATATTTGGGGTAGATATTTAAAATAATTCAAGCAAATATTTAGTGTAAATGTATAGAAAAAAAAATGAAATCTTTGTAAATTATATATAGGTACAGAATGCAACAACTTAGCAAAACTATAGTATATTGCAGCTGCACCTAGATCAAAATCAGTAATGTACCTAGATATAAAAAAAAATAAATCCTTCAAAATTTTCCAAACTAAATCAGGTATCACCAAACCGATCAGAGCGAAATGTCAACCAATATACCTATTCAAATATTATCCTACTCAAGATTTTCGATTATTATTTTAAATAAATTAAAATAGTACCAATACAGCAATATAAGTGCACTAGTTTATTATTTTTTTCCAAGTAACGTACAAAAGAACAAACATATATCTCTATCGTACAAAAGAACAAACATATATCTCTATATAACTCTAAATTATACAACAATGAACCAGATAGATACTTACTAGAAAAGTTTTGAACAAAAGCAACCAAAATAAAAGAAGATAATATATACTGTCTTATTGAGAGGTCGGGTACCACGTTGGCAAGCGTCAATTGTAACGAATGGGTGTTAATTATAACAAATCTGTAGGTGATGTGGAAGAATAGGTATAAGCTTTGAAGGAGTAGCTTAATTGCTTGTTATTGAGCTGGCTAGCTGGATATGTAAGAGACCTTTTATGTGACTCAGGAGAGGATCAGGCCGAATTTGCACACCCGAAATAAGACGATAACTAATAAAGTATTGTAGTGTTCAAGCAAATAAATAAAAAAAAATAAAAAGGAATGAAAAGAAGAGAACTATTGACCAAGAAGATACTTAGAAGTACGGAAGAGGGCGCCTGGTGAATTTTACTTCACCGAGTGACTTATACTGCTGCCTGCATCTACTTATTACTGTTATAGTACTATTACTTTTATCTAGTTATGTGAATTTATAGGAAATAAAACATATATTTAGGTACAACTAACCAATTTAATGAAACAAACCTGTTACCCCTATATACAATTTTTATACACTAGCTAAACCGGACGTACTAAGCTATAACACTCCTGTTGATAACACAGGTTTTTACAGTATGGGAAAAATATGTAGTGAATGGTTTATATATGAAAGTTAATTAATGTAAAAATGTATGTACAAATTTGTTGTTAATGAAGAAGCCAATATTGGCTGACAATATCGTATCTGCTCGGAGGTGATAAACGTAAGTATGATACCTGACAATGAAATAAATGTTTCGATAAGGATTCAAACTTAGATAATGTGCACACTATCTTTACAGATAGTTTATAATCCCCCCTACTATTTTAAAATAAATGAGCTAACCTTGAAATATAAAATTTTTGAAAAATTATTGTATAGTTTAATTATGTTTCAGGAAATGAAGGTATACTATTATTAGGATTATTAAGTTATTGATACAAAAAAAATAGGTAAAAGTGCAAATATTATTAAAACAAATTACAATCAAATTGACTTATAAAAACCTGTCCGGTCTACCAAGTGACCATGGGTTCTCCAACTCTTTCCAGGGAATGATCAGAGGCCCAAGGAAGGTAGCTTGCGGTGTTCCTCAACCTAGGAGGGAGGTGTATCCTTGTTACCAACTGGAGATACCTCTCAGTACCGGCGAATTTAAAAAAAAAATCCATAAAAAGACCACGATTCCAATAAAATCAAAAAACTTCCAAATATATCCCAAAATTTCCCAAAATTATTCTTATTTCTTTTTGTTGACTAAATCTTCTATTCTCCAGCGACTAAAAGAAAACAAAAATCTTTCAGTCATATTACTTCTTTTTAGTAACATGAAACACGGTATGTAGGAAGGTATTTATAAAAAGTTTGTAGAAAAACTTGAAACAAAAAGTTGAATCACTGATGTGTGTAGGTGAAGTATGATTGACCTTGATTTTTTTTCCATCTGAAGACATTTGAAAAACTAAACTATGGTTAAGGATTACTTGTTGCAAAATATGATTGTAAAGTTGGATGTTACAAGACGGATTTCTTTACAGACGTAAAACTAAAAGTAAAGGAAAATGTCATTAAGTCAGAAATTACTTTGAACTGGAAATATAATTTTAAAGAATCTTTCTCAGTAGAGGACATAAATTTGGTAGTTATAGGGACTATTTAAGACCTGATGGTTACAGAATAACAATTTTCCTAATGTAAGTATGGTATTGAAAATGAGAAAATGGTCATTTTTTCCCTTGGCAAGAACAAAAAATGGCGCTTACCCAATGTCCAGAATCCTCCGATATTGGAACTAAAACAGCACTCTCACCATAATTTATACCATAAAATAAACTTCTTTCCAACTTAAATGCATTCCTTTTCAACTAAATAATTATTTTCTAAATAAAATAAAATGGCTAGAAGATCAAGTAACCATCCTCTTTCACCTTCTTCCCCTCCTGTCATCCAGGCGGAAATTGTCATTGACACATGAGCCAACGAATAAATGTTAAATTCACTAACCATACTACCAACCAAAATAATTATAATTGGGCTCAAGTTTAGATTACACTCTATGCGAGTGAACGTATACCTGGTTGCATACTTAATAGGTAGCATTTTTTTTTAGAAGTGAATCTTATAGTAGCGATCAGGATACTGATCGTTACACTCTGTTCAAGTGGAGTCGCAAAGTAAGATTCGCATAGACTAAACTAGTTCTACCTATACACGATAGAATAAATTGGTATAGAATAGTCCAAAAAAGGAAATTGAAATATCTCAAGTCTCAGGCATATTACACGTGGTAAAAGATACAATTTGCTTTAACTCGTTATGCAGGGAAAGATCTAAGGAAAAAGAAAAGCATAAGGAGAGCATCAAAGCAGCCTTCTCAAAAATCCGAATAGCTATGAGGATTGATTGTCGCTACCTCTGTCGTGGAGATGGCACTTGAAAAAAAAAGAGTCCAAACTAATTCATTCTAAGCCAAATCGGACAAACCAGTTTAGGCTAGACCAAACTAGTTGATCCTGATATAAATACGCATACTCCAGGATAAACTAGTATGTCCTAGTATATATATATATATATATATATATATATATATATATATATATATATATATATATATATATATATATATATATATATATATACGTCTTCATATCAAGGCGAGATCCGACTAAATCGAGGACAACCCGAGATCCACCAATAGGAAATTAATTATTGGAGTATATTGTTCATAAGTATCTTTATAATTAACATATTAATCATGGCACACTTAGAGGGGAAAAGATTTTTGTACTTAAATTTTTCTGATAAATTTACAGCGAAACGAGATCCGTCGCTGAAAAGTAAAGGGGAGGACTTATATACGAAATTTTAGATATTTACCGTTCAACGCGAGATCACACACTGATGCCAGCTCTAAAGAGTATTAGTCGAGCGGTTGGAGCTCGTGTTGTATTGTATATTTCCCACGATATAAAGATATATAATGGGCGTAACTTTTAAGTATCGCTTCTTTTGTGTCTTTAAAGTCTACGATTGACCTTTCAGAAAGTCCCTTAGTTTTATTACATACATAAGGGTGTGAAAAAAGAAAAAGAATACTTGACAAATAATAACCATTTAATAATGATAATTATTTGCAATACAATATTTTAAAACTATACATTAATATTCTTAAAAAACACTTACTACGAAACCAAAATGTAATTATTATATTCTTAAATAATACAAATTGTTACAAAATAATTATTTAAATGATTGCTTGTTTTAAAAATACATTACAAGAAAGTAAAATTTTTTATAAATATTATTAAAGTTTAAAAAATAAAATAACTCAATATGTAATTATTATTTGATAGTTAAAAAATGATTTTAAGTAAAATGATTTAAAAGATAAAAAGAAACACACATAATTTTCAGGGTCAACTCCTAATTGCATGAAAATTTGGATTTAGATTCTACCCATCCCCCACTTCAAAGTTGAATTTGTGCCGTTGATTGCTTTTACTTGGAGGGTGAAAAAATATACGTTTAAAATAAGTCCGGAAACAGATCTGACTAAGTTTCAGCAACTTTTGTTCTATAGAGTTTTTTTAACTTAGGTACTAGGTTAATTTAGTAGTAGGTACTAGAGTCACTTGCGACTAAAAATATTTACTTTTCAACAAAAAAAAAACACGTTTTTCGGCGGTTTTTCGCAAATACTCAAAAAGTAAGTATTATATCGAAAAAATATTCTTGGAAAAAATGTAGCATATAAAAAAAAACGAAAAAATGGTATATTCTTAGTCTATAGAACCAGTAAAAGTAAATTTGTAGCTCACAAAAAAGACGATCTTATCCTTCAAATTCCAAATCAAATATTTTAACGTGATACATAGTATAAAAAAATGAAGCTCTTTTCGGGCAAAACCCATTAAAAATTTTTTAAAGTGTTAACAAAAAGCTTTATTTTATTTTATAAAAGTTATATACGGGTAGGAGAGACAACGGAATGAATTTTCGAACGTTTAAACAGACGACATCCCAGATTTACCAATTTCTGGACAATTGATCCAAAGGCTGGATTCTAACAACGAAACAGTTGTGGATTTTCAAGTTTTCAATGAGAGTTAGAATGAAAAAACATTAGTGACCTCGAGTATGATGGTTTGGAGAATTTGGCTGGTTATATCTGCCATAAATTGAAGGACTCCAGTATTCAATCCGAAGATGTTTCAACGTACACGTGGGTTGATCATTTGAGTAAGTGTGGTTTATGTAAACCATCAGACACTCTCTTGTCATATATTAAGTAAATGGAGACAATTTTTCCTTCCACATGAATGGTGATTCCATTTTGGTAACTAAAAATTATTTAGAAAACCTTATGTCCAAAAGTGTAACTGTAGACTGTTCTAACAAAGCGAACAAGTTATTTTTTAGGTCTCGGATGTACTTCCGAATTAAAGAATTAAACAAGTCTCTTAACAACCTGACATTGCGTAAAAGAAAAATTATGATAACTGCTACATAGTTGCTGTATGTACGTCTATTTCACATGCACAAAATTTAAATAAAGTGCATGGCATGAAAACTGTAAAACTTATTTTTGTCTTTTCCAAGCCTCTTACTTAAATCTGATGAAATACATTATTTAAAAAGTAAAAAATTTTGTTTTTTTATCAATCCATTAAATTTATGGTTTTATTTTGGGGCTTTTCTTCCCCTTGGTAAAAATTATATTTACTAATGTGTAGGCCACTAATCAATTTTTGCCAACTAACGAAATATAATAATTTTAGTAGATATCGATTATATGAATATTTTTATTTTCCGGATACCAATATAATCAAGAAACTGGGAACTTTACAAATAACTGAAAATCAATTTAAATAAAAGTAAATAGTTTAATAATTTTCCTCTAAACTATAAAAATCACTTAGTTTCTTTTAGTCATAATTCATTCATTTGTACTATTCTCAAATTTCATTCGCGTTCGTATTACGAACGCATAGACGGGACTATGCTTTACTCTGTTGTTAACGTCATGCGCCAATCGGACGAGCTTACGTAACTAGAATATTAGGGTGTGCATATTTCCGGGTCCCGGTGAATTCGTATCTATTTTAATCCCCATCCTAATTACAGACCAACTGGCAACTCTGGTGCGCAGGTAATTTTTAAATATCGCATTAACTACCGGTGAATTGGTAACTTTCATTTTTTAAGTATTGTTGATAATCTAATATCGGTATTCCAGGTATTTAGCGCTGCACTCCTAGAAAATGGAAAAAATGTCACAGGAAGTGAAACCGATGATGAAACGAAACGCAAAAGAGAAAACTTGGATGATTGTTTTAATAGAAGTAAAATTAAAAAACGGTCACCAAGCAAAGCAGGCAACGAAAACAAGGAAGACATGGAAAATGTTATGATTACAATAATGAAAGAGCTAATGAATAAAAACGATGAAATGCTTCAGGAAATCAAACAAATAAGGAAAGAATAACAACAAACCAATAAAGAGTTAATGGGTGTAAAAGCAGAGAAACAAAAACTAAAAAAAGAAGTAAAACAGCTACATGAATGAATGGAGCATCTGGAGAAATTTAGCAAAAAGAAAAGCTTGATCGTAACTGGGTTGAAAGTAAAAACAAATGATTATAAGAAATTAAAAGAAGAAATGGAAAATTTCAGAGCCCAAGAGATGCAAATACAAATAAAACTAAGAAGTGCAAAAAAAATAGGAGAAACAGTATGCGCAATAGAAACAGAAGCCCTCACGGATAAAATGGAAATCCTAAACAAGAAACGTAAACTAAAACAGCATAAAGATCGTATCTATATAAACAACGATTGGACATCGAAAGAAAAAGAAATACAAAAGGAAATAACTAAAATAGCAAAGGACGAAAGAAGCAAAGGTAAGCAAACGAAAATCGGCTACAAGAAATTAATAGTGAATGGCAAAATCTAGATATGGGACGAAGAGAAAGAACAGCTGATAGAAATTTCAAAAAACTAATAAACTAAGAACAGCGGCTGAAATATGATATTGCCATGGCAAAAACAAGACTCGGAAATGCAAACAGTTAACGAAAACAAAATAACGCACACAAAATAAAGAAAGAATCTCAATAAGAAGAAAAGAACAAAACCCATTAGAATGGGCTCTTGGAATATTAGAACCATGCTGGCAGCAGGTAAGATGCAAGAAATAGCTCTTGAAATGAAAAAATACCAACTAGAAATCCTAGCCGTACAGGAAATACCATGGAAGAAAGAAGGAAAAATTGAGAAGAAAAACTTTAGCATGTATTATTCGGGAGAAAACAATCAGGGAACGAATGGTACGGCATTTATGGTGAACAAAAAAATGAGGGAAAAACTGATACAATTCAAAGCAGTTAATGAAAGGATATCTTACATAAGAAAATAAACAAGCCCACATCTCGATAGTCAATTGCTATGCACCCACCGAAGAAGCAAACCAAGAAGATAAAACAGAATTCTAAGACATCCTGGAAGAAACCTGTGAAAATATTCTGAGGAATAATATTGGGTGATTTCAATGCAAAGATCGGAAAGGAGGACTATAATCGTAATGTAGCTGGCAAAGAAACCATTCATGAAACTACGAATGATAATGGAGGAGAAATCTGCAACCTAGCAGCAGCAACAAATACATATATAGTTAGTACTGGGCATAAACATAAAAAAGAAAACAAAATAACATGGATGATACCAGGAAGAATGGATGGAAACCAAATAAATCATACTCTAATTTCGAAAAAGTGGACACAAATAGTACAAGACGTAAGGTCATATAGAGGGGCAAATGGAGGCACTGACCACATATTGTTGATAGCAAAACTTAAGATGAAAATAATCAAAGCAAATAATCATAAGGAAGGAAAAAGGAAGAAATGGAATATAGCCAATCTGAAAACGCAAGAAACAAAGCAACAAATACAGAACAACTGGAACAGAAATTGGGTCAGTACGAGCACATAGAAATAGAAGGAGAATGGAAAAACATAAAGAACAGCATAATATAAACAGCAGAACAAATAATAGGATTCCAAAAAAACAAAGAATCGAAAGAATGGTTTGATGAGGAATGTCACCAAAAAAGTCAACTGAAGCACCTCGTAAGAAACAAATGGCTACAAAGTGCCGAACAGGAACAACTGGACCAATATAGAAAAGAAAAACAAGAAGCATTGAAACTCTATAGAAGAAAGAAGAACACATGGATCTCTGAACAAATGAAAGAATTAGAAACGAATAATAAAGACAACAAGAAATTGTTCGAATAGATAAAACAACAACACAGTACCAAAAAATCTGTCACAAAAATAAACAAAAAAGATTGGGAAAAACATTTCACGGACCTATACAAAAACGACAATAAGGCATATTCAGAGGATGAGGGTATAAGAGATAACAGAGATGAAGAGGAAGTCGCACCTACTTATTAGGAATTCATGGAGGTATTAAAACAACTAAAAGTAAACAAAACGCCAGGGCCAGATGAAATCAACAACGAACTGATCATCAACGGCGGAGAGGAGCTCACGAAGCGAATGCACAAGTTAATGGTTACAATTTGGAAGGACGAAAGCATGCCCATAGAATGGAAAAACGGACACATCGCACCAATCTTTAAGAAAGGAGATCCAACTAAGTGCTGCAACTACAGACCAATTATGCTACTAAATACAACGTATAAGATATTGACCACAATTATAAGAAACCGACTAAATCAATACACAGAAAAAATTATAGGACCATATCAGCAGGGTTTTAGAACAATAGATCAAAGGAAGATCAACAATAGATGCAATACACGTACTGACACAAACAATTGAAAAAAGCTATGAACATGACATAGAATTACACATACTATTCATCGACTTCCAACAGGCCTTCAACAGCATATACAGACAACAATTATTAAAAGAAATGAAAAAAATGGAGATACCGGCAAAATTAATAAGACTAACTAGAATGACAATAAAAGACTCAACAGCAAAAGTTAAAACAAATGAGGGCGATACAAATGACATCAAAATAGAACTTGAAGTAAGACAAGGAGACAGTCTGTCAACGACAAACGACACTATTTAATATCACTCTAGAAGGAGTAATTAGGGACACAATGCTGAAAAAGACAATTATTCAAAGCTCAACACAGATCATAGGATATGCAGATGAACTGGGACTGGTAGCACGAGATAAAAAAAGACTAGAAGAGGCACTTTTAACCCTGGTAAGAGAAGCAAAGACGAGAGGACTAATAATCAATCAGAATAAAACAAAATATCTTATAAGCACACGAGACAATGTAAACAGAATAGCAGAAATAAAGATAGGTGAAAATACATTCCAGAGAGTAGATTGCTTCAAATACCTGGGGGTGATGGTGGACGGCAAAAACGGAAGGAGTATAGAGATAAACGACAGAATTAAAGCAGGTAATAGAGTATATTGGAAATATCACCAACTACTCAAGGACAAAAACCTGAGCAAAAAAAAACAAAATCAAAAATATACACAGCAGCAATCAGATCAGTGATAGCCTATGGAGCAGAAGTAATGTGCCTTACGAAAAAAGACGAAGAAAAGTTAAAAATAATTGAGAGAAAAATTATAAGGATACATGGCCCAGTAAAGACAGAAACAGGGGAATATTGAAAGCTGATGAACCATGAAATAATAAATATAAATAAAGGAGAAGATATAGTAAAATTCATTAAAGCACAAAGCCTCAGATGGTTTGGGCACACACAAAGAAGAGGGGTAGAAGAACTGATCAGGAAGATAATGAACTGGAAACCAGTAAAAAATAGACCAAGAGGAAGACCAAAAATTAGATGGGAAGATGAACTGCTAGACGATATATCAAAGATGGAAATTGCAAACTGGAGAGAAAAGATTCAGGACCGGAGAGAGTGGAAGAAGATAGTAGAGAGGGCAAAAAAACATCACAACCTATGAACTAAGACCTAAAGGAAAAGCGGACTAATTTACCGCGTGAAATGGATTAAAAGAGCTCATATTTGAGCGAACTATACTCTAACAAGAGTGAACGGTCCATATAATAATTCCAGGTATGTACCTGTATAAATTACCCTCCTTGAAGTTGGTGTAAAAGGTATTCACCATTTATGTATTGTCTTTTGGAAGGATTACTAGAGAAAATCCAAATAAATTTTGAAAATATGGCTGAAATCGCTGAAATTCTTGTAAAAGATTCCGTAATGAGTGTACATGGGTGGTAAATGATTTTAAATTTCACTTAAAGAAAGTGCTAAAAAGTCTAAAACATTTATGGTACTGTTCTGCATCTGGTTTCCATTCAACCTGTTATACCGACGGTTAGTTTTTTTAATATTTTGAGTAGTAACTATGTTGGTTATCAACAATTTGATGTCAAAAATGCACATTTTGCCATTTTTTGTCTACCAGTAAGAAGAAAAACATTCAAAACAAAATTTAAGATAACCGCATTATAGAGCATGTAAAACAATTTAAACAAGGTTTTAAAAATTTCGCTATACTTAATTGTTGCTTATAAAAATATAAATTAAGTCAGTTTAACGTTAATATAACTTATGTAAAAAATACAACTTATATCTCGATATTACGTGAAATAGCTCAAAGAAATGAGTAAAAATACACGGTTTTTATGACACTCAGTGTAACTACGTAACAATTGTTTTAGTTTCTATATGGACGGAATAACAAAATTTATGTAAATCTGACCAGTTTTTTCTCAATTTAATTATTTATTGACAATTTAAATGAAAAATAGCCGATTTTAAGAATTTTCGTCTATAAGTTACAATGTTTTACCAAAAACTGAAAAAAGAACCGATGAGTTTATTGAAATAGCCTTAAAATGAGTTGAAGTAAAATAGAATTGGAGCTTTGTTTATCAATAAACATTAACTATTCAAATTTATTTCTTACGTTTTAAGCTAACTACATGAGGTACCCCTAAACCCTAAAAATGTCATCAAAACGACGATTTTGAAGCTCTTCCGACTGGATTAAAGAAGCTATTATCGATTCAAACAAAAGTTGTGTATTTTTAATTCTAAATTTCAACTATTTAATTAAAAATAAAGTGTTTCAGTTGAAAATTCAAAGTTGCTACACCCACCGCTTTCGCAGGTAGAATAAGAACCCTGCTATTGCATAAGTATATAGATTTTGAAAAACCATTCAAAAAGCATTCCAAAGTTTTTTCGATATGCCGTCTAGTTCTCGAGATATTTGACAATCGCCTTTCTGGACAGAGCCCTTAAATAATGTAAACATTCTTATTCAAGCTAGACATAAGCCGAGTGAGAGAGCTGACCGTGAAATTCATTTGCGATGTTTCCAAATTTACCGGATCTCGGGTTGTCTGCAAAATATATATTTACCATATACACAACGGATCGCGCGCGCTGCCCTCTACAGCGGATTTAGTGGAACCACTGCAATATAAAATTCACCAAAAGGGGTGCAAAATGAGGTCCAGGCAAAAATCCATTTCCTTGTACCCTAACCATTGTTACATCGAGATGTCACTATATACACGTGAATACAAGGTGAGATCCAAAATCGGATCTCGCCTTGCAAAACGGATCTCATCTTGTATAGCTTATGATACAAACGGATCTCGCCTTGATATGAAGACATATATATATATATATATATATATATATATATATATATATATATATATATATATATATATATATATATATTGATACATGTATCCATGTAACTTCCAAAGTAGATACTCGTAATACGTTGTCACTTCATATATACCGTTATGACTTCCGATTTCGGAAGTCACAACGTTTTGCCTAAATTTTTACGAATTTGGCTACTAGATGGTATTAGAAGGCTTATATCAAAAATTTCACTAGAAGTCACATCGTATCTAATATACTCATAAGATCAGATTTTAGTACGACGGTATATCATCAGCGCTAGTGTCGCTCCCGTACGAGAATGCACGTGATATACACAACGCTTCCAAACAAAGTATATATATATATATATATAAAATCAAATAGATGAAATAGAGAATGTGGAAAAATCCCCTTACGAACAATTCACACATCCACCATTTTGATTTCGTACGAGTGGTCGTTAAACCAATAACCTTGGATCTTTGGTTCACTGAGTGTGTTTCAAAGATCTACATCTTATGTTTTTATATATATATATATATATATATATATATATATATATATATATATATATATATATATATATATATATATATATGTTCGGAAAGGTTTCCGCGGTTAATACAATGAAACTTAAAGCTAAAATCAATATCAACAAAAGAATTAATATTAAAATTAAACTCACCAGGCTTCCGGGTTGAACCGCGTCGTTGGTTTCTAGGCCGAGCTTTCGACGTCATCTTCAGGGCTTCCGGGGTCTCAGTCTCCTGAGGCTCCAGACACTACACTCACTACTCACTACTTCACTACTCACTGCAATACTGTTTTTGCTGACGCTGGGGCGGTCATTTATACCGTGGACTGATGTGACTGACGTGGCTGTCGATGACGTGGCGGAGTGGGAATTAGCGCAAAGACTATTTGGAGTGGCGCGAAGATTTTTGACGGCGGGAATTGTATTTGTAGATGAAGCGGACGATGTTTTCTTTAGGAGGGGTCTCCAAGTCGAAGGTAAACGGATGCCGTCATCTCTTTTATTGAGACAACTTGGCCGTTTTTCGATTTCTATGGCTTCTCGGATAATCCTTTGTTTATAGAAGCGGATGGGGGCTATGGTTCTGGAGTTTTCAAAGTCAATTTTGTGACCTGTATGAAGATGGTATTGGCCTAGGGCTGAAACTGAATCGGAATTGCGAACAGATATGGAATGTTCATAAATCCTATTTTGGATTCTACGATTGGTTTGTCCTATGTAAGATCGGGGCAGTCTGCACAAGGAATTTCATAAACTCCGTGTTGTTCATTTGGAATGTTGTCTTTGACGGATCGGACAAGAGATGAAAGTTTTTGTTGGGGGGGTAAATACTGTTTTTATTCCTCGTGGCTTAAGAATTCTGTCGATTTTGTCAGTAACACCTTTGATATAGGGAAGAAAAGCTTTCGTATGATCAGGATCTGACTCTTTGGGTTGTTATTGAGCGGGAGATTGAAGTTTATGGATGCTCCTATCGATGTGATTTTCGCGGTAACCGTTTTGGATGAGGGCTTGTTTTAAAGAAGAGAGTTCAGTAGATCTACTTGCATCATCGGAAAGACGAATTGATCTGGAGACAAGAGTATTAATGACTGAATTAATTTGAGAAGGTGGGTGATGAGAGTTGCCATGCAAGTAGCGGTTGGTATGGGTGGGTTTTCGATAAACAGAGTGATGAAAACCTTGTGATTGGTTCTTCTTAATAAGAACGTCGAGAAACGGTAAGGATGAGTTAGTCTCCATCTCCATCGTGAACTGGATACTGGGATGTATACCATTCAGATGGGTCTGAAAAGACGCTAAAGCATCCCTTCCGTGGGGCCAAATGACGAATGTATCGTCAACATATCGTAGCCAACATGTGGGTTTGAGCGTAGATGTGGAGAGTGCTCGGGTCTCAAAATCTTCCATAAAGATATTAGCAATTACTGGAGAGAGTGGTGAGCCCATTGGGGCACCATTTATTTGTCTGTAGAATTGATTGTGGAAGATGAAATAAGTGTTGGACATGCAATGTTTAATGAGAGATAAGTGGTCTTGCTGGATACTGTGTTTCGTTTCCAGAATATTTAGGGTGTCATCTATAGGAATGTTAGTAAAAAGTGAAACGATGTCGAAACTTACTAAAATGTCTGAGGGTGAGATAGGATATTGTTTAAAAAGTTCGATGAAATGAAAAGAATTTTTGACGAAAGATGAGGCATTTTCGGCGAAAGGTTGTAGAGTTTTGGCTAGATATTTTGCCAAAGGTTGTGTCGGACAGTTGTATGCACTGACAATGGGGCGTAGAGGAAGATCGGGTTTATGAATTTTGGGTAGGCCATATATTCGAGGTGTTCTAGAAGACTTTTCACGAGGAATTAAAGTTTGTTTTACGGCAAGAGGAAGAGAACAGTATCCAGTTCACTATGGAGATGGAGACTAACTCATCCTTACCGTTTCTCGACGTTCTTATTAAGAAGAACCAATCACAAGGTTTTCATCACTCTGTTTATCGAAAACCCACCCATATCAACCCCTACTTGCATGGCAACTCTCATCACCCACCTTCTCAAATTAATTCAGTCATTAATACTCTTGTCTCCAGATCAATTCGTCTTTCCGATGATGCAAGTAGATCTACTGAACTCTCTTCTTTAAAACAAGCCCTCATCCAAAACGGTTACCGCGAAAATCACATCGATAGGAGCATCCATAAACTTCAATCTCCCGCTCAATCACAACCCAAAGAGTCAGATCCTGATCATACGAAAGCTTTTCTTCCCTATATCAAAGGTGTTACTGACAAAATCGACAGAATTCTTAAGCCACGAGGAATAAAAACAGTATTTACCCCCCAACAAAAACTTTCATCTCTTGTCCGATCCGTCAAAGACAACATTCCAAATGAACAACACGGAGTTTATGAAATTCCTTGTGCAGACTGCCCCCGATCTTACATAGGACAAACCAATCGTAGAATCCAAAATAGGATTTATGAACATTCCATATCTGTTCGCAATTCCGATTCAGTTTCAGCCCTAGGCCAACACCATCTTCATACAGGTCACAAAATTGACTTTGAAAACTCCAGAACTATAGCCCCCATCCGCTTCTATAAACAAAGGATTATCCGAGAAGCCATAGAAATCGAAAAACGGCCAAGTTGTCTCAATAAAAGAGATGACGGCATCCGTTTACCTTCGACTTGGAGACCCCTCCTAAAGAAAACATCGTCCGCTCCATCTACAAATACAATTCCCGCCGTCAAAAATCTTCGCGCCACTCCAAATAGTCCTCGCGCTAATTTCCACTCCGCCACGTCATCGACAGCCACGTCAGTCACATCAGTCCACGGTATAAATGACCGCCCCAGCGTCAGCAACAACAGTATTGCAGTGAGTAGTGAAGTAGTGAGTAGTGAGTGTAGTGTCTGGAGCCTCAGGAGACTGAGACCCCGGAAGCCCTGAAGATGACGTCAGAGAGGACGTCGAAAGCTCGGCCTAGAAACCAACGACGCGGTTCAACCCGGAAGCCTGGTGAGTTTAAT
Organism: Diabrotica virgifera virgifera; assembly: GCF_917563875.1. NCBI lineage: Eukaryota > Metazoa > Arthropoda > Insecta > Coleoptera > Chrysomelidae > Diabrotica > Diabrotica virgifera. Next base: position 164,708,732 of record NC_065443.1, on the reverse strand, counting down.
TTTAATATTAATTCTTTTGTTAATATTGATTTTAGCTTTAAGTTTCATATATATATATATATATATATATATATATATATATATATATATATATATATATATATATATATATATATTGATGCACGTTAAGTTGTGACTTCCGGTATACAGAAGAGGCTGTCTGGCTTCCACCTTTTCTACTTGGGATTATTTTTTAAAAATTGTATATTTGATAAGAGGGGGGGTGCTACGATAGATCTACATATTGAGGGGAAAGGATTTACCATAATAAATGTTGTATATATATAGGTATATACGGAAGCGGACATAATACGTTGTGGCTTCTGTAAATAGGGTAGTTTAAGTCGCGTTGTCACTTCCAGCGATGTTGTCATGTTTTTGGAAGTCACAACGTCTCTTCTGCCAAATTTACCTCGTACTTTGAGCGTGACCTGTTATCTTAGAGTCTCACACTTGGCAGTGGAATTCATTGGTATCTAGCGTTCCAATAATAATGTCTTCTTTTTAAAGTGCCTACCCGTTCCGGATGTTGGCGATCATCATGGCTATCTTGGCTTTGTTTACCGCAGCGCGGGACAGTTCAGTGGTAGTCATGTTATACCACGTTCGTAAAGTTTACCACTTTTACCACGTCCTCTTTTACCACTTACCTTCCCTTGAAAAATCCGTTGGAGAAGGCGGTAACGTTCTTGATTTCTCATTACATGTCATTTTCGCATTGGAAATCGAAATTGGTTAATTGGCTTAATTGGTTAATTGGTTAAACGGCTTAATTCTATATATAAAATATCATTAATATTATATAGTTTAACTGTAATAATAATTGTTACAATAATTAAAACTATGCATTAGTCAATTACAGCTATTAATGAACATAATTCTGTGAATGAATATGAGTCTGTAATTCGGACCCCCGGAGAATTACAGAGAAATTAATTTATTAAACACAACACTAAGTGATAACAAACACACTGAATACAATTATAAGATTAGCAGAAGAACAACAAGGTTTTAGGTCGGGAAGATCATGTACCGACGCTATATTTATAATGAGGCAGATTCAAGAGAAATCAGTAGAATACAACAAGCCGGCATACTTATGTTTCGTCGATTTTAAAAAGGAATTTGACAGAGTCAAATTAAAAGACGTTATCCATTTATTGTACGCAAGAGAGGTACCTCTAGGAATAATTAAAACGATCGAAAATATCTATCAGAACAACACGATCAGAGTAAAAGTAGATAAAGAACTAACTGACCCAATTGAAGCTGGCAATGCGATAAGACAGGGAGACTCCCGGTCTTGTTCTCTATTGTTCAACCTGATCATGAATGAAATAATAAAAAAAAGTAAGGACAAAAGAAAGATACCAAATGGGAGAAAAACAACTTAAAATAATCTGCTATGCAGACGAATATCTCAAAGTGAAGATGATTTACAACGTATGCTGCACCAATTTAATATAACCGCTAGAAAATTTAACATGTTGATTTCCCCAAAAAGACTAAATGCATGGTTATAACAACAAATCTAGTTGTAAATTGAGCTGGACGGTCAGATAATAGCACAAGTCGTAGAGTTTATATCTAGGCATCACACTATCTAGATCTATCTACGGAAAGCTCGAAACCGAAGTACAAGCTCAGCATAGGGATTACGTACACTCGATACGCATCGTATCCGCCATGTTTTCCCGTAAGGCGCTATGGGAAAACATGGCGGATACGATGCGTATCGAGTGTACGTAATCCGGGCCCAGGTGAATAAAGTAAACAGAGCCGCAGGCTGCCTGAATGACACAATATGGAGAAAAAAAAATATCGGGAAAGAAATGAAAGGCAGAATTTACAAAAGAGTCCTCAGACTAATAATGAAATACGCGACAGAAACACAACCTGATACAGAAAGGACAAAAAGAATGCTAGAAACAGCAGAGATGAAAACACTTCCAAAAATCGATGGTAAGACACTATATGATAGAGCCAGACGTGCAGATATACGTATACGACAGAGATGCAAGTTGGACAACATTAATAACTGGGTGAAAAACAGAAGAGTAAAATGGTGGAATGGCCACAAAAGCCGGATGACAATAAACAGAGTAGTAAGGACGGCGAGAGACGGTTCCCCAATAGGAAGGCGATCAGTGGGAAGACCACAAAAACGATGGAATGACAACTTACTGGAGTCACATTGAAAAACAGACAGAGTTATGTCTACACAAAAAGATGAAGAAGAAGAATAAATGAATATAATGAATAAAATGATGCTAGGTAATATTAATTTTAACAAATATTTTTAGTGATTTTATTTTAGCTCCAGGTTATTGTTGGAGTTTACTAACGACATTTTAAATTTAATAATATAATATTGAATAATAAAATATTATGAACAATATAAAGGTAGATACACTCCGGCCAAGAAAATCGAGCTTAGTAACAAATAAAAAACAAAATGTTGCAAATCCTATAATTGCAAAAAACGCTCAGGGAGTTTGTCAGTAATCCAAACTCAGTGTCAGTGTTAGTTTTTTTTAACAGTAACAGTGATCCAAAAAATTTTTTACTTCACAAAAATAGCAACTGTAACAATTTGTTTAAAACATTTTTAGAATTTTTAAGTGGTTATTTTCCGAGCTCTGTTAATATGATGTATTTCTGCACACGTTTAAAGCAAAAAACTTTTAATAATTAGATACAATTATTCTATTATAGAGTGAACTCTCCCTTGGATGGACAGTATAGTTGATCCGCATAAACTGTCCGTTTAAGGCAGGTGTCCGTTTAAGGGAAAAATAAATATGATATAATTGATTATTTTTAATGAGAAATAAGCCACAATTTTACTAAAAAAAATTATTTCATTAACGTTTCGACGCCCAAGTCGGGTGTCATCAAAATAAATATTACTAGAGTAACAATGTATTACTAGAGTAATATTTTGTATTTTGACAACGACAAATATAAATTTTAACTATTTATAATGGGAAATAAGCCACAATATTATTAAAAAATGATTTTTATTAACGTTTCGACGCCCAAATCGGGTGCCGTTGTCAAAATACAAAATACTATAAACATAAACAAAAATGTTGTTGCTTAGTAAAAAAATTCTTCTAATAATTTACTTAATTTGACTCATTTATATCGGCAATTCAGATACATATGATACATTTTAAAGTAGATGACTTTAAAATGATATTGCCAATATTTATGAGTTGCGTTCCTGGGACGACTTTACTGAAAGATGGTTCATTCGGTTACATGAAATCAACCCCAACTCAAGAATATCCGTCACAAAAAAATCATAGCATGTGATCTGTCTTTAAAAAGACAACCACATGCAACGGTGACATTAAAATTCTTGCGTTAGAGATCTCATATTAAATCACGAGGAAAAAACAGGAAAAAACCTCGTGATACTATCCCGACATCGTAAGTATTTGGTTTTACATTTAATTTACTCTCAAAATTAATACCAAATTCTGACTTTACTATAATTTTGTTTAAATTATAAATAATATCAATAATACATGGATATATAAGTAATACTAAAATATAAAGTATGTACTAACTCGACTATTGACTTACTAATTGTGGTATTTTCTTTCTATTGACTTCCTCTTTCAGTATGGGTATCCACATCCTACTGCATTCCACCGAGGAATTTGCGACACAGTTGGTTTCGTTTAGCATAATTAGAGCCGCTTCTTTGATTTTTCTCTTTTTACTATCTGTTTCTTTCAGAACTATACTTGAATCTCTCCACTGAACTCATATTTTAACATATGAACTGAACATATTTTATTTTTATAGCATATTTTTACAACATTCACATTTCAGTGGAGAGATTCAAGTATAGTCCTGAAAGAAACAGATAGTAAAAAGAGAAAAATCAAAGAAGCGGCTCTAATTATGCTAAACGAAACACAACTGTGTCGCAAATTCCTCGGTGGAATGCAGTAGGATGTGGATACCAATACTGAAAGAGGAAGTCAATAGAAAGAAAATACCACAATTAGTAAGTCAATAGCCGAGTTAGTACATACTTTCTATTTTAGTATTACTTATATATCCATGTATTATTGATATTATTTATAATTTAAACAAAATTATAGTAAAGTCAGAATTTGGTATTAATTGTGAGAGTAACTTAAATGTAAGACCAAATACTTACGATGTCGGGATAGTATCACGAGGTTTTTCCTGGTTTTCCCTCGTGATTTACTATGAGATCTCTAACGCGAGAATTTTAATGTCACCGTTGCATGTGGTTGTCTTTTTAAAGACAGATCACATGCTATGATTTTTTTGTGACGGATATTCTTGAGTTGAGTTTGATTTCATGTAATCGAATGAACTATCTTTCAGTAAAGTCGTCCCAGGAACGCAACTCATAAATATTGGCAATATCATTTTAAAGTCTTCTACTTTAAAATGTATCATATGTATCTGAATTGCCGATATAAATGAGTCAAATTAAATAAATTATTAGAAGAATTTTTTTACTAAGCAACAACATTTTTGTTTATGTTAATAGTATTTTGTATTTTGGCAACGGCACCCGATTTGGGCGTCGAAACGTTAATAAAAATCATTTTTTAATAACTGTGGCTTATTTCCCATTATAAATAGTTAAAATTGTAAAAATGCCACAAGAAAATAGCTTCAGAGCGACAAATATAAAAATGCCACAAGGAAATAGCTTCAGAACAACAATGAATATGTTAATTTAAAATTTTTAATAACTTTAATAACTAAAATTATTTCAGTTACTTTAATTATATGTACAAAACGCTAAGACCTACAAATTAATACAATGACGTCTATTGAACCCAAATATCTTCATTCGACAATTAAGTTAAGATTCATATTTCAGTCAAAACACAAAAATTTATCGAGGTATTTATTATCAGAGTAATAATGGGGTCAGCAATTCTTTCATGGATCGACATAGGTACACATTAAAATTTTGCTTGCGTTGCTAACAGTTAAAAGTTGTGAACAGTTTTGTAAAACTGTTTTTATTACATAATTAATATAGCGTAAACAGTATTCATACCTAATATCAAATATCACTCGTGTAAAAGATCTGTTAGCCCGATCAAGGAATACAAAACTGATCGAAAACCTCCAAAAAATAAATTAGGGATGAAAATTTGGGAATAGGTAGTTGAAATTGTCTATTATTATATAAGAAAATGTTTACAATTCTACATCACCTCCATTTTACAAAAATTGAGGGGAATACACCCTTCTTGGGGTTGAAAATATACATTCAAAATAAGTCCGGAATTGGATAAAATAACTAATTTTAAGCAACTTTTGTTCTATAGAGTTTTTTCACTAAGTCAATACTTTTCGAGTTATTTGCAAGTGAATATGTTCATTTTTATGCTTATGAACGGTTTTTCGCAAATAACTCAAAAAGTAAGTATTTTATCGAAAAATGTATTCTTGGCAAAAATATAACTTATAAAAAAGTGAAAAAAATGGTGTACACATGAAGTCTGTTGACCCAGTAGAAGCAGAGTTGTAGCTAATGAGGAGTAGGTCCTTCTTCGTCAAATTTCAAATCAAATGTTTCGACGTCAAATAACCAAAAAACGGAGCACTTTTCAGGGAAAATTAATTACAACTTTTTTAAAGTGTTTAAAAAAAGGTTTATTTTTGTTTTTTAAAAGAACTTTTAACGTTAAAAGTAAGTGAGTTACGCTCAAAATATTGTTACGCAAATAAAAGGGCTCAACCCTTTTTATTTTTTGGTATAAAGATCGCGAAAATCACCCCCTAATTAGCATCTCAAATAAATTTAATCGTTACCGCTTCACACTTTACTTTTCTTATGTATTATTTATATGATCTGTAAGTTTCATCGGTTCAAAGTGCTTCTTTTTGAAATGTCTTTAGTTAAAATGGCTTGAACAAGTCGCTAATCACGAGTGTATGAAAATTTTGAACAGTCTTAACATAACCAATTTTTGTCTACCAGGAAAACAAAAAATCCAAAATAATCAGAAAAGCAAAACGTACATTTTATTACTGTTTGAGATTTTTTGTATTACTAATAATTTTTCAGTTATTTTGAAAAAAAAAGGAATTTTTTCAAAATCAGAAAAATTTTTTTATTTTAAAACCAATTTTTTTCAAAATTGAACAGTTTGAACCAATAAAACTTATAGATCATTATAAAGAATACATAAACAAAATACCTTGTGAAGCAGTAACGATCCATTTTATTTGGGATGCTAATTAGGGGGTGATTTTCGCGATTGTTTTTACCAAAATATAAAAGGAGGCAAAAATATTTTGAGCGTAACTCACTTACTTTTAATGTTAGAAGTTAAAAAAAAACAAAAATAAACCTGTTTTTAAACACTTTAAAAAAAAATTTAATAAGTTTTCCCCGGAAAGTGCTCCGTTTTTTGGTTATTTCACTTTGAAATATTCGATTTGGAATTGGACGAATAAGGACCTACTTTTCATTAGTTACAACTCCGCTTCTACTGGGTATACAGATTTCATGCGTACTCCATTCTTTTCACTATTTATAAGCTATATTTTTACTAAGAATATCTTCTTCGATAAAATACTTACTTTTTGAGTTATTTGCGAAAAACCGTCTAAAAACATGTTTTTTTGTTGTTAAAAATGAATATATTCACTCGCAAATAACTCTATATTTTTCACCCCCGAGAAGGGGTATTCCCCTCAATTTTTGTAAAATGAAGGGTGTGTAGAGTAGTCAACTTTTTCTTATATAATAATTGACAATTTCAACTACCTATTCCCAAATTTTCATCCTTCCTTTATTTTTTTTTGGGTCAGATTATTCTTTGATCGGGCTATGTATCAATTTGAAACGATAAAAAATGACCTACAGTATCATACGCAAAGCATGCGAAACATGGGTGCTGAAAAGTCAGAAACAGACCTTTTAGAAAGATTGAAGAGAAAAATGCTAAGAGCAATATAATATGGAGGTGCGAAAATAGATCAGTGGAGAAGAAGAACCAATAAAGAATTGGAAGAACTGTATAAAGAGCCAACGATAACGATGACGATCAAAGCACAGAGAATAATATTTGGGGCAAATCGAAAGAATGAGAAGTAAAAGAATGCCAAAATGGTACTCTTACGTAGACCATAACAAAAGAGAAGGAAAGGCAGGCCAAGAGAAAGATGGGAGGACAGTGTGTACGAAGACCTGAAGAAAAGTAACATTGAGAGATGGAAACAACTAGCATTGAACTGAAGGAGAGGGAAGTAGGTGGTGAAAGTTTGTATAAATGGACTGAATTGGAATTATATAAAATTTATAAGACTAAAATAAAATATAATCAGAAATGTAAACGTTTTATTCCTAGGCCAACAAGGAATATTGAGCTTAATAAATAATAAAAAATGTAGTTTTATATCGTAAAATGTTTGGAAAAAGTTCTTTATTTTATATTTGCTATCCACATTTGCGGATACGTGCTGTCGTGCACGGATGGGTGCTGTCGCCACAATTATTCAATGTGTACTCCCAACTAATATTTCAGGAGGCACTATGGGAAAGAATTGAAGGTGTAAGGATTGGAGGGAGCATCATTAATAACATAAGATTTGCAGACGATACCGCAATCATGGCAGAGAATATAGACAATTTACAAATTCTCCTAGATATCATTAACAGAGAAAGCAAAAAGATGGGACTAACAATGAATATAAATAAAACCACATTAATGGTGATCTCAAAAAACCCTGTTGACAACATACATCTGACATTGGAGGTAAACCGATAGAAAGAGTCGAGAGGTATAAATACCTAGGAGCAATTATAAACTTACAATTAGATCAAGATGAGGAAATAAAGGTGAGAATAGAAATAGCTCAAAAAGGATTTATAAAATTCAAGTTAATGTTTACAAATAAGAAATTGAGTATGGACATTAGATTAAGGTTCGTCGAATGTTATGTTTGGTCGCAACTACTATATGGGGTAGAAGCTTGGACTCTAAAAGCACAATCCGTAAAAAAATTGGAGGCATTCGAGATGTGGCTGTATAGGCGTATTCTGAAAATTCCTTGGACTGCAAAAGTCTCAAACGAAGAAGTGTTAAGAAGAATTGGACATGGCAGGAAGCTTATGAACACAAAATAAGAAAAACATCGTATCTGGGCCACATACTTTGTAACTATAAATACTCTCTGCTACACGTCATCATGCAAGGAAGAGTAGAGGGGAAAAAGGTTTGGGAAGAAAGAAGAAATCTTGGCTGAGGAATATCAGAGATTGGACTAACCTCAGTGTTGAACAGATATTTCACTTTGCAAAAGACAGAGAAGCGTTTAAAAAGGTGATCGCCAACCTTGGTTAGAAGACGGCATCACATCATTTTTACTGTCAACGTCCGGTGTTGAATGTCAGTTGTCAGTTAAAGGGTACAGGTTCATATATCGCCGAATTATTTTTGTTTGAAAAACCGTCCATATAGAGGAGGTGCCCGGCAAAGGGAGGTGTCCGTTAAGAGAGAGTTTACTGTATTTCATATTATTACTAGAATTTATTACTTTATTAGAACTATTTATCACTTTTGATTCATTGTTTCAATTTTTTTGTGTGTTTTTATACTTTTATTACTTCCGAAGTAACAATCACTAAAATTGACTTTTCAGCCTAGGTCCAAAATACCTATACGCGATTTTCGGCAATTTCGTGAAATGAAAATAATATTTACCTAAATTTATTTTTTAATAAGGTTTTTAAAAAATAATTTAGATTATTTAATGGACACTTTGAATTTTGTACATGTATAATATACTAATTATAGAGATAATATATTTAATTTAACGCTAACTATGAAAGTAAAGCAGATCTGCTATTACTCATATTTAAATAACAGCTGCACAAAATACTACGACCGCAAATCTATAACAATTACATGTCTGGCGTCTGGGAACGTTTAGACAGCGTTGCCAAATAACGGAAGTCACAACGAGCGGTGTGGTATACGGAAGTCCCTACGCGTTGTGTATATCACGTGTATTCTCGTACGGGAGCGACACTAGCGCTGATGATATACCGTCGTACTAAAATCTGATCTTATGAGTATATTAGATACGATGTGACTTCTAGTGAAATTTTTGATATAAGCCTTCTAATACCATCTAGTAGCCAAATTCGTAAAAATATACGCAAAACGTTGTGACTTCCGAAATCGGAAGTCATAACGGTATATATGAAGTGACAACGTATTACGAGAATCTATTTTGGAAGTTACATGGATACATGTATCAATATATATATATATATATATATATATATATATATATATATATATATATATATATATATATATATATATATATATATGTATATATATATATAAAACAGATGAAATAGAGAATGTGGAAAAATCCCCTTACGAACAATTCACACATCCACCATTTCGGGTTGGGAAAAACTTTTTTGAATAGAATCAAAGATCCAAACACCAGTTCTTAGAAATGTGTTTCGCCCTCTTCAACCTCTCTGGTTGAATATCTTTAGACACACATATATATATATATATATATATATATATATATATATATATATATATATATATATATATATATATATATATATATATATATATAACAGCCCTACAGGCCTTAGAGGCCCTTGGCTTCGATAGTCTTGACTAATTTCTTCCACTTTTTGCGGTCCTGTACTTGTCCTCTCCAGTCTCTTGTACCCATTTCTTCTAGGTCAGTCCGGACGGCATCAAACCACTTCCTTCGTCGTCTCCCTCTTCTTTTCTTCTCTTGTTCTCCTGCTGATAAAACTCTTAGGACGTTTCTTTCTTGTGGCATTCGTAAAACATGGCCCAACCATCTAACTCTCTGTGCCTTGATTTTCTGAGTTATTTTAAGTTTCTTATACATCTCCATTAGCTCCTGGTTTGTTCTTCTGCGCCATTCCCCGTTATCCTCCTTTATACCACCAAAAACTTTTCTCAATATTTTTCTCTCCCAAATCTCTAGATTCTTTTCTACTTTTTGGTTCATTGTCCAAGTTTCACATGCATACAGCACCGTTGGTCTCACTATTGCTTCATACGCTCGGATCTTGGCTGCCCTGGACACGTTTTTTGCCTTCAACAGTGCGTTTAATGAACCTACTGCTTTGCTACCTTTTAACAACCGTTTATCTATCTCTCTCTCTTCGTCTCCTCTATTTGTAACTGTGACTCCAAGGTACTCAAATTCAGTTACCTTCTCAAATTTATAATCTTTGTCATTTGTCCTTAGAGTAATCCACTTATTTTCTTCAGCATTTTCTCCTCTCATTTCCATATACTTGGTTTTTCCTTGGTTTATAGTCAGGCCATATTTTTTTGCTTCTTCTTCAAATTGCTTGAACATTTTTTGAAGTTCTATTCTTGAACGCGTCAGAAACACCAAGTCATCTGCAAAACCTATACACTGTTGTCTTCTGTTAAGAATCGTGCCGCTTGTCTGGATATTGGCTCCTCTAATTATATTTTCTAGTACTAGATTGAATAAGTCTGTTGACAGGGGGTCCCCTTGTTTTAATCCTCTGTTGACGTTAAACTGATTTGAAAAACTGCCTTCTATCATGACTTTATTGACTGTGTTGGTTAACGTCATTTTAACTAATCGTATCAGTTTCTCTGATATTCCTAGTGCTCTCATTCCTTCGTATAGCCCGTTTCGTGAGATTGAGTCGTAAGCCTGTTTAAAATCGATAAAGAGCATATGTAATCCTAGATTTTGTTCATAACTATTGTTTTGCAATAACTTTAGCAAAAAAATTTGATCGGTTGTTCCTCTTCCCTGTCTGAAACCAGCCTGGTATTCTCCTATTATCTCTGATTCATAAGCTTTCAATCTAGTTCTTATAATTTTTGCTAATACCTTATACACAACTTCTAACAGTGCGATTCCTCTGTAATTTTCACATATTATGGTCTTATCACCTTTCTTGTGAATTGGGCAGATGAGTGCTGTGTTCCATTGCTCCGGCATTTTTTCGTTGTCCTATATTTTCTTTATAAGTCCAGCTATTTCTTTCTGCAGTATATTTCCTCCTACCTTTAATATCTCTGCTGGAACTCCGCTTTCTCCGGCACTTTTATTATTTTTTAGGTCCTTTATTACTGTTATTATCTCCCTTTCTGTCGGTGCTTGTGTTTGTTGTGGTTCCGCTTCTTGTATTTGTTGTTGTTCGATTTCTTGCCCTCGCTGTTGCATTTCTGTTTCTGTTTGGGCTTTGTCGTTTAATAATTCTCCGAAGTATTCTGCCCATCTATTCAATTTTTCTGTCTTGTCTCCCAGAAACATACCATCTTTATTTCTGCAAAACATTATGCATTTATTTTGAGTCCCTCGTGTTTTTTTTACTCCTTGATAAAAATTTTTAACTTCTTTTTGGACATAGTTTTCTTCTATTATTTCTAGTTGCTTTTCCAGTGCTTTTCTCTTCTTTTGCCTACATAATCGCTTAGCTTCTCTTCTCTTTTCTTTATAATACTCGTTACTTTTTTCTGAGTATTTTCTAATATTTTCCATTTTTGCGTTGTTTCTCTGCTCTAGAATTCTTTTGCAGTCCTCATCAAACCATTGTTCTCTATTTTCTTTTTCTGCTTTCCCAATGTTAAGGTCTGCCGCTTCTATCACAGCTGCTTGTATTTGTTCCCATTCCTCTTCTAGGTTCCCGGTCGTGATTCTTTCCAATCTCTTGTTTATCTCTTCCTCTGTTCTTTTTGCTACCTCTTTATCTTGGAGTCACTCTAATTGGTATTTTTTCCGTTGTGTTCCTTTTCTTGTTAGCTTAGGAATTTCTTGCTTAAGTTTGACTATTGTCAATATATGATCGCTATCCGCGTCTGCTCCTCTGTAACTTCTACAATCAGTCACAGATTTGTTGTGTTTTCTTTCAATGAGGACATGGTCTATTTGGTTTCTCGTTTTTCCATCAGGAGAGATCCAGGTTATTTTGTGTATATCTTTATGATCAAATTGTGTACTTACTATCTTAAGGTTATGTTCCATTGAAAGTTCTATTAGTTTTTGCCATTGTCATTACTTTCTTTATGTAGGCTTTTACCTCCTGTTATATTCATATAAATTTCTTCTCTTCCTACTTTCGCATTCATACCTCCCACAATTATTTTTATATCATATTTTGGTATTTTCCCAATTAGCTCACCGAGTTGTTCATAGAACTCATTTTTTGTTTCCATGTCTTTCTCTTCTATAGAAGCATGTGCATTAATTATGCTAATTTTTCTATACTTCCCGCGAAATCTTAAATAGCACAGTCTTTCTGATATTGCTTGGAAGTCAGTTACTACTCGTCTTATTCTGTCTAATACTATAAAACCAGTCCCCAGGTATCTATTTGGCCCGCCGCTTTTAAAAAGGGTACTTTTCCCAACTTTTACTATCTCACTTCCTAGTTGCTTGGTCTCTTGCAAGGCCATTATTTCGATTCTATATTTCTCTCGTAATTTATCTAAATTTCTTAATGCTCCTTCATCGTAGGTCCCTCTTACATTCCATGTGCCCACTTTCAGTACATTCTCAATTTGTTTATTTCCTTTCTTATCTTCTTTTCCTTTTTCCGAATTCATCGTCCTTATTGTAGCCATGTGGTTACCATTTTTCTCATGTTGATTATTATTTTTTACTTTTTTGACCCACCTGGTGCAGCTTCTCCTTTTTTATTTCGTATAGCTGCTCCTTCTCTTTATCCCATCTCCATTCTCTACCGTCTACTATTAATTTTTTGTATCCAATTCTTGCCATTTTTCCTTTTTCTCTTTCTTCTTTTCGCCACCTTGCTTAATTGTTTCTGTATTTCTTTTTCTTTCATCGTTAGGTCACTGTTTATGTAAATGCGTTCGTTGTGGCTTTTTAACTTTCTCTTGTTTTTCAATATCTCCATTTTTTCAGTCTTTGTTTCCGTTTCTATAACACAGAGATTCTCTCCAATTTTTGTGGCGTTCCTTAATTTCACTTTAACTTGCAATTCTCTGACTAGGAAATTTTTCATTTCTTCTCTAATGTTTCTATCGTCGTTTGTGTCCATTTTTAATCCTGATATAATCAGGTTTTTCTTCTTACTGTATTTTTCTATGTATTCGATTCTTTCCTGTAGTTGCTTTACTTCTCTTTTCAAGTTCTGATTCTCTTGCCTCATTTCCATTAATTGCTAATTGTTTTCTGCTTGTTCCTTCCTGACCTGTTTTATTTCATTCATAATTTCTTCATTTTTCTCCATAAGTTCTTTCATCATTCTAATCATGACTGCATTTGTATCTTTGTCTGCTTCATTTTTCTGTTGTGTTCTCTTTGCTTTTCTACTTCTTTCAAAACTGTCATCGTTTCCTTCCGTTCTCTTCCGTTTAGTTTCTTCGTCTGTTTCTACCTCGCTTCCAGTTTCGCTTCTATGCTCACTCATTGTGTTTTTATTTAGAGACCTAATTCTGTATTTACTTATTACTATGTATTAATATTATTGTTATTTTATTTATTAATTATTTAATTTTTAAATTTTTATTTTACTTTTAAAATTATTTAAAAATTGTTTAATTATCGGTTATTTATTTATATCAATAATAATATTTCGACTCTGTATTTTTCGATAGGTGCAAAAAACTTGAATTTATCTATTAGTCATTGACACTGCGAAGAGAAGCAACGGCTAGTCGCCCCAGCGGACCGTGACTTCTTATCAGTGCCAAAAAACTTAATGATAATTATTGTTTTACTGTTAGTAGTTTAAAACATATTTTTATTAAAACTAGGTTAGGTTAATAATGGTTGGATCTTACTTTTAAAATTCTTGTTTAGTTTACACTCTAAATTACTTAATTCACTTATTTACACTTTGTACGACTTTGGTGATTTATCTGTTCGCAATACTTCAGTAATTTTGAAGCTAAATTGCGGAGCAGATTCAAATCGACCTCACTGTCTCTTTACCAGGACCGTACTCCCAGCTATACTCAGATATAGGGTTACCATAATTTATTAAGGCCAAATCCGGACATGGGTAGTCCAAGGGGTTGTAGAAAATGTAAAATGTTAATTTGACTGTGTTGCTAGTGTTGCTACCTCTACATTGTTCATATGCGAAATGCATATTATGGCACAATTAAAAGTACAGCTGTTTCGCTACAATATGCAACTAACATCGAAAATCTCTGAAAGTTTAAAATACATATACACCTTACCCTTACACTTATGTTTAAACATACTTTAGACCTAGAAAATAATATTACAGAACGAAATAACTTATCTAGATGCTGCGCAGAATGAAATTTCCCATAGCTGGGCCAAATGTTTTCCATTTTTTTTTAGTAAAGAAAAAAATCCGGACATTTCTCATATCCGGACGCCAATCCGGACATGTCTTTCAAATCCAGACTGTCCGGACGAAATCCGGACGTATGGTAACCCTACTCAGATGCCATCGAATTCGTATGTTGGTACAATGGGAACGAGAATAGTTCTAGATCGAGTGATTATTGCATACTTGTACTTGCTATTAGGTGTATCTATTTATTTATGTTTTATTTTAAACCAAATTGTATTTAAACATTTTTATGAGCTATCTAAATATTGGTATGCTTATTAAGTTATTACTATTTGTATTTATTTTCTACAACTATGATATTACGTGATTTTTTTTATAATACATATGACAAGTTTTGCTATTTTTCACATAATTGTTTTACTCCTTTTTCTTATTTTTATTTGAAATTATTCCTGTGAACATTAATGTGAGAAAGTAGTTGTTGATCAATAGTCAACAAAAAAATAATAAAAGGAAGAAAGATAGAAAGTTCTCAATTTCAAAGTGAAACATACGATAATAATAGAATACCAAAAATGCATAGGTGATCAAGGTCTTCCAAAAGATAACATAAAGATACATATACTAACACAAATGAAAAATAAGGAAAACTGAACAATAAGTATAAAAAACGAGCTACTCTGTTCAAGTGGAGTCGCAAAGTAAGATTCGCATAGACTAAACTAGTTCTACCTATACACGATAGAATAAATTGGTATAGAATAGTCCAAAAAAGGAAATTGAAATATCTCGGGTCTCGGGCATATTACACGTGGTAAAAGATACAAATTGCTTTAACTCGTTATGCAGGGAAAGATCTAAGGAAAAAGAAAAGCATAAGGAGAGCATCAAAGCAGCCTTCTCAAAAATCCGAATAGCTATGAATATTGATTGTCGCTACCTCTGTCGTGGAGATGGCACTTAAAAAAAAAAGAGTCCAAACTAATTCATTCTAAGCCAAATCGGACAAACCAGTTTAGGCTAGACCAAACTAGTTGATCCTGATATAAATACGCATACTCCAGGATAAACTAGTATGTCCTAGTATAGACATTATAACTTACTTACAAAGCCAAAATAATAGATAAACTGAATAAAATAAACTGCAATTGGAAAAATAATCATTTTTATTAGAACCATAATGAATCGTTGCTGTAGAATTGCAGAGTATCAGTGACTTCTTGCACTAGCATATTTTTGTATTTTTGTGGAACAGTTTTTGTTGCAGCTGTATCTGACAAAACCTGGACCTGATCCAACTGATTGTCTCGTAGCTGCAACACTAACGATATTTCCGAGCCGTGAATTTGCTATCTTTAAAAAAGTTTGATGGCAAATGTCGAATTCTAAAACTCTGAAAAAATATTAAAAACATAATACAACGTGCTTTATATTTCTTTTCAGTACTTTTGGAAAAATCTTGGACTCAATACTCTAAAAAATTTTGGAGTTCTGAACTCGAAAACTTAATATCTTTACGGTTTTACTTGATTTTTCCAAAAATACTTCAAAAAAATACTCCAAATACTTCAACACCCCAAAAAAAATTCAATTTGGAGTTCAATACTCCAAAGAAATTTTTGGAGTTCTGAATTCGATATTTAATATCTGTACGGTTTCACTTGATTTTTCCAAAATTACTGAAAATAAATATAATGTATGTGGTATTTCTGAAAAGGTAATCGAACGATTTTTAAAATGAGGTATCACTCAACCCCCTTTCTAATAAAGATTTTGGGGGTTGTGTCCGCCCCCGCTAGAGGGTTAGTGTAATTTAGTTGAAAAGTGGTCTATAAAATGTCCCCCTCACAAATAAACTTGACGTGTTTTTGCATATTTTTAGATTTTCTATAGGGACCAAATTATAGGGGGTAACAACTTTTCAAATTGACATCCTATATAATACTTATTCACGCACATAGATACATACATAGGTAGATACTGAAATAAATAAAAAGCAAAAAATACAAAAAAGGAGGTAGAAACATTAAATTGACCAGCAGGTATATTCTTCATTCATGGCCCTAACCAACTTAAATTAATTTACAAATACTGAAATTGACAAAAAACTAAAGGCTAATACTAAATACTAATACTAAATACTAATAAATAAACTAACACTCTTCTATCATGTAAAATTTGAAGTTTTCGGCATGAATCCGTATTGGGAAAAAACAGTTGGAATAGGAAATTTTCAAGCTTAATCTTAATTGATAATTTTTATTTTCGTGCCGAAACCCATTTTATGGTGATTGC
This sequence comes from Diabrotica virgifera virgifera, assembly GCF_917563875.1. Taxonomy (NCBI): domain Eukaryota; kingdom Metazoa; phylum Arthropoda; class Insecta; order Coleoptera; family Chrysomelidae; genus Diabrotica; species Diabrotica virgifera. The sequence goes on along the minus strand of NC_065443.1, from coordinate 164,692,126 downwards.
TATACCTACTCTCATGTACTGGTGGTAGGGGAGCCCAAGCGGGGATTTTTGCAGTTACTCGAGCGCGTCAGATTATTACATGGGGAGAAACCTCGTACCCTCCAGATGTACCTCTACCATATATTAACCCTTAACACAGGGAAGTTCGTTAAGGGGGGCCCGAAAAAAAAATCTATCCCTAAAAATACTAGAAATTGTCAGAATAAGATTAGGTACAAGATTAAGTACATGCAAAAGATTGTATATTTCAAAAATCTGACGATTTGAGCGGGGCGTAAGGAAATGGGTGAGTCAAAAAGTTTCACAAAAAAAGCGAATATTTCGGGAAATGAACATAAGATCGAAAAACTAAAAAATACCTCTTCAATATTTTTCAAAAATCTATCGAATGGTACTAAACATGACCCCCACGGTGAGTGGTGGGGGGTAAATTTAAAATTTTAAATACAAACCCCGCGATATTTCGCAAAATGAACATCAGATTGAAAAACTGCAAAATACACTTTCAAAATGTTTTTGAAAAATCTATCGAATGGTATCGAAAAAACGACCCGTCCACGCAGGTAAGGTGGGGGTTACTTTAAAATCTTAAATGGGACCCCAAAATATTTATTGTAGATTTGGATTCTTTGCGTAAAAATAAGCAACTTTTATTCGAGACATTTTTTTGAATCATGGATAGATGGCGCTATAATCGGAAAAAACAATTGTTGGAAAAGGAAAATTAAATTAAAAAATGGAAAGTCCCCACTAAAATGGAAAATTTTGCTGAACTTTTTTTGGTTTTAGGACCTAATAATCACAACCCAATAGGTCCCCATAATGCTCGAGTAACTGCAAATTTAGCATACTTTGCACCCCTACCATGAGGCTAAAACGCATTTGCGTCGATTGCGTTTATTGCGACCGTGCAAGTTCGGAAAAGCCATAGGCGTAACCAGGGGGGTTTTGGGGTTATAACCCCCCATTGGGATGTATTTTGAGCTCTATATGCTTAACACCATACCCCTCGGAGACCTTCTAGTAGTTGTAAACCCCCCCTTTCCAGTAGTTGTAACCCCCACCTTGGGATTGTCCTGGTTACGCCTATGGGAAAAGCGACACATGGTTTCATAGCTCAGCAACATTTTTAGCACTTTTAATTATGTTGGCCAATTATATTAGTCCTGGTTGCTGGACAAGACCATAGCCCAAAGAAATTATAAGAAGAAAAAGTAATATTAAGGTTATGTTATTAAAAGGTAAACAATTGTATGTAGTACATAAAATTAATTATTAAAATGCACTACTACAAGCAAAATAAAATTAATTAAATTTACTTGTATATAATAATTGCATATCATATCAATATTGTGGAGCAACATATAATTTTTTTTCTTCATTGAGAGTAGATATGAAATATACGTCAATTTGACAATTTCAATTGACAAAGAATTATTTAAGAAAGTTGCAAGATTTCTCCGCTATTGGCGAACGCTCGTTTCTCGTATTAATTGGAAATTATTCGTCTGGGGAATATATTTGTAGGGATTATTTGTTTGGATTTTTTATGGGGATTTTTTGTGGGGATTTTTTGCCCGGGATTATTTCTGTGGCTTGGTTCTAAAAGGGCCAATGTCAAATTTTTGTTTTTTTGTACAGCTTTCTTTTGAATTTAATATTGACCAAACAAAATGTAAAAAATTGACACTGGCCCTTTTAGCATTAAGCCACATTATGTGACTTGGTGTTAAAATGGCCAATTTCAATTTTTTGCATTTTGTTTGGTCGATATTAAATTCAAAAGAAAGCTGTACAAAAAAACAAAAATTAGACATTGACCCTTTTAGAACCAAGCCACAGATTTATCCAATGATTATTCGTTCTAGCGTTACCTCCAGTACTATAAGGTGCGCGCCATTGCTTGTTTCAATTTTTATTTTATTTATTTCCCCAATAGCTTATTTTGGCTTTTATGTTGTTTTTAATTTTTTCAACTATCAATTATCGCCTATATCTCTGTGTGATCTTTGTTTTTCAATTTTTATTCTAGTCTGGACTGATAACATAAGTACCTACATTCTTTATGTCGTTGGTCTATATTGAATCTTTTTTTCTGTATATTCGTGATTTGTTTTGATATTATACGTATATCTGCATTAAATTTCTGTTTAATACTATACATTACCAACGAAAATAGAAACAAGTTTTTATATATTTGTTTGTTATTTTATTAGGATTGATATTTATATTGGTCCACGGTCTACTACACCATTATGGTCAACAACAATGTTTAACTGCAATTTAAAAAATAGCAACATAAATAGTCATACATTATCGAGTCTTCACAGCATTTAAATTCCGAAAATTCTTCTTTAGCTATCACGTAGCCTTTCTTACCAATAACTATGCGTGTAAGAGTTTGCTACTACCATGAACCATTTAGTTTGAGTATACCTCCCTGATTATATGAAGAAAAAATGGTTTGTATCTCCTACGCTAATAGTTCGGCGCTTTAGATCTGATTAATTTCTTCAAACGCTTTTATACGTACTCTTTTGCGGTGAACAACTTAGGTGATTTTGTTCGCTTTGTCGGTGTGCGCATTTTGCGTTCTTTGATTAATGCAGAAAATAAAGCATGTGGCGGTAACCAGAAGAAGTCGAAGCGGAGCATATTTTATCGGTAAGTATGAATATGAGTACGGTTAAGGATGCTAGTATCTTCAAACTGGTAAATATTAAAATGCCTATGAAAATTTATAATAGGATTACTGCAGATGGCTATGAGATACTTAAAATCAAATCAGCTTAAATAATTTTGTTAACTAAGAAAACTACTTGCTTGATACAAGAAGTATTTCAAATTTAGATGGCGAGCATTCAAAATGGTGGCTATACATATCGCACACCTAGTTCAATAGTGCCACAAGTGCAAAACACAATATTCTCGAGAAATGAGCAAAACGTTATGTAGCATACGCGTTATGCCCTGTAAATAATTTATTTTGAGAATGACTTGCTTCAAAACTACAATTTAGGTAGTAAATTATACAGTTATTCGCTGGATCTTATTACAATTGATTAAAATTGTGAAGAAAGTCCTTGATAAAACGATACCTAGGAGATACGGCGGCACTATAATGAAAAAATCAATTGATTTTTGCAGTTGTGGGCGTATTGAACGTATTGAATAATTACATCGGTTGTATTGTGGCAGTGTATATTATCGCCACATCTCCCAGTTATGGCCATAGTGCATTTTCAAAACCACCAAAAACCCTACAGTGAAATACCGAAGTAACTTACTTTATACTTATCCAAAACAATATTTTAGTTCAGGCTGTATTGAATAAGATGGGGCATTATATAGGCAATATTTTACAGCCATAACCCAAAATTCGAATTTTTTGCAGTTGTGGCACAATTGAACTAGGTGTGCGATATGTGACTAATAGCACGATAACTTTTGAACGAAAAGTCCGATTTCAGCCAAATTTGGCATCCAGTTTCTTTTTTTTTTTTATGGATAAGATCGAGGTCTTGAACCGGAAGAATCGGTTTACCAGAAGTTGTGCTTTTACTGTTTTTTTTTATGTAAAAATATGTTGTTTTTTTTTCAATTTTTTCACCCTGTATATATTAATTTTTCAAAAAGGTAATACCGCCATTGAAAAGAGTGTAAAAATATTTATTAGGAAAGATTTTGAACTTTTTAATTATGTCCATTTAATAAATGCATAACGTATCTTCACATGTACCTATTACCTATGTGCAGCAGATTCATTTCGAATGCCCGCCATTTTTGTAAAAAAAAACAAAATCTGAGATGGCCTCATATCTAAATTTAAATCTTTGTGTGTGTAGTGTGTGGTCCAAATTATATGATTTTACCAATTAATGCACAATAATTCTTATAATATTTGCACGAATCTGCCGCACATGGGTGAATAGGTACATGTGAAAATACGTTATGCATTTATTAATTGGTAATTAACATAACTAAAAAGTTCAAAATATTTCCTAAAAAATATTTTTACGCTCTTTTCAACGCCGGTATTAACTTTTTGAAAAATTAATATATACAGGTTGAAAGAATTGGTAAAAAAAAACAACATGTTTTTATATAAAAATCAGTAAAAAACAACTTCTGGTAAATCGATTCTTCCGGTTCAAGATTTTGGTCTTACACATCAAAAAAAGAACCTATACACCAAATTTGGTTGAAATCGGACATTTCGTTCAAAAGTTATCGTGCTATTAGTCAAATATGTATAGTCGAAATTTTGAATGCCCGCCATTTTGGTAAAAGGTAAAATCTGAGATGGCCTTATATCTAAATTTGAAATTTGATCCTTGATGTGTGTAGTATATATGGTCCAAATTATATGCTTCTACCATTAAATACACAATAATTCTTATAATATTTGCACGAATCTGCCACACATAGGTACATGTGAAGATACGTTATGCATTTATTAAATGCTAATTAACGTAACTGAAAAGTTCAAAATATTTTCTACAAAATATTTTTACGCTATTTTCAATAGCGGTATCACCTTTTTGAAAAATTAATATATACAGAGGGAAAAATATGAAAAAAAACATATTTTTACGTAAATAACCACTAAAAACACAACTTCTGGTAAACCGATTCTTCTGGTTCACCACATCCATCTTATAAATCAAAAAGAGAACCTATATACCAAATTTGGTTGAAATCGGACTTTTCGTTCAAAAGTTATGGTACTATTAAACACATATGTATAGCTGCCATTTTAAATGCCCGCAATTTTTGTAAAAGGCAAAATCTGAAATGGCCTCATATCTAAATTTAAACCTTTATATGTGTAGTATATGTGGTCCAAATTATATGCTTGTATCATTAAATGTGCAATTGTTTCACATATCGGCCCCACTAAAAACTTCATTTGATTTATTAAAAAAATACGTTTTAAAATTAATATTTTTAGCTGGCTACTTATTTCTTAGTTGACCAAATGGTGAAAGTGATGACCTCCGGCATCCATACAATGATAAGGGTTTGCACGAAACGTTTTTCCACATTACGAAGCATTTGCGGAGTTATTCGTAGGCATTCGTTGACGTTGCCTATCCGTTGTCTCAATCTTCGAAAAATACGGGTGGTGTTCTATGAATTTTACTTTTAAGATGTCTACACAAAAATATTCAGAGGAGACAAATCTGGCAACCGAGGAGGCCATTAAATGCTGCCTCTCCTCCTAAATCAACTGCCCTAAAAAATGTTGGTCTAAATATTGACGAACAAGTAAAATATTGCAGAGGAGCACCGCCCGGTTAAAAAGTCAAATGGTCTTCATCATATTGTTAGTCATTTATAATAACCTCAGTAAAGGCGGGATTAGGTAATCACGTCTTCCAGTAATAATTGTCAATACATTTTGTCAGTCAAATGGCCAGATAAAACACACATAATTTATATTTCTATCTATTCCTATTACTATTCCAATACAATTAAAATGTTCCATCACAATTACAATTAACGACTAGTTTGTAAGAAGAGGCAGAAGTCAGTGTAGGTCTGGATCCCGCAGATGAAAAAAAAGTTTATTAATAGCAAGCTGAAAATTTGTTAATAGGTTAAGGGTGTCTAGTCGGATAAACCTTGATATATGGGAATACTGGAACAGGGGCAGTTTTAATTGTGGAACAGGTTAAAAATTTGGAACGGTCAGACCACGAAAACGGCACATTTATTTTGTCCGACAGAATAGACTTAAACTCTCCGAACAGAGATTAAACCCTCATGCAAAAATCAGACTGCTATTTATCACCTGTCATAATTCATGTCATTTGACATATTCTACATGTTCCACTCATTAAAACGCCCATTTGGTGATAAATAGCAGTCTGATTTTTGCATGAGAGTTTAATCTCTCTTCGGAGAGTTTAAGTCTGTTCTGTCGGACAAAATACATGTGCCGTTTTCGTGATCTGACCGTTCCAAATTTTTAACCTGTTCCACAATTAAAACTTCCCCTGTTCCAGTGTTCCCATATATCAAAGTTTGTCCGACTAGACACCCTTAAGCTATTAACAAATTTTCAGCTTTAATAATCAACTTTTTTTTCATATGCGGGATCCAGACCTAGTGGATGAGACTAAGTTCCGAAATACGTATAATAGGGTAGCCAATGAGGGTATTTGGTTCTGAATTCGATCCTATCCCAGTATATCGATTTACTTTATATTTTCACAGTAAGTAGGGAATAGTTAAAGAAACAAAATCTACCCTATATACTGTGGCGCTTTTATCTTGGGGGCGGTTCCCACCTTCCAAGGTGGTGGAAAAATTTTTGGTCAAATAACCACGGCAGTGGCTAAAGAACCTAATTATAAGCAAAAACTGTTCTATAATTTTTTTTTAAAACTCAATACTTTTCGAGTTATTCGTAGTTGAAAATTGGCCATTTTCATTGAAAAATGACACCTTTTCGGACGGTTTTTTGCGAATACCTTAAAAACTATGCATCTAACTAAAAGAAAATATGAAAAAATTTTTGTAGATTATAAAAAAGGAAAGAGATTCGTTCCTTCATAAATCTTCTACTTATAACACAAAATAGATAATATGATAGGTGAAAAGAGATTGTTTTTTTTGTGCATGCTCAAATCAGTGCATTCAACTTGAAATATCAGAGTAACGGTGGATTTTAGGTGTATAATGATACCAATATCTTTTGCAGTGCTTGAAAAGACCTTTAAAATGAGCAATATTATATGTCGATTACATTCAAACTAAGCAAGATTGTTGCAAAAAATTGATCATCATCATCATCATTGTCTCGACAGCCCTTTCTGGGTCTTGGCCTGTTCCAGGATTCTTCTCCACTCTGATCTGTTTCGTGCTTTTTTTCTCCAGTTTTTTATTTTTAAGGTTTTTATATCATTTTCTATTTGTTCTAAATATCTCAGCTTCGGTCTTCCTCTTATTCTTTTTCCTACTGGCATCTGTTTGAATATTTTGTTTGGTATTTCGCCTTCTTCCATTCTTTCTACATGTCCCATCCAACGCAGATGTCCCATCCAACGCAGCCGTCCTATTTTAATGAATGTTATTATATCCGGATCCTGGTATATTGCGTATAGTTCAAAGTTGTACCTTCTTCGCTAAATTCCATTTTCTTTTGTGCCCTTACATATGTGTCGCAAGATTTTTCTTTCATAGGTGGCTAGCAATGTTTCCTCTCTTTTAGTGAGTGTCCAGGTTTCTGAGCCGTATGTGAGTACCGGTCTTATTAAGGTTTTGTATATTTGGCATTTTGTGTTCCTTGCGACGTTGTCTGATCTTAGTTGCCGAATTAAGCCATGGTAACTTTTATTGGCAATAAATATTCGCCTCTTCACTTCCTCTGCTACGTTATTATCAGATGTGACTAGGGATCCCAAGTATGTAAAGTTTTTTACCCCCTCAATGTTGTATTCTCCTATTGTTATATTTTGTGGCTGCCTTATTTCTGTGTTTTTACTTACCTGCATATATTTTGTTTTGTTCTGGTTGATTTTAAGGCCACTATTTTGTGCAGCTCGTTCTATTTGATTGAATGCCTCTATCATTTCTCTTCTTGATCTTGCGATTATGTCAACATCATCTGCAAATGTATCAATCCTAGTAAAATAACAAACAAAGATATAAAAACTTGTTTTTATTTTCGTTGGTAATGTATAGTATTAAACAGAAATTTAATGCAGATATACTTATAATATCAAAACAAATCACGAATGTACAGATAAAAAGATTCAATATAGACCAACGACATAAAGAATGTAGGTACTTATGTTATCAGTCCAGACTAGAATAAAAAATTGAAAAACAAAGATCACACAGAGATATAGGCGATAATTGATAGTTGAAAAATTTAAAAACAACATAAAAGCCAAAATAAGCTATTGGGGAAATAAATAAAATAAAAATTGAAACAAGCAATGGCGCGCACCTTATAGTACTGGAGGTAACGCTAGAACGAATAACCATTGGATAAATCTGTGGCTTGGTTCTAAAAGGGCCAATCTCTAATTTTTGTTTTTTTGTACAGCTTTCTTTTGAATTTAATATCGACCAAACAAAATGCAAAAAATTGAAATTGGCCATTTTAACACCAAGTCACATAATGTGGCTTAATGCTAAAAGGGCCAGTGTCAATTTTTTACATTTTGTTTGGTCAATATTAAATGCAAAAGAAAGCTGTACAAAAAAACAAAAATTTGACATTGGCCCTTTTAGAACCAAGCCACAGAAATAATCCCGGACAAAAAATCCCCACAAAATATCCCCATAAAAAATCCAAAAAAATAATCCCTACAAATATATTCCCCAGACAAATAATTCCCAATTAATACGAGAAACGATCGTGCGCCTATAGCGGAGAAATCTTGCAACTTTCTTAAATAATTCTTTGTCAATTGAAATTGTCAAATTGACGTATATTTCATATCTACTATCAATGAAGAAAAAAAAATTATATGTTGCTCCACAATATTGATATGATATGCAATTATTATATAAAAGTAAATTTAATTAATTGTATTTTGCTTGTAGTAGTGCATTTTAATAATTAATTTTATTTACTACATACAATTGTTTACCTTTTAATAACATAACCTTAATATTACTTTTTCTTCTTATAATTTCTTTGGGCTATGGTCTTGTCCAGCAACCAGGACTAATATAATTGGCCAACATAATTAAAAGTGTTAAAAATGTTGCTGAGCTATGAAACCATGTGTCGCTTTTCCCATAGGCGTAACCAGGACAATCCTAAGGTGGGGGTTACAACTACTGGAAAGGGGGGGTTACAACTACTAGAAGGTCTCCGAGGGGTATGGTGTTAAGCATATAGAGCTCAAAGTACATCCCAATGGGGGGGTTATAACCCCCAAAACCCCCCTGGTTACGCCTATGGCTTTTCCGAACTTGCACAGTCACAATAAACGCAATCGACGCAAATGCTTTTTAGCCTCATGGTAGGGGTGCAAAGTATGCTAAATTTGCAGTCACTCGAGCATTATGGGGACCTATTGGGTTGTGATTATTAGGTCCTAAAACCAAAAAAAGTTCAGCAAAATTTTCCATTTTAGTGGGGACTTCTCATTTTTTAATTTAATTTTCCTTTTCCAACAATTGTTTTTTCCGATTATAGCGCCATCTATCCATAATTCAAAAAATGTCTCGAATAAAAGTTACTTATTTTTAAGCAAAGAATCCAAATCTACAATAAAAATTTTGGGGTCCCATTTAAGATTTTAAAGTAACCCCCACAACCATAACCATAACCAACCCCCCATAACCAAAGTTTTTTCGATACCATTCGATAGATTTTTCAAAAACATTTTGAAAGTGTATTTTCTGCAGTTTTTCAATCTGATGTTCATTTTGCGAAATATCGCGGGGTTTTTATTTAAAATTTTAAATTTACCCCCCACCACTCAACGTGGGGGTCATGTTTATTACCATTCGATAGATTTTTGAAAAATATTGAAAAGGTATTTTTTAGTTTTTCGATTTTATGTTCATTTCCCGAAATATTCGCTTTTTTTGTGAAACTTTTTGACTCACCCATTTTCTTACGCCCCGCTCAAATCGTCAGATTTTTGAAATATACACTCTTTTGGATGTTCTTAATCTTGTACCTAATCTTATTCTGACAATTTCTAGTATTTTTAGGGATATATTTTTTTTCGGGCCCCCCTTAACGAACTTCCCTGTGTTAAGGGTTAATATATGGTAGAGGTACATCTGGAGGGTACCAGTTTTCTCCCCATGTAATAATCTGACGCGCTCGAGTAACTGCAAAAATCCCCGCTTGGGCTCCCCTACCACCAGTAAGTACATAAGAGTAGTTATAGCAATCACCATAAAATGGGTTTCGGCACGAAAATAAAAATAATCAATTAAGATTAAGCTTGAAAATTTCCTATTCCAACGGTTTTTTCCCAATACGGATTCATGCCGAAAACTTCAAATTTTACATGATAGAAGAGTGTTAGTTTATTTATTAGTATTTAGTATTAGTATTTAGTATTAGCATTTAGTTTTTTGTCAATTTCAGTATTTGTAAATTAATTTAAGTTGGTTTCAATATATACCTATGTATGTATGTATGTATGTGCGTGAATAAGTATTATATAGGATGTCAATTTGAAAAGTTGTTACCCCCTATAATTTGGTCCCTATAGAAAATCTAACAATAAACAAAAATATCTACCTATCTATCTATCTATCTATCTATCTATCTATCTATCTATCTATCTATCTATCTATCTATCTATCTATCTATCTATCTATCTATCTATCTATCTATCTATCTATCTATCTATCTATCTATCTATATATCTATCTATATATCTATCTATCTATATATCTATATATCTATATATCTATATATCTATCTATCTATCTATCTATCTATCTATCTATCTATCTATCTATCTATCTATCTATCTATCTATCTATCTATCTATCTATCTATCTATCTATCTATCTATCTATCTATCTATCTATCTATCTATCTATCTATCTATCTATCTATCTATCTATCTATCTATCTATCTATCTATCTATCTATCTATCTATCTATCTATCTATCTATCTATCTATCTATCTATCTATCTATCTATCTATCTATCTATCTATCTATCTATCTATCTATCTATCTATCTATCTATCTATCTATCTATCTATCTATCTATCTATCTATCTATCTATCTATCTATCTATCTATCTATCTATCTATCTATCTATCTATCTATCTATCTATCTATCTATCTATCTATCTATCTATCTATCTATCTATCTATCTATCTATCTATCTATCTATCTATCTATCTATCTATCTATCTATCTATCTATCTATCTATCTATCTATCTATCTATCTATCTATCTATCTATCTATCTATCTATCTATCTATCTATCTATCTATCTATCTATCTATCTATCTATCTATCTATCTATCTATCTATCTATCTATCTATCTATCTATCTATCTATCTATCTATCTATCTATCTATCTATCTATCTATCTATCTATCTATCTATCTATCTATCTATCTATCTATCTATCTATCTATCTATCTATCTATCTATCTATCTATCTATCTATCTATCTATCTATCTATCTATCTATCTATCTATCTATCTATCTATCTATCTATCTATCTATCTATCTATCTATCTATCTATCTATCTATCTATCTATCTATCTATCTATCTATCTATCTATCTATCTATCTATCTATCTATCTATCTATCTATCTATCTATCTATCTATCTATCTATCTATCTATCTATCTATCTATCTATCTATCTATCTATCTATCTATCTATCTATCTATCTATCTATCTATCTATCTATCTATCTATCTATCTATCTATCTATCTATCTATCTATCTATCTATCTATCTATCTATCTATCTATCTATCTATCTATCTATCTATCTATCTATCTATCTATCTATCTATCTATCTATCTATCTATCTATCTATCTATCTATCTATCTATCTATCTATCTATCTATCTATCTATCTATCTATCTATCTATCTATCTATCTATCTATCTATCTATCTATCTATCTATCTATCTATCTATCTATCTATCTATCTATCTATCTATCTATCTATCTATCTATCTATCTATCTATCTATCTATCTATCTATCTATCTATCTATCTATCTATCTATCTATCTATCTATCTATCTATCTATCTATCTATCTATCTATCTATCTATCTATCTATCTATCTATCTATCTATCTATCTATCTATCTATCTATCTATCTATCTATCTATCTATCTATCTATCTATCTATCTATCTATCTATCTATCTATCTATCTATCTATCTATCTATCTATCTATCTATCTATCTATCTATCTATCTATCTATCTATCTATCTATCTATCTATCTATCTATCTATCTATCTATCTATCTATCTATCTATCTATCTATCTATCTATCTATCTATCTATCTATCTATCTATCTATCTATCTATCTATCTATCTATCTATCTATCTATCTATCTATCTATCTATCTATCTATCTATCTATCTATCTATCTATCTATCTATCTATCTATCTATCTATCTATCTATCTATCTATCTATCTATCTATCTATCTATCTATCTATCTATCTATCTATCTATCTATCTATCTATCTATCTATCTATCTATCTATCTATCTATCTATCTATCTATCTATCTATCTATCTATCTATCTATCTATCTATCTATCTATCTATCTATCTATCTATCTATCTATCTATCTATCTATCTATCTATCTATCTATCTATCTATCTATCTATCTATCTATCTATCTATCTATCTATCTATCTATCTATCTATCTATCTATCTATCTATCTATCTATCTATCTATCTATCTATCTATCTATCTATCTATCTATCTATCTATCTATCTATCTATCTATCTATCTATCTATCTATCTATCTATCTATCTATCTATCTATCTATCTATCTATCTATCTATCTATCTATCTATCTATCTATCTATCTATCTATCTATCTATCTATCTATCTATCTATCTATCTATCTATCTATCTATCTATCTATCTATCTATCTATCTATCTATCTATCTATCTATCTATCTATCTATCTATCTATCTATCTATCTATCTATCTATCTATCTATCTATCTATCTATCTATCTATCTATCTATCTATCTATCTATCTATCTATCTATCTATCTATCTATCTATCTATCTATCTATCTATCTATCTATCTATCTATCTATCTATCTATCTATCTATCTATCTATCTATCTATCTATCTATCTATCTATCTATCTATCTATCTATCTATCTATCTATCTATCTATCTATCTATCTATCTATCTATCTATCTATCTATCTATCTATCTATCTATCTATCTATCTATCTATCTATCTATCTATCTATCTATCTATCTATCTATCTATCTATCTATCTATCTATCTATCTATCTATCTATCTATCTATCTATCTATCTATCTATCTATCTATCTATCTATCTATCTATCTATCTATCTATCTATCTATCTATCTATCTATCTATCTATCTATCTATCTATCTATCTATCTATCTATCTATCTATCTATCTATCTATCTATCTATCTATCTATCTATCTATCTATCTATCTATCTATCTATCTATCTATCTATCTATCTATCTATCTATCTATCTATCTATCTATCTATCTATCTATCTATCTATCTATCTATCTATCTATCTATCTATCTATCTATCTATCTATCTATCTATCTATCTATCTATCTATCTATCTATCTATCTATCTATCTATCTATCTATCTATCTATCTATCTATCTATCTATCTATCTATCTATCTATCTATCTATCTATCTATCTATCTATCTATCTATCTATCTATCTATCTATCTATCTATCTATCTATCTATCTATCTATCTATCTATCTATCTATCTATCTATCTATCTATCTATCTATCTATCTATCTATCTATCTATCTATCTATCTATCTATCTATCTATCTATCTATCTATCTATCTATCTATCTATCTATCTATCTATCTATCTATCTATCTATCTATCTATCTATCTATCTATCTATCTATCTATCTATCTATCTATCTATCTATCTATCTATCTATCTATCTATCTATCTATCTATCTATCTATCTATCTATCTATCTATCTATCTATCTATCTATCTATCTATCTATCTATCTATCTATCTATCTATCTATCTATCTATCTATCTATCTATCTATCTATCTATCTATCTATCTATCTATCTATCTATCTATCTATCTATCTATCTATCTATCTATCTATCTATCTATCTATCTATCTATCTATCTATCTATCTATCTATCTATCTATCTATCTATCTATCTATCTATCTATCTATCTATCTATCTATCTATCTATCTATCTATCTATCTATCTATCTATCTATCTATCTATCTATCTATCTATCTATCTATCTATCTATCTATCTATCTATCTATCTATCTATCTATCTATCTATCTATCTATCTATCTATCTATCTATCTATCTATCTATCTATCTATCTATCTATCTATCTATCTATCTATCTATCTATCTATCTATCTATCTATCTATCTATCTATCTATCTATCTATCTATCTATCTATCTATCTATCTATCTATCTATCTATCTATCTATCTATCTATCTATCTATCTATCTATCTATCTATCTATCTATCTATCTATCTATCTATCTATCTATCTATCTATCTATCTATCTATCTATCTATCTATCTATCTATCTATCTATCTATCTATCTATCTATCTATCTATCTATCTATCTATCTATCTATCTATCTATCTATCTATCTATCTATCTATCTATCTATCTATCTATCTATCTATCTATCTATCTATCTATCTATCTATCTATCTATCTATCTATCTATCTATCTATCTATCTATCTATCTATCTATCTATCTATCTATCTATCTATCTATCTATCTATCTATCTATCTATCTATCTATCTATCTATCTATCTATCTATCTATCTATCTATCTATCTATCTATCTATCTATCTATCTATCTATCTATCTATCTATCTATCTATCTATCTATCTATCTATCTATCTATCTATCTATCTATCTATCTATCTATCTATCTATCTATCTATCTATCTATCTATCTATCTATCTATCTATCTATCTATCTATCTATCTATCTATCTATCTATCTATCTATCTATCTATCTATCTATCTATCTATCTATCTATCTATCTATCTATCTATCTATCTATCTATCTATCTATCTATCTATCTATCTATCTATCTATCTATCTATCTATCTATCTATCTATCTATCTATCTATCTATCTATCTATCTATCTATCTATCTATCTATCTATCTATCTATCTATCTATCTATCTATCTATCTATCTATCTATCTATCTATCTATCTATCTATCTATCTATCTATCTATCTATCTATCTATCTATCTATCTATCTATCTATCTATCTATCTATCTATCTATCTATCTATCTATCTATCTATCTATCTATCTATCTATCTATCTATCTATCTATCTATCTATCTATCTATCTATCTATCTATCTATCTATCTATCTATCTATCTATCTATCTATCTATCTATCTATCTATCTATCTATCTATCTATCTATCTATCTATCTATCTATCTATCTATCTATCTATCTATCTATCTATCTATCTATCTATCTATCTATCTATCTATCTATCTATCTATCTATCTATCTATCTATCTATCTATCTATCTATCTATCTATCTATCTATCTATCTATCTATCTATCTATCTATCTATCTATCTATCTATCTATCTATCTATCTATCTATCTATCTATCTATCTATCTATCTATCTATCTATCTATCTATCTATCTATCTATCTATCTATCTATCTATCTATCTATCTATCTATCTATCTATCTATCTATCTATCTATCTATCTATCTATCTATCTATCTATCTATCTATCTATCTATCTATCTATCTATCTATCTATCTATCTATCTATCTATCTATCTATCTATCTATCTATCTATCTATCTATCTATCTATCTATCTATCTATCTATCTATCTATCTATCTATCTATCTATCTATCTATCTATCTATCTATCTATCTATCTATCTATCTATCTATCTATCTATCTATCTATCTATCTATCTATCTATCTATCTATCTATCTATCTATCTATCTATCTATCTATCTATCTATCTATCTATCTATCTATCTATCTATCTATCTATCTATCTATCTATCTATCTATCTATCTATCTATCTATCTATCTATCTATCTATCTATCTATCTATCTATCTATCTATCTATCTATCTATCTATCTATCTATCTATCTATCTATCTATCTATCTATCTATCTATCTATCTATCTATCTATCTATCTATCTATCTATCTATCTATCTATCTATCTATCTATCTATCTATCTATCTATCTATCTATCTATCTATCTATCTATCTATCTATCTATCTATCTATCTATCTATCTATCTATCTATCTATCTATCTATCTATCTATCTATCTATCTATCTATCTATCTATCTATCTATCTATCTATCTATCTATCTATCTATCTATCTATCTATCTATCTATCTATCTATCTATCTATCTATCTATCTATCTATCTATCTATCTATCTATCTATCTATCTATCTATCTATCTATCTATCTATCTATCTATCTATCTATCTATCTATCTATCTATCTATCTATCTATCTATCTATCTATCTATCTATCTATCTATCTATCTATCTATCTATCTATCTATCTATCTATCTATCTATCTATCTATCTATCTATCTATCTATCTATCTATCTATCTATCTATCTATCTATCTATCTATCTATCTATCTATCTATCTATCTATCTATCTATCTATCTATCTATCTATCTATCTATCTATCTATCTATCTATCTATCTATCTATCTATCTATCTATCTATCTATCTATCTATCTATCTATCTATCTATCTATCTATCTATCTATCTATCTATCTATCTATCTATCTATCTATCTATCTATCTATCTATCTATCTATCTATCTATCTATCTATCTATCTATCTATCTATCTATCTATCTATCTATCTATCTATCTATCTATCTATCTATCTATCTATCTATCTATCTATCTATCTATCTATCTATCTATCTATCTATCTATCTATCTATCTATCTATCTATCTATCTATCTATCTATCTATCTATCTATCTATCTATCTATCTATCTATCTATCTATCTATCTATCTATCTATCTATCTATCTATCTATCTATCTATCTATCTATCTATCTATCTATCTATCTATCTATCTATCTATCTATCTATCTATCTATCTATCTATCTATCTATCTATCTATCTATCTATCTATCTATCTATCTATCTATCTATCTATCTATCTATCTATCTATCTATCTATCTATCTATCTATCTATCTATCTATCTATCTATCTATCTATCTATCTATCTATCTATCTATCTATCTATCTATCTATCTATCTATCTATCTATCTATCTATCTATCTATCTATCTATCTATCTATCTATCTATCTATCTATCTATCTATCTATCTATCTATCTATCTATCTATCTATCTATCTATCTATCTATCTATCTATCTATCTATCTATCTATCTATCTATCTATCTATCTATCTATCTATCTATCTATCTATCTATCTATCTATCTATCTATCTATCTATCTATCTATCTATCTATCTATCTATCTATCTATCTATCTATCTATCTATCTATCTATCTATCTATCTATCTATCTATCTATCTATCTATCTATCTATCTATCTATCTATCTATCTATCTATCTATCTATCTATCTATCTATCTATCTATCTATCTATCTATCTATCTATCTATCTATCTATCTATCTATCTATCTATCTATCTATCTATCTATCTATCTATCTATCTATCTATCTATCTATCTATCTATCTATCTATCTATCTATCTATCTATCTATCTATCTATCTATCTATCTATCTATCTATCTATCTATCTATCTATCTATCTATCTATCTATCTATCTATCTATCTATCTATCTATCTATCTATCTATCTATCTATCTATCTATCTATCTATCTATCTATCTATCTATCTATCTATCTATCTATCTATCTATCTATCTATCTATCTATCTATCTATCTATCTATCTATCTATCTATCTATCTATCTATCTATCTATCTATCTATCTATCTATCTATCTATCTATCTATCTATCTATCTATCTATCTATCTATCTATCTATCTATCTATCTATCTATCTATCTATCTATCTATCTATCTATCTATCTATCTATCTATCTATCTATCTATCTATCTATCTATCTATCTATCTATCTATCTATCTATCTATCTATCTATCTATCTATCTATCTATCTATCTATCTATCTATCTATCTATCTATCTATCTATCTATCTATCTATCTATCTATCTATCTATCTATCTATCTATCTATCTATCTATCTATCTATCTATCTATCTATCTATCTATCTATCTATCTATCTATCTATCTATCTATCTATCTATCTATCTATCTATCTATCTATCTATCTATCTATCTATCTATCTATCTATCTATCTATCTATCTATCTATCTATCTATCTATCTATCTATCTATCTATCTATCTATCTATCTATCTATCTATCTATCTATCTATCTATCTATCTATCTATCTATCTATCTATCTATCTATCTATCTATCTATCTATCTATCTATCTATCTATCTATCTATCTATCTATCTATCTATCTATCTATCTATCTATCTATCTATCTATCTATCTATCTATCTATCTATCTATCTATCTATCTATCTATCTATCTATCTATCTATCTATCTATCTATCTATCTATCTATCTATCTATCTATCTATCTATCTATCTATCTATCTATCTATCTATCTATCTATCTATCTATCTATCTATCTATCTATCTATCTATCTATCTATCTATCTATCTATCTATCTATCTATCTATCTATCTATCTATCTATCTATCTATCTATCTATCTATCTATCTATCTATCTATCTATCTATCTGTCTATCTAGCTATCTATCTATCTATCTATCTATCTATCTATCTATCCATCTACGCTAGGTTTATTGCAGTTTAGACATTTCTATAAAAAACATAAAAGTAAAGCAACAAAATGTACCTATGTATCTATAAAAATAATATTGTAGTACCAACATATGGTATGAAATAAGAATTTTATGACTATGAGTCTGCAATCAATCACAAACAAGTCTGTCGAATTGGCTCTGCCAAAGAAATTTTTCAGAAAAGAAAAGACATTTCTATTCCTGTTTTTCAAGCAATAACTTGAAATATAAATATACAATACTTACTTTAATATTAATTGCAATAAAAACTTACACCAAAATTTAATAGATGTCTTATAATTTTATAGGTGCCGAAATCAATGAGGGTTTGTAGGGTAATAGTATATTTCAAAGGCTAACCGATTTCAGCACTCTGGTGCCGTAGTATAGGAGCATTTGTAAATAAGCCAACGGGACGGAGCCTACCGGAAAAAACGGCTATAGATATTAACAAGCTGAAAATGCGAGCATTGTCATAACGAAAACTTTGTATATTTACGTATTTTAATTCATAAAATGGAAAATTTCTATTATGAAAAGTAGTTTAGAATTAATAATTATATTTTAATGTGCAATTATATCATTCTAATTTAAATGTTATGGACTATAAAGGTAGTTTACTCTTGATCGAAATTTATATTTTTTATATATCTCGTATAAAATTAATAAAATTTTATACAAGGTGTCCCAAAAGTAGTGGAACGGTCGAATATTTCGTGAACTGAACATCGGATCGAAAAACTGAAAAATATGTGTTCAATCATTTTCAAAAATCTATCCAATGACATCAAACACCAACCTCCACTACACCCCCTGGAGGTGGGGTGGGGGGTAACTTTAAAATCTCAAATGGAAACCCCTAGATTTTCTTGCAGATTTGGATTCGTTACGTAAAAGTAAGCAACTTTTATTCAAGACATTTTTTCGAACTGTGGATAGATGGCGCTATAATTGGGAAAAACAATTTATCCTGATACCATGGGTAAATTAGAGAAACGGTCTAATATCTCGAGAAATACACTTCCAAATGAGAAACCAAGCAAATTTTTTTAATACTTTTTGAAAACCTATCGAATAACAATAAACATGTCCCTCCAACCCACCCCCCTGGAGTTAGGGTGGGGGGTAACTTTAAAATATTAAATAGTAACCCCCACTTTTTATTACAGATTCGGATTTGTCATGAAAAACTAAGCAACATTTATTCGAAACATTTTTAGAATTGTTGATAGATGGAGCTTTAATTGGAAAAATACGATTTATTAGCGCCATCTATCAGCATTTTTAAAAAATGTTTCGAATAAATGTTGCTTAATTTTTCATAACGAATTCGAATCTGCAATAAAAAGTGGGGGTTGCTATTTAAGATTTTAAAGTTACCCCCACCCCATCTCCAGGGGGTGGGTTGGAGGGTCATGTTTAGTGTTTATCGATAGGTTCTAGAAAAATATTAAAAACATGTTTTTTGGTTTCTTATTTGTTAGTGTATTTCTCGAGATATTAGACCGTTTCTATAATTTACCTATGTTATCATTATAAATTATTTTTCCCAATTATAGCGCCATCTATCCACAGTTCGAAAAAATGTCTTGCATAAAAGTTACTTACTTTTATGTAGCGAATGCAAATCTGCAAGAAAACCTAGGGGTTTCCATTTAAGATTTTAAAGTTACCCCCCACCCCACCTCCAGGGGGTGTAGTGCGAGTTGGTGTTTGGTGTCATTGGATAGATTTTTGAAAATTATTGAACACGTATTTTTCAGTTTTTCCATCCGATGTTTAATTCGCGAAATATTCGACCGTTCCCCTACTTTTGGGACACGGTTGCATCATAAATCTTAGAACAAGAAGAGCTTTTTATGAAGAATAACTTTTATTTGTCAAATTAAAAATAAAAGAGTTATAAATGAAAATGTTCTTGGTATCCATAATTTGAGAAAAATCTTCAAATATTTTTTTCCATTAGAAGGATATACACAGACACAATACTGGCTAGTGATTTTAGTCAATAATTTTGCCAATTCGACAAAAAAATAATTTCTAAATAGTTAATAGCTATTACTAAATAATTAGTAATTTTGCCAATTTCGGCAAAATTCTCAAAAAACAAAAAAATTACCTTCTACAATCACTAGCCAGTTGTGTCCAGTTTAGGGAACGACTAGGTATACATAATATTTTAATTTTATAGTAAATGGAACAGTCCATTTATCATAAAGGGGAGGTCGTATTTATACTGGTATAAACCTTTTTAAAACTGTTAATAAATTATTGCTTTTAAAATATTTATACTCAAATTGTATTTTTGAACATCTTATTTATTTTATATAATAATTAAATTCACTATCAAATGTATTGATGTTTTATTAATACTTAATTTAAAATTTAGTTTGACATTCACGAAGTGTCAAACTCAAATGTAAATAACCTATGCTTGGCAAATCGAGATTTAAAAAAAAAGTAGCCTACTTCCTAATCAACCATTTGAGCTGACGTTTAGTGCGTCTGTAGGAGATAACCGGATTGTGACGTCACATTTTAGATTTTGAGGTCGATTATCTCGAAGACGGTTAGATATATCGAAATGCCGTTTTCAGATTTCGATTCAGAAGGCAAAACTACATAAGAATCCATCGATACACCTGCTCTAAGTATTGCAGGAGCGGCAACGCAATAACACACAGACTTTTGCAAATTTATAAACGAAAAGTTTTCGTTGAAAATTCCTTTCGTGGGAATACGTAGATCAGTACCGGCTACAAATTAAAATTTGTGAAATATATACAGGGTGTTCCAATTTGGCGTAATAATATAAAGTTTTATATTTTTAAATGGTACAACCTATATTTTACTTTAATTTTGAATTCTACGGAACAAAATAATGTTACTTTATTCAACATTCCCTATACCTATTTTTGACAGGTCTCGATTTAATTGGATTTTTCTGAAAAATGTACTATTCGCGAAATTAATTAATTACACGTTAACGCATGGATTTTAATTAACGTCTTTTTTCAGTTAATTGTCAACTGTCCATGCTTTACATCAGAATAATTACCATTTGAAACATCTACAGAGTGTACGCAATCTGAAGTTCAATGCTGTACAATATTTTGTATAATTCTTTTCTTAACTTAAATGGGTTGCCCTGTATTTTACTTTAATTTTGAATTCTAATCAAAAAATAATATTATTTTATTAAACAATCCCTATACCTATCTTTGATAATTTTCGATTTATTTGCGTTTTTTTGAAAATGCACTATTCTTGAAATTAATTAGTTACACTTTATTACATAAAGTTAAACAAAACACACTGGAAAAAATTAATTTACATTAAATGTTCAAAATGGTGTCCATTTTCTTCAATATATAACCTCACTCTGTGTTCAAAATTTTGTTTTACTTTTCTTAACATTTCTGGAGTAACTGTTACAAACAAATTACGAATACGCGTTTTCATGTCTTCAGTGGTTGTAGGTGGAGTTAGATAAACCAAGCTTTTAATATATCCTCCAAAAAAGTCCATTGATGTTAACCCAGGTGATCTAGACGGCCAATTGACAGCACCACCCCTACCTGTCTACTTTCCGGGAAATTTTCTGTCTAAATATTATCTAACATTACGCGTGTAATGTGCTGGAGCAACGTCTAGCTGCAGAAACATTGTTCTTCTAATATTTAAAGGGATATTTTCAAAAGTATCCAAAAGTCTCTTCGTAAAAATCTTAGAAACTTTTGTCCATTTAAGGCTATGGGTACATAATTCGCAAATATTTTACGTGTATCCCTACTTTTTCTGTCTTTACACGGAAAATTACGTGTAGTAAAATTCACACTGGTGTGGATATGTAAACATTACTAGAATGTCATTCTACTTGAAAATGTCATAATTAATTTAAAGAGGTGGCTTTTGAATGTTCTTGGATAACTGTTATTTTTATAATTGCAAATTATTAATTCAGTTAATAAATGTGATAATTTTTTCACTAACTATGTTTTCAGTGATTGTAATAATTTATTTGTACAAAAAAAACTAATAATCAATCGAGAAAAGAGGAAAAGTGTTAAAGTGATTTTTTAATAATATGTTGTTATTTTGGAACGCTTACAATTTTGAACATCTCTAACAACAAAATACTTGGATCACAGGATATATCTGATGTATTCTCTGCTTGGATCTTCCACAAATAATACACAATAAATAACTTTTTATTAAGTTCACGTCTTAAATCAATTACTTATCAAATACACTATATATCAATAATATTTAATCAATTTCTCAAAATATTCCCGATGCAATGTCAAATATTTAAAATTGTCACTGATTGTCAGTGTCTGACTGACAATATATGCTGACAATATTATATTCGGTTGAGTGCGTTGTAAGACAAAGACAGATTTGGAAAATATTACCACGGCATTGTGTTCATTTTTTTCAAATCCTGAAAAAACCAATAAATATTTTTGAAAAATTTAAACGCAGAATGAAAGACTAAATTATTACCGAGGGCAGAAAGTTCCTTAGAATAAATAAAAAGTTTATTTTGAATGAGATATTTGAAATTAAAAATCACACTAAATTTTCTCTTAGTTTTTTCACCCCTGTAACTTATTAAAATAAACATTATAGAAGTTCTCAGGGACTTTCGGCCCTCGCTAATAACGCAATCTTTCATTCTGCGTTTAAATTTTTCAAAAATACTTATTAGTTTTCTCAGGATTTGAAAAAAATGAATCCCCATTTGAATAGCATTGCAGCCGAAAATACGTACCGATCCTCTTAAATGGCCATTAAAAAAATACGGTCCTATCACATGTTCTCCTATTATTCCACTATATACATTGGACGAAAAGTATTATTTATTATTGGATAGACAGTTCCGCCCTTGCTCAATGACGGGAAAAAACAAGCATCAAAAAATACACAACATATTTGTCAGATTGTCATAAAAATTATTAGATTGATTGTCGTAATTATAAATCACATTTTTAGCAATTGTAATTATTTTTTTAAGGTGAATACAAGAAGTTTTTAATATATTACAGTCCATTCTATCAGAAGTTTGTCCATAAAATTTGGTACATTCGAGCCCGAGAAGCATAAAATTTGGTCCGATCGAACCCGATGAGTGAGACATAGATCCAGATGAGTATGAAGATTATTGGTTTTTGAAGAATTTATGATTCAGCGAGATTGGATCCGCTCTGCCGATTGAATTAAATGTGAGGTTTTTCCATTTATTATCTTGATTGTTCTTTGTTTATCCTTTGTTTGACTATTAGATAAAATACAGATTTAGATTTGACTTTTATTACTTGATTGATTAGCGTTGATTTTTGAGTTCATACAATTAAATAATATTATTTGCTACGTATTTTGATTAATATAAAGCTAAAAATGCCTATGAAAGCTGCTGATTTTCGTCAATTATATCGCAAAAGAGATATAATTGAACAAAGATTAAACAATTTTATTGAATTTATAGGGTCGATGACAAATATCGCGATTAATGATTTAAGCGAAGACCATTTTTCGCAGATAGAATTGAATACAGAAAGAACTGAAAGTTTGTTTACTGAATTTGATGAAATCCAAATGTCAATTGAATTAAATTGTCAGAATCAAGATATTCAACAAGAGTATGCGAAAAGACAACGATTAGATACTATATTTTCAAAAACTTTGTCTAGAGCAAGAACGATGTTAAAAAGAAAATGTTCCGATTTATCCAGTTCACAGTCGAAAAGGTTAGATATAAACCATGAATATAGTGGATTAGAAGGTGTCAAATTACCTTCTATTCAGTTACCTGTCTTTCATGGAGACTATTTGAAGTGGATTGAGTTTAAAGATACTTTTGAAGGGTTAATTCATAATAATAAAGTATTGGCAGATATTCAAAAATATCATTATTTACGTGCGAGTTTAAAAGATGATGCATTGAAAATTATACAAAGTTTAGATTTTTCTGCACAAAATTACAATTCTGCATGTCAGACTCTATGCAACAGATTTGACAACTCTCGGATGTTAGTAAACAATCATTTAAAAGCTCTTTTGAGATTGAAAATTTAAATAAAGAATCTGCATTAGGTCTTAGAAGCATGATAGATTCAGTTAAAAAGCATTTATTTGCTTTAAAATCAGTTCAACTACCGACTGAACATTGGGATGCTATTATGGTTTATTTGGTAAGTGGTAAATTGGATAAATTTAAATGTAGTAATGAAACAAAGACTTACTCACAATCATTTAATTATACTTTGACGACCGGTTTCGATCTCTACATTATTCAGATCATCTTCAGGTCGGCGTTACAAGTAGTTAAATGCTACAATTAAAGAAAACCAGAGTTAGAACATTGTCTGGTTACACAAATGTTAACAGAAAGCTAAACCCGAAAACATTTTTTTGAAATAAAGGTTTGCAACTGTTGACATTTCAGAAATTCGATACATACAAATGCACACTTATGAATAACAGATACTCATAAGCATGCATCAGCAAATAGGTGCTTGCAGTTTATGAATATTTGTTGAAAAATTTTTTAAATAAAAACTAATGAAAATATTAATCACAATTAGATATGCTTCCAAATTTCAAAAAATAATAATAATAGATAGTAATATTGCTCTGATCTACTTACATGCCGTTACAAGGGATGCGTTGCCACTTAGTTGTTAACATGTTAATACGTCCAACTTATGCTAATAGATTAGCTGGGAGAGGTATAGGGCAAACAGACATGTTACGTAGGTCAAAACACAGTAAATTTTTGAAATTTAAATGGATCCTGAAGGTAGATGCGTGCTGTGAAACAAAGGATGTTGTGTGAGACAGGAGAAAGACAATGCTCAAGTGGATGTGTTTTAAATGTAGCTAAGTTTGAAATCACTTTATTGTAGACTCTTATACTAATGTGATGGTCTTTGCTCGCCGATGTTTTGCGATATGGGCAGGGGTCAAAGTATAGGAAATGACAAATAGGAAAGAATTTAATTAAATTAAATTAAAATGTCCTGTTCCCGGTCAAAGGACTAAGGGATGTCACAAATTTAGTAAAAATTGTAGGTGCCAAACACCCTGAAATCTGTGAAATGTATAGAATTGTAAGAAGGCTAATTAGATGAAAAATGCTAAAAAATTGTAAAAAGAGAGTGGTTAAAAACTGTAAAATAATAAAAATTGTAAAAAGATCATCAAGAGGCAAGGTTATTTTGTTTGAGTCATTGTATGATGGAATATGTTCAGAGAGGAAGTTAATGGTAGGGTGTAGGCACTTACTTGAGAATAGTTTTTAAAAATAAATAAATAAATTAACACATAACACATAGGATTTTAAAAACACACAGACATAACAGTGATTGGTAAAAATTTTTGAAGGGAGGTAGCACTACATTTCCCCTAATTCAGTAAATAACTAATTTTAATTTTTTAATTAAAGTATGGTTTTTCTGTTATTGAGAGGGAATTCCCATTCAATATTTGGATAAATTTAGTTCTCGGGAATGGGAAAAAAAATAGATAATTCTTTGCCAAGTTTAAACGAATTTCTTGAATTCTTGAAGAATCGTGCTGATTTTTTGGAAACTATAGAGTTAAGCAATGTGACAAAACCGGATTATAAATCTAAATACCAAGATAAACACTCTAGATCTCTGCTAACTAGTAAAAGCAGAAGTTGTAATTTTTGTAAACAAAATCATTTGATTTACCTATGTGAAGAATTTCTTAAACTTTCAGTAGCCCAAAGATGGGATAAAATAAAACAATTAAATTCATGCCGAAATTGTTTATGTACCGGACATTCCTACAAACAATGTAAATCGTTCGGTTGTAAGATATGTAAAGCCAAACACAGTTCTCTTTAACATGAAAATAAACCATCTGATATTCATGTTAAAGACAACAGTTCAATTAATTTCAACCCGAACAATGATTCAGAGAATGAACCAAATAAAGTTAAGTTGTCAACTAATACTTCAGAAAATAATGTTACTAGAAATGAGATTGTTTAAAAAAATAATTGTTCAAATAATGATTATGTACTGTTGAGTACTGCTAAAGTTAGAGTATATGATAGATACGGAAATACTCATATAGCACGAGTAATCATAGATTCAGGGAGCCAATCATGTTTTATTACAGAGGATTTTCTAAGTAAACTCGATTTAGACACAAATAGAGCAAATATTTGTGTTTCAGGAATTAATAATTCCGTTTCATCTTTAAATAGAAAATGTCAATTAAAAATTGGTTCCATATTAAACAATTTTAAGTCAAATTTACATTGCATAGTGGTGCCACAGATTACTGAGAATTTGCCAACTTATACTTTTAATGTCTCAAATTTCTCAATACCCCCTAATATAATTTTGTCAGATGATTCATTTAATGTAAGCAGTAAGGTAGATATGTTACTTGATGCTAGTTTGTTTTGGGATATAATGTTAGATGGTCGCATAGATCTTGGAAAGAATTTACCCTCCCTCCAAAATACTGTTTTTGGTTATATTGTGGTTGGTAAAGTTCCATATCCAACAAAAAATCATATTAGATGTCATTTTTCACAAAGATTTAGTAGTGTTGATTTACAATTAGAGAAATTTTGGTCTGTTGAAGAGCCAAAGTCTCATATTTCTTATTCAAAGGATGATGTTTATGTTGAAAATCATTTTAAAAATTCATTTTTTCGGTCAGAAACTGGTCAATTTATTGTTAAAATTCCCTGGAAGGAACATCCTTCTGTCCTAGGCGATTCTAAACAATTAGCTGTTAAAAGATTATTGTATTTAGAGGATAGATTTAAGAAATGTCCCGAACCTAAAAATGGTTATTTAAATTTCACGAAAGAATATTTAGATTTAGATCACATGTCAATTGATTATAATTTAGATGCGGAAGGCACCACAGAACCTAATTATTTTTTACCACATCATGGTGTTATCAAAAATGAAAGCCTGACAACCAAACTCCGTGTTGTTTTTAATGGTTCTGCCCCATCGACTAATGGGAAGTCATTGAATGATATCCAATATTCAGGACCAGCAATTCAAAATAATATTTTGAGTATTTTGATTAGATTTAGACAACATGCAGTTGTTGTTTCCGACATCAGCAAAATGTATAGGATGATACTTATTCATCCTGATGACAGAAGAATGAAAAAAATTGTCTGGAGGAATAGTCCTTCTCAACCAATTTCAATTTATAATTTAAAAACCGTAACATATGGCACTGCCAGTGCGCCATATCTAGCCATTAGGTGTATCCAGCAATTTTCATTTGATAATAAAATCAAGTTTCCTGAAGCAAGTGAAATTATTCTGAGAGATTTTTATGTTGACGATCTCATTACTGGATTTCAAGTGAGGCTGAAGCTATTAAAAGATGTGACGAAGTGGTCAAAGTATTGAAGTCAGCTTGTTTTAATTTAAGGAAATGGTCTTCAAACAGCCAATTGGTATTAGATCACTTTAAAGATTATTCCTATCCTTTAAAAGTACTTAATTTAGGAGATCATGAGTGTATTAAAACTCTTGGTATTCAATGGTCTAGTAAGTTAGATATTTTCAGTTTTCATGTTGAAAACCCTGATCTTTTATCAAAAATAACGAAGCGCACAATGCTTTCTGCAATCGCAAAAATTTATGATCCCTTAGGTTTAGCCAGTTGTTGTATAATCCTAGTAAAAATTATGATTCAATCTCTTTGGTCGTTAAAACTTGATTGGGATTCCGAAGTCCCCTCTGATTTGTGTGATAAATGGAAAAAGTTCCAGTCTAAATTATGTCACTTAAATGATTTAAGAATTCCACGGTGCGTTCTGAGTAACAAACCTAAAATAATTGAATTACATGGATTTAGTGATGCTTCATAATACGCATATTGTGCAACAATTTATGCTCGATGCATTGATTCACAAGGTTCTATAAATGTTCATTTGTTATGTGCTAAGACTAAAGTCGCCCCAGTCAAAATATTGACTATTCCTCGATTAGAATTGTGTGGTAGCTTATTATTGGTCCAACTTATGAAAGCTGTTTCAGATTCTGTTACTTTTCAGTACACTCCATATTATTGGTGTGATTCACAAATTGTTTTACATTGGCTCAATAATGACCCAACAAACCTTCAAGTTTTTGTTGGAAACCGTGTTGCAGAAATTCAAAGATGTACTACAATTGAAAATTGGAATTATGTTAGCTCGTCTGAGAATCCTGCAGATATTGGTAGTAGAGGAATTTTGCCAGACCAATTAGCTCACTGTAAGCTCTGGTTTAATGGCCCTCAATTTTTATCAACAGATTTTGATAAAACTAAGTTCTATGATTTACTTGATATATCAAACCTTCCTGAAATGATAAAGAAATCTAAGGCATTAGTTTCTATAAAAAATGATTTTAATTCACTTTTTTATAAATACGCGAAACTGAACAAATTAATTAGAATTATGGCTTATTGTAGAAGATTTGTTAATAATTCAAAGTCAAAGTCTAATAGTAAAAGGTATGGCCCGATTTCAGCAGTCGAATTTACTGATTCAGAGTTTTTTCTTGTTAGATTAGCTCAGACAGAAAGTTTTGTTGAAGAAATTTCATTATTAAATAACGGTAAAGACCTTCCGTCAAAGAGTAGATTATTACCTTTAACACCTTTTCTAGATGAAACTGGATTATTGAGAGTAGGAGGACGTCTTAGAAAATCTTCTAGGAATTATGATGGGAAACATCCCTTACTATTAGATAAGATTCATGTTTTAAGCAAACTAATATTGAGACATGAGCATGTTCAACTTCAGCATGCAGGTCCAAAACTCTTGTTAGCGACAGTTCGTCAAAAATTTTGGATAATTGCGGGGATGTCCCTAGCTAAAACAGTTGTAAGGAATTGCATTAGATGCTATCGGTCTATTAGGATAGAAAAGGTCGCGGATGTAAAACGTATAAAGCGTACATATGTTTATTTATTTGCTTCGCCACGAAAGCAGTACATTTAGAATTAATTAGTTCTTTGACATCTGAAGCTTTCATGGCAGACCTTAGAAGATTTGGTTTTAGACGCGGTAAACCCGGGCATCTGTATTCAGATAACGGTACAAGTTTTGTAGAACTAAAAATTTTGTATGATTTCATTAGAAAATCAGAGGATGAAATTGTCACCTCTTGCACAGCTCAGAATATTATATGGCATTTCATTCCTCGTAGTACTCCAAATTTCGGGGGAATATGGGAAAGTAATATAAAAGGGGTAAAATATCATTTATCTCGTATTATTGGTCAAACCCTTCTAACTTATGAAGAATTCTGTACATTTTTAATTCAGATTGAAGGCACTTTGAATTCACGTCCTTTATATGCTCTATCATCTGATCCTAACGATTACACTCCTTTAACTCCCTCACATTTTTTAATCGGAAGACCGATGACCGCTGTCCCTGATCATACGTTTCAAGGAGAGATAAAAATAAACCAATTGTCCAGATTCCAACTGATTCAGAAATTGTTGCAAGCCTTTTGGAAGCAATGGTCAAAGATTTACCTGAATGATCTCCAACAACGTCATAAATGGAGAAGTAGTACTTCCACCATTCAAGTCGGATTTTTAGTGCTCCTAAAATCTGACAATTTGCCCAATTGTCAGTGGCAGTTAGGAAGAATAGTGTCTGTTCACCATGGTGATAATGGTGAAATTCGAGTGGTAACTGTTAAAACCGCTCATGGACTTTATAAACGTGGAATAACTAAAATTTGTCCATTACCATTAGCTGAGACTTGTTTCTAGTATTCCTCATTAAATTAGGTGATTTGTGTTTGAACGGTCTTGGAGCTGTTCAAGGCGGGGAGTATGGACGAAAAGTATTATTTATTATTGGATAGACAGTTCCGCCCTTGCTCAATGACGGAAAAAAACAAGCATCAAAAAATACACAACATACTTGTCAGATTGTCATAAAAATTATTAGATTGATTGTCATAATTATAAATCACATTTTTAGCAATCGTAATTATTTTTTTAAGCTGAATGCAAGAAGTTTTTAATATATTACAGTCCATTCTATCAGAAGTTTGTCCATACATAAAGGGACCATCGGTTTTGTCAATCAATACATCTATAATATTCATGTTGATTTTCCGTATTATAATAGTGAAAGTTATGTCGATTCACGAGTCCATTATTATGGAAAGTAGACTCATCAGTGAACAAAATTTTATCAAAAAAATGTTGATCTACTCCCGTTTTGTCTAGAAACCATAAACAAAACTCTAACCTACGTTCAAAATCATTTCCATACAAATGCTGATGCATTTGAATATGGTATGGGTAATATTTATATTTTTTAAGAATTCTGCGTATACTAGTTTGGCTTACTTCAATCTCCCTGGCCATAGTCCTTGTACTTGTATTTGGATTTTCAATAGCTGATTGAATAACTTCTAATTCGGTATTTTCATCTTCAGTTATGGGATTTATCAATTTTCGTTTAGTATAAACAACACTGCCAGTTTCACGAAACCTTGTTAAGACTCTTTCAAATACTTCTTTACGAGAATGACGTTTTAAGGGAAATCTCTCAGCATATACTCTTGATGCTAACAAACTGTTTTGATCACATTAACCCAGTATTAAAACCATATTTACTCGGTCTTCAATTGAGTAATATGTCATTTCTATTAATTAAAAGCAATACAGTTAATAGTTTGACTATTAGTTTGACAGCTAGGTATCTTTTGTTTTTTCATGGCATTCTTTATAATGTAATAATGAGCTATGTAATTAGCGATATTTAATATTCCAGGTAACATAATGCAAATGGATCTGAAGATACTAATATAATATTTTATAATAGTTTGATTATAATAATTGTTACAGCATTCAAATACCGGGTGTTTTGTTTGTAGGTCTGGATCCCGCGTATGAAAAAAAAGTTGATTAATAGCAAGCTGAAAATTTGTTAATAGCTTAAGGGTGTCTAGTCGGACAAAGTTTGATATTTGGGAACACTGGAACAGGGGAAGTTCTAATTGTGGAACAGGTTAAAAATTTGGAACGGTCAGACCACGAAAACGGCACATGTATTTTGTCCGACAGAACAGACTTAAACTCTCTGAACAGAGATTAAACTTTCATGCAAAAATCAGACTGCTATTTATCACCAAATGGGCGTTTTAATGAGTGAAATATGTAGAATATTTCAAATGACAGGAATTATGACAGGTGATAAATAGCAGTCTGATTTTTGCATGAGAGTTTAATCTCTGTTCGGAGAGTTTAAGTCTATTCTGTCGGACAAAATAAATGTGCCGTTTTCGTGGTCTGACCGTTCCAAATTTTTAACCTGTTTCACAATTAAAACTGCCCCTGTTCCAGTGTTCCCATATATCAAAGTTTATCCGACTAGATACCCTTAAGCTATTAACAAATTTTCAGCTTGCTATTAATCAACTTTTTTTTCATACGCGGGATCCATACCTATTAACTTAGAATAAAACTTTATGTAATAAAATGTAAAATTAAGTGTAATTAATTAATTTCAAGAATAGTGCATTTAAGAAAAACGCAAATAAATCGAAAATTATTAAAGACAAGTATAGGGATTGAGTAGAATTCAAAATTAAAGTAAAATACAGGGCGTCCCATTTAAGTTAAGAAAGTAATTATACAAAATATTGTACAGCATTGACACTTCAGATTGCGAACACTCTGTAGATTAGTTTCAAATGGTAATTATTCTGATGTAAAGCATGAACAGTTGAAAATTAACTGACAAAAAACGTTAATTAAAAGTCATGCGATTAACTCTCAAAAACTGTGTGAAAAACTGAAAATTTCAATGTTACCAAGGTAGATAGATATTCTTTAAACATCGATTGATAAAATTCCGAAGAGGTTTTTGCAACACAATATCGAAAACCCCTTTTTTTAATTGTTAATCAAGCGAGCGCGACACTATTTTTAACCGTTGCATCTATATGTAACGTTAATTGAAAATTTAAAAATCGCAAAATCGTCCAACTTTAACCATCAAAAACTATGTGAAAAACTGAAAATTTAAATGTTACTAAGTACGTAGATACTCTTCTTCTTCTTTCTCATAATCCTTAGTGCCCTTCAGGGCGTCGGATGTCGGGTTCCGCCTTTTATCCACTTCTTACAATTGCTTCTATTGGTGGCCAGGTTATTCATATCCCTCATACTGATGTGTCTTCTTTCACCTATATCATGGATCTGGTCCATCCATGTCTTCCTCGGCCTTCCCTTTTTTCTTTTGTTTCCAATTTTGGCTTCATGTACCTTCTTTGTAAATCTATTTTGCTCCATTCGTTGTATGTGTCCAAACCAGCTTAATTGTTTGTTTTTGATCTTCCTCATTATCGGTTCTTGTTCCAGCTCTCTTCTTATATCTTCATTTCTGAATCTATCAAACTTCATAATTCCGGCTATTCTTCTCATGTATTTCATCTCGGTCGCGTTTACCATTGATTCATGTTTCTTTTGGACAATCCATGTTTCTGCCCCATATGTCATTATCGGATTTACTATGCTGTTATATACTCTGAGTTTAGTTTTGTTGCCTATTTCTGACTTTCCAAAAATTGTATTATTTAAAGAGTAATACACGCTAGTTGCCTTCTTCAGTTTATTACTTATTGCCAAGTCCGTTTTCCCATCATCTGTTATTATGTTTCCCAAATATTCAAAAGTAGATACGGGTTCTATTACTTTTTCCCTTACTATTATATTAGTATTCCTTTCTCTTTTCTCATATTCATTTATTATCATAAGTTTTGTTTTGTTAAGATTCATTTCCATTTTTAATTTATGTATCTCTTTTTGCCAAATATCTATTAGTTTCTGAATTTTTTCTACTGTGTCTGTGATTAAAACTATATCATCAGCGTATAGAAGGGAGTTGATTTTTATTGCATTTAAGTTTTTATATCCTACTATGTATTGAAGGTTTCTTGTTTGATATTTGGTATTTTTGATTAAAGTATCCATGACTATTATAAACAAGAGGGGGCTTAGTCCATCTCCTTGTTTAATTCCCTTATCCCATTTAAAAGTGCCTGATTTTTCTCCATTTACTTTTACTTGGCCTTCTACTTCCACATATATAGATTTTATGACTTTTATCATCTTTTTTGGTATATTATAGCTTTCCAATATTTTCCAAAATATTTCTCTGTTTATCGTATCAAATGCCGCTTTCAGGTCGACGAACATGAGAAATAGTTCATTCCCTTTACGGCATTGTCTCTATATTATATTTCTTATGATGTAGACGTTACCGTTTGTTTGACGGTTTGATCTGAATGTTCGTCTTCCAATTCTTTCTCTATCACTGATATTAGGAGCTTCTCTATAATTCTCATGTATACCTTGAAGGCGACCGATGACAAGCATATTGCTCTATAATTCTCGCATCCATTATGTTGTCCTTTTTTGTATATTGGTAGAACTATGTTCTTCTTCCAGTCATCTGGGATTTTCTCTGTACTCCATGATTCCTTGCATATCTGTAATAGCCAGTCCTCTCCTTTTTCACCCATCCATTTTATCATTTCGGGATCTATTTGGTCCTCTCCTGCCGCTTTTCCAAGTTTAATATTGTTTATAGCTTCTTCCAGTTCTTCCTTCCTTATACTCTCTGGTTCTTCTTCCTCCTCTAGTTCTGGTCTATTTCTTCCTGTTTCATTTTTTTCTACGTCTTCGTGTTTGAATTTATCTTCGTAGTATTTTTTCCATACTTCTACTATTTCTGTAGTCTCTATTTTCAATTGGTTATTTTTATCTTTGATTCCATACTGTTCCCTACCTTTTTTCCCTCTTAAACCCTTTATACGGTTCCAGAATTTTCTGTTATCTGTTTTGTAATTTGCTTCCAATTATTTTCCGAATTCTTCTCAGCTCAGATTTTTCGCTTCCCTTACTGCTATCTTTGCTCTATTACGTTTCTATATGTATTCTGCTTTGTTATTTTCATCATCTCTACATTGTTGATATTTTTTCCAGGCTTGCTTCTTTTCCTTTATTATTTTCTTTATTTCTTGACTCCACCATTCTGTTCTCTTATAATATTTATTTATTGACTTTTTTCCACAAATTTTCTCTGCTGTTTATATAGTGTGTCTTTTAGTATTTTCCATCTTTCTTCCATATCCAATTGCTCTCTTTCCAGCTCCATTCTCTGCAATTCCTCATATATTCCTTGTTTATAGTTATTTTTCTCTTTCTCTGTTTTCAGCTCCTTAATATTTATCTTAGTGTATGACTTATCGACTATATATTGCTTTTTCTTTGTAGTCATTTCGGCTACGAGTAGCTTGTGTTGAGTGTTTAGTTCTGCATATTTTTCTGTTTTTATATTTTTGATAATATCCATTTCTGCAGGAATCACGATGTAATCTATTAGACTTTTAGCATTTCTCTCCTGTGCTTCAAAAGTGTATCTGTCCTCAATATTTTGATACCAGAATATATTTCCAATGTTTAAGTCGTTATTTACACAAAATTGTATCATCTTCTTCCCATTTCTGTTCTCAGCTTTTTCTCCATACCGCCCAAGGCTTCCAAGTCCCTTGTTGATGTCATTTCCAACTCTAGCATTCCAGTCTCCCATAATAATTATGTTCTCAGTCTCTTCTCTCACTTCGTCTAAAGCTGTTTGGAGTTCGCTATAGAACTGAGACATTTTCTGTTCTTCTGTGCCCTCGACTGGTGCATATATTTGTATTATGCTAACTAACTCGTCTAGTTTTATACTTACAGTAATTATTCTAGAGTTTATTGCTTGGTACTTTACAACTCTCCCACTCAGATCATCCTTGATTATAAAACCGACTCCCTCTTTTGCTCTTTCCATTTCTTGTACACCTGAGTAGAAAAGCTTGTAACCATCGCCACATCTCATATTTCCTCTTCCCTTCTTCTTCGTTTCGCTCAGGCCTAGGATGTCAATGCCGTATGTTTTCATTTCCTCTGTCAATTCGAATTCTTTACCATAAAGACTTGTGATATTCCAAGTACCTATTATTATTGTTTCCTTTATATTATTTTCGTTGTCATTTTCCATTTGCGTTGTCTTTTTTACAAGTATCTTTGCTGTTTTTGGTGCCTGTGTTATCAGTTTTTTGAGTTATATGCTCCTCCTTCTGTTGTTCTTATTGCTTTTGGTATTTGCTGTATTTCGTTTCCTGGAGATCTTTCACTCGCTTTTCTCCCCTTTGTTTTTGTTCCTCTGCTCCATTTTCAGGTTGAATTTCTCCATTGTTATCATTTTTGTAGCCCAACTGCTCCGGGGTATATATTTCTCCATCTATTTTGAGCCCGTTATAGTTTAGAAACGCTCTGTAGCCTTTATCTTTAGCCAATTTCAGTTGGTGGATTAGAAATTTCTTTTCTGTTGGTATTCTTTTGAGTAGTCTTCCGTAATGGATATTTTGCTGCCCTTGAGTCTGCGTGTTTGGCTTAGTATCTCTACTTTTTTTGACACATGTTTAAGTTCTATTTTTATAGGCCTGCTTTTATTATTTTGGTTTCCTACTCTATAAATATCTTGTATCTCCTCGTTTTCGTCTATTGAAATGTTCATTTTATTTGTTATTTCTTTGAATTTATTTTTTAGGATTGCTCTATTTTCATTTGTTGTTTCGTCTACACCATGTATCACAATATTTTTCTTTCTTACTTCTTTTTCTAGAGCCTCGATTCTTCTTTCTTGCAATTTCATCTCCTCTTTGATTTCCAGGTTTTCATTTTTGATCAGTTCATTTTCTAATTTTAGCTTATTGAGTTCGATTGATATAGCATCTATTTTATTTTCTACCCTAATCTCTCTCTCTTCCATTTTATTAAGTTTTTCTATTATTTCTTCCATTATTTTTTCCATGACGATGTATTTGCTTTTTACCTTTCCCTACACGACCACTCAAAGATAAAGGTTTATCCCAAGTCGACCCTGCGGAGGAACCGTCTTTCTTTGAGTGGTTAAATGTAGTTTGTTTAGATTTTAAATCAAATATTTTATTTTTAAATTGATTTTAGGCTTACTTTATTTATTATGGTTTAAAAAATATTTATACTATTATAATTCAATACTTTAACCATCCAACCGTCCAGAGGATCCAAAATCTATTTTTAATAATAAAAATATGGAATATTCTTACCTTGCATTGTTACGCCTATGTTTATGTTATTGTTATTTTTGAATACCTTATTAAATTCTGTTACCACGCGTCTTATTGTTTGTAGGTTAATGAACTAAATTTACACTTCCACAATAAAAGATTATGAATTTTCAGTATGTAAATATTTTAAACCATTTAACTATTAATTAAGTTTTATTCATTGTTGTTTGTAAGTTTTAAAATTCACTTTTTACCACTAAAAACTTGATTTCTAGACGATCGATCTCTTTAATTGTTAATCAAGCGAGCGCGACACTATTTTCAACCGTTGCATGTATATGTAATATGCGTAAATATTATGTGTGGAAAATATTCTGCTTATTATTTTTAACCATCTTGCTTCAAAATGTTCCCTTTTAACAAATTTGCATGTTGCCATGATCAAAAACTAGTTAACAATTTTTTTAAACGTTTTTTGTTTGTTTTTTTTTGTTTTTTCTTAAGACTAATTTTTGCATCGGACAATGTTTATAGGTTTTTTTGGATTATTTCAAATAGAAAAGGTCTTAAGTGACTTTTCTCTAAATGTGATAGTCTTCGAGATATAAGCGATTGAAAATTTAAAAATCGCAAAATCGTCCAATTTTAACCCTCAAAAACTATGTGAAAAACTGAAAATTTAAATGTTACTAAGTACGTATATATTCTATGAACATAAATTGATGAAATCCCGTAGAGATTTTTGCAAAACAATATCGAAAATCCCTTTGTCTTTTAATTGCTAATCAAGCGGGCGCGACACTATTTAAGGCGTAAGTTTAAAAAAAATTCTTTAAAAAATTTTTTGACCCATTTTTGACCCTGGAAACATGCAAATTTGTTAATAAGGCACCTTTTTAAGCAAGATGGTGAAAAAATTGAATCAGAATATTTTCCCGCACATATTTATACTTACGCATATTACCTACAATGTTGTATACATGCAACGGTTGATAATAGTGTAGCGGCCGCTTGATTAGCAAGAAAGAATATCTACCTACCTTGGCAACATGGGTTAAAAATGGCCGATTTCTCAATTTTTAAATTTTTAATCGCTTATATGTCAAAAACTATCAACTTTAGAGAAAATTCATCAAAGACATTTTCTGTTTGGGATGATGCAAAAAACCTAAAAAACTTTGTTCGATGCAAAAAAATAATTTTAGGAAAAAACCAAAAAAAAAACGTTTAAAAAATGTTTGACCCACTTTTGGACCTGGCAACATGCAAATTTGTCTAAAGGGGCCCTTTTGGATTAAGATTGTTCAAAAAATCCGAATCAGAATATTTTTCCTATAGGATTTCTGGACTGTTGGGGGGTGGT
Source organism: Diabrotica virgifera virgifera (assembly GCF_917563875.1). Classification (NCBI taxonomy): domain Eukaryota; kingdom Metazoa; phylum Arthropoda; class Insecta; order Coleoptera; family Chrysomelidae; genus Diabrotica; species Diabrotica virgifera. The sequence goes on along the minus strand of NC_065443.1, from coordinate 164,653,938 downwards.
TATAGTTTTTGATTACGTTTACGGAATCGACGTATTGTTGTATTTGATTTGCGCCAGTTTTTTTAATTCCCCGAAAATGAAATTTTTATAGTGCAATACTGATTATATTATATAGTGTATTTGCTGATCAATCTCTAGTTAGCTCCCAATTTCAGTGGTTAGATAGTTGAGACCTTAGTTGATTTCAAGAAGCTTGGCATTTAGCTTTAAAAAATATGCTTACAAAAACTGCTTAGTTAATAACTATTAATTATTGTCATTAAAACACCACTAAAAACGGTATTTTTGACTTTGTAAAATTGAACAAGATGATAACAAAGTTGTCCTATTTTATTTCTATGTAAGAAGTTTATTAAAGACATACGAAATGTTAAGGAATATTCGCATATTCAAACTTATCTTTTACATCTAAATAAAATAAAGATTAAAATTAATTAAACACATTTAATATAAATTTTAGTGGTAACATTAAGGTGATACAGTAGCGATCAACAGGTAGCCAAAACGCGTTCCAAGATTGCGGCTGTAATTTTAAATATTTTTTCGAGATATTTGGCACACGTATTCGTAATATAATAAAGAATGGCGGTACAGAGAGAATGGCCCAATTTGAAAAATATATTAATATGTGGAAATTACTCTGTAATTAAATACAATATTAAAAAAACGAGCCTGTACCGCCATTAAGAAGAACAAAAAAATACACTTCCTTCAAATAAATGTTTTATCCGATGCCCAGATTTTGTGTCATTTTGGAACTACAGGCATCGGAATAGGCATCGGATAAAAAAGTTTATTTAAAGAAAGTGTATTTTTTTGTTCTTCTTAATGGCGGTACAGGCTCGTTTTTATAATATTGTATTTAATTACAGAGTAATTTCTACATATTAATATATTTTTCAAATTGGGCTCTGTACCGCCATTCTTTATTATATTACGAATACGTGTGCCAAATATCCCGAAAAAATATTCAAAATTACAGCCGCAATCTTGGAACGCGTTTTCGCTACCTGTTCATCGCTACTGTTTCCTCTTAAGATTTAATTATTAAATCCCCTTCAGTCTAATAAAGAATCGCAATAATGGCAATAGCATACTAAAAGAAATGGTCTTGTACGTACTTGATGTAATTTAATGTGTAATGTCAGCCGGCCAACTTTGTACACTCAATGTTACAGTAGTTAATCTAACAGAACTTATCTGAAATATAACACATTAAATCAACATACCACCATTAAAAATTATGCTGGTAATTACTTTCAAAACATCGATCACGAACAAAAATTTGATTTATTTTTAACGCTTTGCTTCTGACTTGAAGATTTAGAGATTAAAAGTATTGAGCCTCCAAAATGGTGACTAGATGGTGTCAAAGATATCTTTTTCAATCGATCTTTAACTTTAATTGAGATGCTTCAACGTGCGGGTATCACAAAAGGAACTTCAAACGAATCTACTTAAACTTTAACAATAACAATTTAAAATGTATACAAAATTCATTTAATTGGGGATGCAATTTTAAATTATTGTGTAATAGTTTAGGAAAGACTGTTAGGAAATAAAGAGCTTACATAAAAAAATTTGCAATTAATTTAATAGATAAGATATGTATTTGCAAGTGACTGCATTGCTCCAAGAAATTAATGCACCAATTAATATTTTTAAAAGTTATGACATGACCAATTTAACCAAACTGTACAATGTTTACCACGTTTTGAAAGTTCCCTGTACAAAATTCTTTTTAACAACAGAATACGATTTAAACTGCGCTGAGCGTTTTCTGCTTTAAAATTTTTATCTTTATCAGTATAATCTTTTCTTAAATCTTTATGAGTATAATTTTTTTCAATATTGCTTTATAGTACATTGAATCACGGTTTTTGCTTCAAATTTTAAAGAATCGCTTGGATTGACATGAAATTTGGCACACATAGGTAACATGTCAAAGAAGAACAATGATATTGTGCTGATGTGTGCTTTTGCCCTGGGAGTGGGCTTCACCCTTTCGCGAGGGTGAAAAAGTATACCTTCATAATAAGTCCGGAAATGGATAAACTGACTAATTCTAAGCAACTTTTGTTCTGTAAAATTTTTTTACGAAGTTACTTTTCTAGTTATTTGCGAGTAAAAATGTTCATTTTTCAACAAAAAGCACGTTTTTAGACGTTTTTTTGCAAATAACTCAAAAAGTCAGTATTTTATCGAAAATACATTCCTAGCAAAAATATAGGCTATAAATAAGTGAAAAAATAGTGTATGTATGAACTCTCTGGACCCAGTAGAAACAAAATTGTAGCTATTGAAAAATAGGTTCATATTTGTCAAATTTCAAAGCGAATATTTCAACGTGAAATAACCAAAAAATGATGCACTTTTTTGGGGAAGACTCATTATAAATTTTTTAAAGTGTGTAAAATAGTTATTTATGAAACAGTTAGTGAAGTATGGTTTTTGAGAACGCACGCGATGTTTAGAGCACGAGCGACAGCGGAGCGAGTGCTTTATATAGCATAAGTTCGCAAGAAGTACTTCACGCACAGTTTCATACAATATTTTATCTACGATAAATAAATAAAAAAACAGTAACTCTTCGTCACTGGAATTCATTTCTATTCTACAATTTTTATAATTTTGACGTTTAAAAATTCTAACATCTTTCAAACCACAAAACTGTCAAAACTTTTGTTTTAATTTATTGCTGATATGTCATCACCATGACAACGCGAAAGTTAAGGATATTTGATTATATGAAAGTGTGCCAAAAAACAGTGCAAAAAAGTAAATCCCATTTAAAATACATTGTTACTTCACGCCTTAAACCCTTCACGCACAGCTATCTATAATGACAGTTTTCACAAACTAAAAACTTATACGTAATATGACATAGGGCCGGTTTCACCAACGACAAATAGTAGTTGATTCTATGATTAAAGTTATTCGACCATTAAACTTACATTTCTCGATTTCATTAACGTCAAATAAGACTTATTTTATTTATTTATCAAAAAAATACTTACTCAGTAAATTGGCAAGTTAATCTGGCTGTAAATATTTAGAAGAAAGTAAATTCGCGACTTTAACTTTAAATTATCAAAATTATATTGAAACAAAATATAAACTTAAACGTCTAATAAATTTTATTCGACGAATAGCTATTCATTGATTTAATTGTTGTTAGTGAAACCGGACCTTAGAGTAGACAAAAAACTTTATTTTTGTCTTATTAAAAAAAGTTTATAACATCAAAAGTAAGCAAGATACGCTCAAAATAAAGTTGGCCAAAAAGTCAAGTCAAAATAAAGTATTTTTGTTGGTCAAAAAAACTCGGGAAAATCACCCCCAAATTAGCATCTTAAATCAAATCAATCGTTACCGCTTCACAAGTTACTTTACTTATAGTCTAGAGTCTAGGGTAATAAGGTTTTTTCCATGACACTTGAACAGCCAGGGTACTGAAGCGTTTTTCGACAGGTAATACCTATAAGAGCAAATTTTAACTATTTCCTGTGTAGGATCTGGCGGCAATTTTTATTTATAAACAATTAAGTGTCAAAAAATGGCATTTTCCCTTTTTTTCAAATCAATGGAAAACAAGGAACATGATGGTTTTTTAGTACAAATATCTTTGAGATTATGGAAAAAGCTTTAAAATGACCTATTACAAAGTTTGATATACTCATTTGTTGTTAATATAATTGAACGAAAAACGTCGGAATTGCAAAAAAAATTATTTGCGCAATAACTGTTGTAAAAATTAGTGTACAGCTTTGAAATTTTTGTCAAATAAGGGTTCTTTGGTGCTCAATGTGTGATAAAAATTTCAAAGCGATTAATTCAATTGTTTAAACGCATTTTTTTTTGCAATAACATAAGTCAGAAAAAAATGACGTTAGAAACATTCCACAGGTGTCAAATGAAAGATTATGAGCTATATTTTCAACTTGGTTTAAAAAAAGTGAATAAAAAATGCATTTATTAGTAATAAATAATTATGCAAAAGTATCGTAAATCTTTCCTTATAAACTTTTTATTTTGTTATATAAGCAATTATACATATTTATTACAATTTTTTATTAATTATGATATAGATAACATTACTTGGTAGTTGTGCACTTAGAACAGGGTAAAAAAGCTATTTTTCGGAAAAAGTTATTCAAAAAGGTTATAAAGAAAAATTGACGATACTTTTGCATAATTATTTATTACTAATAAATGCATTTTTTATTCACTTTTTTAAACCATGTTGAAAATGTAGCTCATGCTCTTTCATTTGACACCTGTGGAATGGTTCTAAGGTAATTTTAATAAGGAATGGTGTGACTTTTTTCTGGACATTGTGTGGACCATATAGAACAATTTGGTGTTTAATGATAACTTTCACTTTGGATGTCTGGGTTATGCCATCTTTTGGATCAACGATACTATACTATTTAGAAATCATTCAAAACATACCATGTCTTTGATCAATTACTCAAAAATGAATTTAAGCTTTTCATTTAGAAGAGAGATGGATGGTTGAGACTTGAAACTCACACTCTAAAACCTCACATTGTATAGCAAATTTGACATCATAAATGATTCAACATAGATGGACCAATAAAAAGACCTTTAAATGTATATGTTACCGGCCAAACCCAATTTCAGGACAAACTAGTTTGTCCTAGGCCAAACTAGTTTATCCTGATATATATTAACATACTTCAGGCCAAACTAGTTTATCCTGATATAATAAAAACTTACACTTCAGGATAAACTAGTACGGCCTAGTCTAAACCAAATTACCCGAAAAGAAAGTAATTTAGCTAACATGTAAGGACTTTTACATGCGGGGAATTCCCAAATCACATCCTTTATAATCCAAGGATGGTACTAAAAGTGAGAAATTTGAGCTAGGTTGTTTGCGAATATAACTGCTCTGTCACTATACCATGTAGAATGACAAATGAGGTGTCAAATGAAAGCTTATAATCCAAGGATGGTAATCAAAGTAAGAAATTTAATATAGACTGTCTGTTTGTCGGTCCGTCCGACCGCGAATATAACTGCTCCGTCACTATACCTGGTAGAATGACAAATGAGGTGTCAAATAAAAGCTTATAATCCAAGGATGGTACTAAAAGTGAGAAATTTGAGCTGGGCTGTCTGTCTGTCGGTCCGTCCGACCGCGAATATAACTGCTCCGTTACTATACCAGGTAGAATGACAAATGAGGTGTCAAATGAAAGCTTATAATCCAAGGATGGTAATAAAAGTGAGAAATTTAATATAGACTCTGTCCGCCGTTCCGTCCGACCGTGAATATAACTGCTCTGTCACTATGCCAGGTAGAATGACAAATGAGGTGTCAAATGAAAGCTTATAATCCAAGGCTGGTACTAAAGGTGAGAAATTTGTTCTAGGCCTTCCGGTTTTAGAAATGCGACTTGAAGTACTGTTTTAAAGTCACCGCAACAATACAAGTATTATATTATAATACGCGACTTTCAGTAATATATACTTCCACTTTCATGACTTTCTTTCCGCCCGTCCGCGAATACAACTCTTCCGTCACTATACCAAGTAGAATGACAAATCAGGTGTCAAATGAAAGCTTATAATCCAAGGATGGTATTAAAGATGAGAAATTTGACATCGGAGTTCGGTTTTAGGGTTGCAATCATAAGTACTGTTTTAAAATCACTCAAAATATGATATGAATGTAAATAAAGATGACTCGAAATTGATGACGGAGCAGTTATATTCGCGGTCAGACGGACCGACAGCCTACGTCAAATTCCTAACTTTTAGTACCATCCTTGTATTATAAGCTTTCATTTGACACCTCATTTGTCATTCTACCTGATATAGTGACGGAGCAGTTATATTCGCGGTCGGACGGACCGACCGACCGACCTAAATTTATTAGCTCAAATTTCTCACCTTTGGTACCATCTTTGGATTATAAGCTTTCATTTGACACTTCATTTGTCATTCTACCTGGTATAGTGACGGAGCAATTATATTCGCGGTCGGACGGACCAACCAACAGACAGCCTAGGTCAAATTCCTTATTTTAGTACCATCCTTGGATTATAAGTTTTCATTTGACACACCATTTGTCATTCTACCTGGTATAGTGACGGAGCAGTTATATTCCCGGTCGGACAGACAGCCTAGCTCAAATTTCTCACCTTTAGTACCATCCTTGGATTAGAAGCTTTCATTTGACACCTCATTTGCCATTCTACCTAGTATAGTAACGGAGCAGTTATATTCGCGGTTGAACGGACAGACAGCCTATATCAAATTTCTCACTTTTATTACCATCCTTGGATTTTAAGCTTTCATTTGACACCTCATTTGTCATTATATCTGGTAGGTATATTGACGGAGGAATTACATTCGCAGTCGGACGGACAGACGGACAGACAGCTTAACTCAAATTTCTCACCTTTAGTAGCATCCTTGGATTATGAGCTTTCATTTGACACTTCATTTGTTACCCTACCTGGTATAGTGACGGATCAGTTATATCCGCGGTCGGACGGACCGACGGACAGACAGCCTAGGTCAAATTCCTAACTTTTAGTACTACCATCCTTGGATTATAAGCTTTCATTTGACACCTCATTTGTCATTCTACCTGGTATAGTGACGGAGCAGTTATATTCGCGGTCGGACGGACAGACAGCCTATATCAAATTTCTCACTTTTATTACCGTCCTTGGATTTTAAGCTTTCATTTGACACCTCATTTGTCATTATATCTGGTAGGTATATTGACGGAGGAATTACATTCGCGGTCGGACGGACAGTAGCATTTTATTGTAGCTACCAATGTATAATCTGTATAAGCTGTATAATCCAAGGATGCTACTATTTAGTAGCATCCTTGGATTATAAGCTTTCATTTGACACTTCATATGTTACCCTACCTGGTATAGTGACGGATCAGTTATATTCGCGGTAGGACGGACTGACGGACAGACAGCCTAGGTCAAGTTCCTTACTTTTAGTACTACCATCCTTGGATTATAAGCTTTCATTTGACAAATCATTTATCATTCTACCTGGTATAGTGACGGAGCAGTTATATTCGCGGTCGTACGGACCGACGAACAGACAGCCTAGCTCAAATTTCTCACCTTTAGTACCATCTTTGGATTATAAGCTTTCATTTGACACCTCATTTGTCATTCTACCTGGTATAGTGACGGAACAGTTATATTCGCGGTCAGACGGACCGACAGCTTAGGTCAAATTTCTCACTTTTAGTACCATCCTTGGATTATAAAGGACGTGATTTGGGAATTCCCCGCATGTAAAAGTCCTTACATGTTCGCTAAATTACTTTCGACTCGGCTAAATTGGTTTAGACTAGGCCGTACTAGTTTATCCTGAAGTGTGAGTCTTCATATATGTATAGTTTGGCCTGAAGTGTGCGTCTTTATATCTGGATAAACTAGTTTGGCCTGAAGTGCGTTTATTTATATCAAGATAAACTAGTTTGGCCTAGGACAAACTAGTTTGGCCTGAAGTGTGTTTAGTTATATCAGGATAAACTAGTTTGGCCTAGGGCAAACTATTCTGGCCTACGCGGGATAGGATAAACTAGTTTGGCCTAGGCCATAGTGGTTTATCCTAACGCACTTAGGCCAAACTAGTTTGTCCTAAAATCGGGTTTGGTCGGTAACATATACATCGATATTCATAATAATGAATATCGACTTTTTTTGCTTAGACGTGCCGTCATACTTCCAGACACAAAGTTATATAAAGGGTTTAAAACAAAGGCAACGGGATTAACTAAAAATGTTTTAGAGAAATTATAATAATATGTATAATGGTAAATTACTGTCTTTTCAGAAGTTAGTTAAAGAGTTTTATACATCTACAGAGCCAAGTGATAATACGAGTGTAGTAGGTATATTACTCTGGGCTAATTAGCAAAATACAAGGAAAAGTTATTTACCAGCAATTTTATTGCTGGAATCGAATCTTATTATTGTATGTATTAATAATATAGGTATGCAAAGTCCGCAGATAGTGTGCTACTTTTTTTATAAACAAAATGGCGCCCGAAAATCGTGTTTTTTAAATTTTTCTCTATAACTCCAAAGATTTTCACTTTACACCAAAAACCCTCAAATAAAAATTCACTGCAATTAAATTCTGCATAGAGACGTGTTTTCCCGATTCACTTCGACAAAACCTTTCCCCGGAAAAAGCGGGTTTTCCAACAAAATCTTTAATTTTTAACTAAAATTTTAGATAAGTAATTGTTAATCAATAATTAAATAACTTGTTAATGTAAAAGCCCATTTCGTATAGATTATAATTCCAGAAGCCGATGGAAATTGAATGAACAGTTTAGCAACATTTGAATTGTTAATTAAAAATTTACGGTCGCTATAATAACGACAATAATTATGATGCATAAGAATAACTACGATTTTTTCATAAAAAAACATTATACCTATCTAATTTACTTTACAGAATTAAAATTGGACTATTTAAACGGCCTCAGGAATATTTTAAAATTATAAACAATTTTTTGGCTTATAAACAAATAGAATATCTCAGGAAATATTAAACTAAATTAAATTGTGAAAACGGTATTCTAAAAACAGCAGCACAACACTTCTTTTAAAAGAAAAAACGTTTAATTATGATGAGGCATTCCTGAGATATAACCAGTTAAATTTGACCGAAATTTACGGCAAATATATAAACAATAGGATCATAATTTTCAAACTATCACCTCTTTATTTTGGTCCTCTTTCTCCACACCAATTTTCATATCTTTAAAATACTCATAACATATATTTTTATAAGAAAAACTATCGATAATAAGTGTGAAAATTGCCAAAAATAGCAAAATTCCAATCAAAAATTAAGTTGGAGAAAATGTAACCCCTTAAAGTTCAAAATCGGTATACGTTAAAAAAATGCATTTTCTCGGCTTCCCATGGAGCAATTTCCTTCATTCTTTTTTTTGTTCCCTAATAACTCGAGTAAAGCCATCGAACTAACGCATTATTAAATGTCAAACTTGCTTTTGTTTTGATATAATAGATTAATTTATTTATAAGAACAGAAAGCTACATATTTTTTCCAGTTGTAGGCTTTTTTTTAGATAAACTTACTACAAGTGTATTTTTTAAAGTTAAAAACATAAATATTCTCATTTGAAAGCTGTATAATTATTTAAACAATTTTTATTTGAACAAATTAAAATTTTGTGTTATAATAAATAAATTTATTTATTATAACAAAACAAAAGCAAGTTTGACATTTAATAATGCATTAGTTCGATGGCTCTACTCGAGTTACTTGGGATCAAAAAAAGAATGAAGGAAATTGCTCCATGGGAAGCCGGAAAAATGCATTTGTTTAACGTATACCGATTTTGAACTTTGAGGGATACATTTTCTCCAACCTAATTTTTGATTGGAATTTTGCTATTTTTGGCAATTTTCACACGTATTATCGATAGTTTTTATTATAATAATATATGTTATGAGTCTTTTAAGGATATGAAAATTGGTGTGAAGAAAGAGGACAAAAATAAAAAGGTGATCGTTTGAATATTATGATCCTATTGTTTATATCTTTGCCGTAAATTTCGGTGAACTTTGACCGGTTGTATCTCAGGAACTACTCATCATAATTAAACGTTTTTTCTTTTAAAAGAAGCCTCCTGTCGCTGCTTTCGAATACCGTTTTTACAATTTAATTTAGTTTAATATTTCCCGAGATATTCTATTTGTTTATAAGCCAAAAAATTCTTTATAATTTTAAAATATTCCTGAGGCCGCTTAAATAGTGCAATTTCAATTCTGTAAAGTACGTTAGATAGGTATAGTGTCTTTTTATGAAAAAATCATAGTTATTCTTATGCATCATAATTATTGTCGTTATTATAGCGACCGTAAATTTTTAATTAACAATTCAATTGTTGCTAAACGGTTCATTCAATTTCCATCGGCTTCTGGAATTATAATTTATACAAAAAGGGCTTTTACATTACCAAGTTATTTAATTATTAATTAACAATTACTTTTCTAAAAGTTTAGTTGAAAATTAAAGATTTTGTTGGAAAAACCCGATTTTTCCGGGGAAAGTTTTCGTCGAAATAAATCGGAAAAACAAGCCTCTATGCAGAATTTAACTGCGGTGAATTTTTATTTGAGTGTTTTTGGTGTAAAGTTAAAATATTTGGAGTTATATAGCAAAAATTGAAAAAAAAACACGACTTTCTGGCGCCATTTTGATAATAAAAAAAGTATCACACTATCTGCGGACTTTGCATACCTATATTATTAACCCTCTAACCGGCAAGCGTTCTTTAAAGAACTCGTCTTTGGAAATCTGAAAAACCTATACCTGAATATTATTATCGTTTAAACCTGTGTCGTTCCGTCCGTCAACAGGTGTTTAACATTTGCTGAAAAGATTAATGCAATCCAAAATTTGGTTTGCACGCTGCTTTCAATATTGTTCAAAAAGGCAGTGTAGACGCATCGATAATTATTTGTCGAAACGACCACGTGTTGTATCAAATATAATTTGTATTCTGAATATCCAATCGACTTGGGAATTTTTTTAGTAAGTAACATAAATGTCTTTTATCAATAAAAATTACTAGTTGGATTACAGAAAAAAACAGTTGTAAATAATGTTTGATAAAGTGAAGCGTTCTTTGAAGAACGCTTGCCGGTTCAAGGAAAAAAAATAGTGAACTTATTTTTGTTTTTTTTTATTTTAGAAAGGGATTATTAGTTTGATTACAGAAGAAAACAGTTGAAAAAAATGTTTGACAAAGTGAAGCGTTCTTTGAAGAACGCTTGCCTATATAATAAAAAATATATTATTACTGAAACCAACTTTTTTTTTTCTTAATCCGGCAAGTGTTCTTTAAAGAACGCTTCACCAACCAACTTTTTATGCTTAATCCGGCAAGTGTTCTTTAAAGAAAGCTTCACCTTTTTTACCAAGAAAGTGAGCCAATAAACTTTTTTACCTGTTTTATTGCTTTTTTTTAGTTTCTTTTACCAATAATTGCCTAGAGAAAAATTCCCAACTTTCTATCTCTATTATTTCAGTTTTGCCTGCTAGAGGGTTAATATATAAAATCATAAGATTCGATTCCAGCAATAAAATTGCTGGTAAATAACGTTTCCCAAAAATGGCCTATTCTCCGATAATAATCAGCCCAGACTATATTCCAAGGAGCTGCTACTTTACATTGTAATAATGAGTAAGGATTCATAAGTTATTACGTACCTCGTATAAAAACTATTACGCCTATTCACTAAAAAATCTAGTTAAATAATATGGCAGATGTACAGCAAACTGCAGGTGCTAGAGAAGAATTTGCAATTGCTTGTAATAGTCGCGTGCTCAACTGTCTATTTCAATAAAATATGTGAATACCAATATGTAGTGTAGAATTTGTTCTATTTTTGTGCAACTTGCTCATATTATCATAAATACCAATACTTCTTTCAGAGGCTTTAAACACTACAAAAGGAAAAATATAGGATATATTTTCTTAAAAGGTTATTATCAAGGAAAAAATTAGACTATTGACTTTTCTTTGATAAATATTCTAAGGTTTTACTGTCTTTCCCTATAGTAAGTACCCTAAAGTATTATATCAAGAAAGTGAAGTAAAGTATTATATAGGGTGTGTCATTATAAATATCAAATATTTTAACTCTAGATTCCTGAGCTCAAATTATTGCGGTTTAACCTAAATCACCTAATCAGAAAATGCTTCCTAAGTGAGCTAGAGCTCTTAGTCCTGTCGCCAGGGGGGGTACAACGGCCTCCTTAATTCAGATGGACTTACCCAAGATTTATTTATATATTTTGACCCGTATAATACGAATTTTTTGGGTAACAGTTGATCCGGATGTCGATAAGATTGTTATAGACAAAGAACTTGAGGAATTACATAACAGCGATTTCTCGCAAAACATAACACCTTTTTGTATTTTTTGGGTCATTTTAAGCAAAAAATATTCCTACAAGTTTTTTCGTAGAATGCATAGTTTTCGAGATAACCGCGGTTGAACTTTCAAAAAATCGAAAAATTGCAATTTTTGAACCCGAATAACTTTTGATTAAAAAATAAAGTAGCAATTCTGCTTACCGCATTTGAAAGTTTAAGTCAAATTATATCGGTTTTGATTATTTTCATTGCTAAAAATTAATTTTTTTATTGTTAAATTAATCTATAAACACATAGTGTTTCCCGTGCCTAATACATGCGTTTTAACGCATGCTACGTAGAAATTGCCTCGCTTGCACTCGTAGCTACTCTACCTACTCGTTCGATTTTAAATGAGAAATCATTGAAAACATCACTTATATACTAGGTGTTTATAGCTTTGTTAATAAAATAATACATTTCTAGCAATGAAAATAATCAAAACCGATATAATTTGACTTAAACTTTCAAATGCGGTAAGCAGAATTGCTACTTTATTTTTTAATCAACAGTTATTCGGGTTCAAAAATAACAATTTTTCGATTTTTTGAAAGTTCAACCGCGGTTATCTCGAAAACTATACATTCTACGAAAAAACTTGTAGGAATATTTTTTGCTTAAAATGACCCAAAAAATACAAAGAGATGTTTTGTTTTGCGAGAAATAGCTGTTATGTAATTCCTCAAGTTCTTTGTCTATAACAATCTTATCGACATCCGGATCAACTGTTACCCAAAAAACTCGTATTCTGCGGGTCAAAATATATGAAAAAAACTTGGGTAAGTCCATCTGAATTAAGGAGGCCGTTGTACCCCCCCTGGCGACAGGACTATCTTTGAAGATGGCATCTTGTAATTAGTTTTCATTTGTTTATTATATTTATCTTACAGAGATAAATCTATTTCATAAATTGCCAACTTCTGTTTTGTGTAGGACAACGGTTATTTTATCACATAACTTTTGTTTTGAAATTCTAAGCATTTTTGACACTGGCTTATTAAATTGTGAAGCATTCTAGTACTGAAAGTTAGCAGTTTTGTAGGACTTTTGGCCCTCAGTAATAATGTAATCTTTCATTCTGCGTTTACAATTTTCAAAAATATTTATTAGTTTTCTCAGGATTCGAAAAAAAAAATAATATATTTAAAACACATTGAAAATTTTGACATGTGTCAAAATTTTTCATCTTGCCTTAAGTCGGTAGGACACACCATTTTCTAAATCGATTTGAACATTTTTCGTTTTCTGAATTTCAAAAAGTATTGTGAAAAAAAATTAAAAAAGAAACATAGTATTTTACCGACTTAAGGGGAACGGAGCAAAATGCAAAATTTTGACGCATGTCAAAATGTTCAATACGTTTTAAATGTATTCATTTTTTCGAATCCTGAGAAAACCAATAAGTATTTATGAAAAATTTAAACGCAGAATGACATACTACTTTATTACCGAGGGCCGAAAGTGCCTTAGAATAAATAAAAAGTTTCTTTTGAATGAAGTATTTGCAATTAAAAATCACACTAAATTTTCTCTTTTATTTTCTCCCCCGTAATTTATTAAAGTAAACATTAAGTATAGCAGTTTTCTAGGACTTTTTCCCCCTCAGCAATATTGTTTTTATTGACTGAGGGCAATTATTTGCCCTCAGCAATAATGTAATCTTTCATTCTGCGTTTAAAATTTTCAAAAATATTTATTAGTTTTCTCAGGATTCGAAAAAAAAATAATATATTTAAAACACATTGAAAATTTTGACATGCCTCAAAATTTTTCATTTTGCTCAGATCCCCTTAAAGCAAGAGTAACTTTTAGAGTTAAGATACGTCATAATTTATTAATATAGTGTCAAAAATGCTTAAAAATTAAAGACACAAAAAAGTAACCTGATCAAATAGTCCGTTCTTTAACGGTAAAATATTGCAAAACCTCTAAATTTTAAAGAACCGTTTGGATTGACATAAAATTTAGCAAACACATAGCTAACAAGTCAAAGAAAAAAAGTGATATTGTGCCGATATGTGCTTTTGCCCCAGGGGTGGTTTTTACCCCCTCTTGGGGGTGAAAAAATATTCGTCCAAAGTAAGTCAGGAAATGGATAAACTGGCTAATTTTAAGTAACTTTTGTTCTATAGAGTTTTTTCACTAAGTCAATACTTTTCGAGTTATTTGGCAGTGAATATGTTCATTTTTTCAACAAAATAACCACGCTTTTAGACGGTATTTCACAAATAACTCAAATAGTAAGTATTTTGTCGAAAAAACCTTTTCTAGCAAAAATATAGCCTGTATAAAACTAAAAAAAATGGTGTATATATCACGTCACTATACCTAGTAGAAGCAGAGTTATAGCTAATGAAAAATAGGTTCATATTCTTCAAATTCCAAATGGAATACTTTAACGTGAAATAACCAAAAATGAAGCACATTTCGGGGAAAACTTATTACAACTTATTTAAAGCGTTTAAAAAAAGCTTAATTTTTGTTTTATAAAAAAAAATTTCTAGCATCAAAAGTAAAAAAGTTACGCTCAAAATAAAGTTAGTCCCTTTTTGTTTTTGGTAAAAAAATCGAGAAAATCATCCCCTAATTAGTATCTTAAATGAACTTAATCGTTACGACTTCACAAGTTTCTTGACTCATGTATGTATTATTTATACACTCACCGGCAGAGAAAACGGGCACCCCAAAAATGAGTCATTTTTAATGTCTTGTATTTCCTAAACCTGATGTCCGATTTAAGTAATTTTTTTATTATGTTATAGCCTTATTATTTGTCAATATCGCTGTAATAATATTGTTGCTAGACAGGTACATTGTCATTGTATACAGGGTGTACGAATCAAACTGTGTTTTTTTTTCAAACTTTGGAACACCCTGTGGAATGTTCTAGCTTTTATAAAATACTAAAATTAAAACCCAACTATAGCCACAGATTTTCTTAACATTCTGTTTTTTATTCATTCGCTTATGTTGGATAATAAAAAATTAGGCACTTTAACAACTATCCCTGTTTTTCGTCAATACAGGGTGTTTTTCAATAAGTACGGCAAGCTTTAAGGGGTAATTCTGCATGATAAAATAATTACAGTTTGCTTTATAAACGTATGCCCGCAAATGCTTCGTTTCCGAGATAGGGGGTGTTGAAACTGTTCATACAAACAGGGGTAGTTGTTAAAGTGCTTAACTTTTTTATTATCCAACATAAGCGAATGAATCAAAAAACAAAATGTTAAGAAAACCTGAGGCTATAGTTTGGTTATAATTTCAGTATTTTATAAAAGCTAGAACATTCCACAGGGTGTTCCAAAATTTGAGAAAAAAACACAGTTTGATTCGTACACCCTGTATACATTGACAATGTACCTGTATAGCAACAATATTATTACAGCGATATTGATAAAGAATAAGGCTATAACATATTAAAAAAATTACTTAAATCGGACATCAGGTTTAGCAAATACAAGCCATTAAAAATGACCCATTTTTTGGGGTGCCCGTTTTCTCTGCCGGTGAGTGTATGGTCTGTTTATGTAAGTTTGATCGGTTCAAAGTCCTTATTATTGAAAGGGCTGTAGTTAAAAGGGGTTGAACGAGTCACTGATCACGAATATATGCAAATTTAGAAACACCAAATCTTAATCAATTTTTGTCTAACAGAAAAACAAAAAATACATGATATTCAGAAAAGCAAATCTGACTTTTTTTGTTTTTCGAGATTTTTGGTATCTCTAATAATTTTTAAGTTATTTTGAAAAAAAGCATATTTTTCAAAATTTAAATTTTTAAAAATTTTACTTTGAAACCAAATTTTTTCAAAAATAAATACTTTGAATCGATGGAACTTACAGATCATATAAACACAACATAAGTAAAATAATTTGTGGAGCGGTAACGATTAATTTCATTTTGATTTGCTAATTAGGGGGTGGTCTTCCCGATTTTTTTTGCCAAAACAAAAGGGACCAACTTTATTTTGAGCGTAACTTGTTTAAATTTATTGCTAGAAACTTCTTGTAGACACAGAAATAAATCTTTTTTATACACTTTAAAAAAGTTATAATGAGTTTTCCCCAAAAAGTGCTTAATTTTTTGGATATTTCAAGTCGAAATATTATATTTGAAAGGGTTACTCCCCGTTAACATGGGCAAAATGCCCTCACTCCCAGAATTCAAATTTTTAAATTTTTTTACGTTTTATGCAATTAAAATATGAGATAACGTGGATTTTTAGCTCGCCACCCCCTTACCCCTCCCCCTACAGCCAAAAAGGTAGATTTTTAGATTAAATTTTTTTTAGTTGGGTTTGAATTGATTTAAAATTTCAAAAAATTCACACATGTATCTGAGACTTCTACAAAACATGTCCATTTTTTATGGACCCGTAGGTCGAGTGTACATAACCTCAAAAATTTTTTTAAATTTTTTAAAGCTTATAACTTTTTTTTGGAGGGGGCTGCAGTCCATTTTTTGCATTTTGTGTATTTTTTTAAAAGCTATCTCTCTGATTTTTTTCAGATGTTTCCGTTAAATTTTATAGACTGCAACATAGATCAACTCAAGGTTTTGTTAATAGATTATGTAGAATTTGAAATAACTGAGTATTTTAGGACTATCAAAAATTGGGAAAACACCCCAAACCCCCCAAAAACCATGTTTTTTAAGTTATATAAGGGTTTTTGCCGGCTTAATGATATTTTTTGAGATCGATACAGCCTAAATATTTTGAATTTTTTTCATTTTTTTACTTCATATGTGATTAAAAAATAAGACTCATCGCATTTTTAGCCCACCACCCCTTCCGCTGCCCCCACAAAAACGTCAATTTTTTTATTTTTTTTATTTAGTTAAAGTTTTGTAAGGGTTTTTGCGGGTCTAATTATATTTTTTGAGGTCGATACAGCGTGAATATTTTTTTTAATTTTTGTACGTTCTATGTGATTAAAAAATTATGACTCACCGCAATTTTAACCCACTTCCCTATTACCCCTCCCCACAGCCAAAAACGTAAATTTTTCGATTTTATTTTTTTTTAAGTTGGCTTTGCAATTAAATTGCAAATGTTCTTCTAAAGCTGTTTCTTTGTGGTATTTTGTAAATAACTATTCTAAATGGAAAATAAGCCACAATTTAACTAAAAAATGATTTTATTTTCCATCTGTAATGGGTTAGAGAGAATTCGATAATCTGTGACGCACTGAAAAAAAGGTTTGGGGCGATCTATATAAATAAGTCAGATTAAATTAAACTATTAGATATTTTTAAGATAAGATTTTTTTACCAAGGTCCATTTTTGTTTAATTTATTAATATTTTGTATTTTGACAACGACGTCCGTGGTGGAGGTCGAAACGTTAATAAAATCATTTTTTAGTTAAATTGTGGCTTATTTCCCATTTAGAATAGTTAATAATTATTAAATTATAAATTACAAAAAGTACATTTTAATATATCATACTTCTTGTAGTTTTGTGAATCAAAACATTTTGTTCTTTGTTTATTAGTTTGTATTTAGTAGGTACCCTAATATTACCTTACATTATACATATTGTAATTATTCAAACATCTGCTTGTACCATCTACATAACATATATGTATCTCTGCCTATGGCCTATAATGTCATTTTGCTTTACGTTTACTGCCACATAAAACACCACAAAAAGAATGAGGAAAGTATTACCAAAGAATATCATAATATAGCTCCGTATAGGTATATTCATAGAGTATTCGGAGAGTTATATTCGTTGGTATTACACTTAACAGTTCTAAAGTCTTCATCGCTGTCTTCGTTTATTACAGGTATAACATCTGTATTGTCAAAGAGTTTTGCAAGATGTTCTGCTGGCTTGATGATTTTTGTAGAATATCTTCCATGCCATAAATATTATATTATGGCAGCTATGTACATGCGAACAACAGAACAGCCTATGGTTATGTTGCCGTTTGCGCAACTCGCAACTACAAGATATATACAAGACATAGATATCTATCGTTTAATGTTTTCCAAACCATCTACATTTGGCTCATAATGCAAATAGTCCACGATGTATGCTTGTCCCCGTTAGGTAAATTATTCCGTTTCGTTTTTTGCACAAACGTACTCAAAAACAGGTCCTTTAAACAAATTCACAAGGTGCCAGGGCCTCGATTTTTGACGGGCCTCGATTTTTGACCCTTCGCTTCGTTATCAAACGTATTCGCTTCGTATACTAAACAGATACGAAACGAATACGTTGGATAACGAAGCGAAGGGTAAAAAATCGAGGCCCTGGATGTACCGCGGTCGGAAAATAGTTTAAACAATTTTTTAAACGACTTCAAATAATCAATTTTTTCACTTTGGACAAATCTGTTTTAGATTCTCTGGAACAACCTGAACAAAAAAGATCTCTTGTGATCTTGCTCTAAAATTGACTGTTGTCGAGTTACACGCGATTTAAAATTTGAAAAACGCGAAGATGGTCATTTTCAAGGCTTAATAACTCGATTAAAAATTATTTCTAGTAAAGTCAGAAAGTGACCAAATCAAAGTTTAAAGCCCGCCCTAGTCGAGTATCGATCGAAGTCAAAAACACGTTATAAAAAAAATAAAAAGGAATTTTGAAGTTATGTGTTCAGTTGACCTACGGGTCTATAAAAAATAGGTATGTTTTGTAGAAGCCTCATAAAAATTTTAAATGAATTGCAACTTAACTAAATAAAAAAATAGAAGAATTTTCGTTTTTGTGGAGGCAGGGTGAGAGGGTGGTGAGCTAAAAATGCGATGAGTCTTATTTTTTAATCACATATAAAATACAAAAAATGAAAAATATTCAAAATATTTAGGCTGTATTGATCTCAAAAAATATCATTAAGCCGGCAAAAACCCTTATATAACTTAAAAAAACATGGTTTTTAGGGGGTTTGGGGTGTTTTGCCCAATTTTTGATAGTCCTAAAATACTCAGTTATTTCAAATTCTACATAATCGATTAAAAAACCTTTAGTTGATCTATGTTGCAGTCTATAAAATGGAGAAAATCCCCAAAAACCCCCTATAAAAACAGTTTTCCGGATTTTTCAAGACGGCGCAGCTAACGGAAAAATCTGAAAAAAATCAGAGGGATAGCTTTTGATAAAATACACAAAATGCAAAAAAAAATTGGACCTGCAGCCCCCTCCAACAAAAAGTTATAAGCTTTAAAAACAGTGGCGGCCGGTCAAGGTCGGCAGGGTCGGCAGTGCCGACACACACATTTATAGACACATTATAGATTTTTTTTAATATTTAATTTAATTAGAGTTGATGATATTTGTTTCTGTGAAATAAAAAAAATATTTGTGAGATAATACAGACTAAATTTTATTCATGGTTTTTAAAAGAATTCGACCAATCCGAGCGGGAAGTGATCCCTGCGCGTAAAAAGACACTTCATATCAAGAATCTACGGAATATTAGTCGATAGGCAACCCATTATACATTTCACCCGTATTCACTTGAATGGCAAGTCCGGCAAATTTCAATTTTCCGATCAGTGATTATCGGCAGACGGCAGCAGAGCAGCAAGGCACGTACAATAGATGTAGGTACCTTGCCAGTGCACGCGGGATGAAATTATGAAATTAATAGTTTTACGTCGTTTTTGATATTGTAATTTTTTAAGTTGTTTTTTTAAGATTTCAAGTTGTAAAAAAATAAAAAAACAAAAATCTCCTATGAGGATTGAAGCCTTTTAATTAGGTGGTATACCTATCTAAAGAGACAAAAACCTTGCCGACCCTGTCTCTAAAGCCACGAGCCGCCACTGTTTAAAAAAGTTTAAAAAAATTTTGAGGTTATGTACACTCGACCTACGGCTCTATAAAAAATGGATGTGTTTTATAAAAGTCTCAGATACATGTGTGACATTTTTGAAATTTTTAAATCAATTACAACCCAACTATAAAAAAATTAAATCTAAAAATCTACCTTCTTGGCTGTGAGGGGAGGGGTAAGGGGGATGGCGAGCTAAAAATCCGCGTTATCTCATTTTTTAGTTGCATAGAACGTAAAAAAATTAATAAACTTGAATTCTGGGAGTGAGGGCATTTAGCTTATCTTAACGGGAGGTACCCTTTGGTGAATATAAATCTATATTTCATTGGCTATAACTCTGGTTCTACGAGATCCAGAGACCTAACGCGTACACCATTTTTTTTTACTTTTTTATAAGCTATATTTTTGCTAGGAACGTTTCTTTCGACAAAATACTTACTTTTTGAGTTATTTGCGAAAAACCGTCTAAAAATGTGGTTATTTTGTTGAAAAATGAACATATTCACTCGCAAATAACTCGAAAAGTGTTGACTTGGCGAAAAAGCTCCCTAGAACAAAAGTTACTTAAAATTAGTCAGTTTACCCATTTCCGGACTTATTTTGGACATATATTTTTTCACCCCAAGACGGGGTGAAAGTCACCCCCAAGGAAAAAGCACACATCGGCACAATATCACTTTTTTTCTTTGACATGTAAGCTATACGTACGCCAAATTTCATGTCAATCCAAGCGGTTCTTTAAAATTTAGAGCAAAAACCGTGAAAGAATGCACTAAAATGACCGTTGACCTACCCGAAATGGACGCATGTGACAGGTTCTAGAAATTCGCAATTGATGACATCGTTTCATCTCTGGAAGATAAATAAGCATATCAGTTTTCGTTTTTCTAAATGGTTTCTTTTTGATTTTTTTTTCAAATTCAAAAAACGATAAAATTGCAAATCGATTTAGAAAACGGTGTCTCCTATCGATTTAAGGTAAGAGTAAGAGTAATAGTACTAGAATATTTCACAATTTAATAATCCAGTGTTAAAAATGCTAAGAATTTAAAATCAAAAAAGTTATGTGATAAAATAACTCGCAATTTATGAAATCAATTTATCTCGGGAAGATAAAATAATAGGCGTAGGTACCAGTTTTCGATTTTCTACATTATTCGGCAAAATAAACGGTACGTCCCTACCATTTCCAACTATCTAATGTGAAAAATCGGGTTTTTCAGATTCGATACCTTGCCCTCGCATTATACGTGATACATCTTGTGGCAAATTCTCGTTATTGTAGCTTGATTAGGAGCGCGGGAAATATGCCGTTTAAACCATCGAATATTAAAATTTTTTCATTTGGTTGACTGCAAACTGACGAAAATGGTTATATTCGATACTTTTGTTTTGTATTATTTGTATAAATATAACTAAAGGTATATTTGTACAACGCTAAATGTCGAATGTATCACATTCGTTCTCGTTAGTTTGTGTTATAATTTATTCAACAGTTATTCAAGTATAATCTGTATACTATCGAAAATGCTAAACTGCTGAGAAGAATAAAATGCACGTGTTTACAATTTGTGCGAATTTTGTTTCAGTATCGCTTCCAAGAAATTCTTGTGAAGCAGTTTATGATTTCATTGTAACGGATTTTCATTATTTGATTATACAGTTATTCGCTATTATATATTCGCTACCAGTACCGGCGCTAGGGTATAAGGCGCCCGCCTGCAAAAGAAGCATAGGCGCCCTTCGGTGTCTTTTAAATTAGTATTTTGTATAGCACCGACAGAAAAAAGTTCATTTTGGCGCCCCCCAAACAGGGGCGCCCGCCTGCAGTGCATCCCTTGCAGGCCCGTTATCGCCGGCCCTGTTCGCTACTTTGAATCATCGGACCGAAACAAATCTTTGAATAACCCTTACTGGTCCGGCGTCGTCTAACAGACGATTCAATAATTTTGATTATTTTTTATTGGAAATTGGCACCGCCCACAGGCAAGTCGTTCTATCTAATCCTTAAACTATTGGAACTTGACAAGTGGGTGTATTTGAGATAAGTTTCTCTCGGTTCCTAAAAAGTTATCGCAACAGTTAGGTTGAGAGTAGTTTCTCAGACGACGCCGGACCGTTTGTGTCATTTTTTTGTGTTCATACTTGGAGCTCAAGAAGAACAAGAGGATGTCTTTATTTTAGAAAAAAGCAAGATTTGCAGTTTATGTCCTTGTAGAAAGAGCAAGATGACAAAATACCTGTGCTTGCGTTGCAAAAACCTGTTTGTTTGGGATGTACAAAACCACTACCTATGTAAAAATTGCATATAAAATTGGTAAAGTTTGACTGATGCTGGAAACAAACATTTTTGATCGATTTTTATTTTACCCAGTTTTTTGTTTAGTGTGCAGTTTGAACATTTATCCTAGATATACATTTTTTTTCATGTTGTTTTTTATATTTTTTTTATTTACTTTACAAAAGTATCTAATTTTTCACAAATATTTGTGCGGATTTCAGTTTTATTTTAATATTTTTTTCTTAACCCAAATAACGCCCAAATCTAATACGTTCACTTTTATATAAATATATCAGGGTATGTTTGTAACATTTACTCTTAATAAAAAAATTATTTTTGAGTGTTGTTTTGCTTTCTTGAAAACAGTAGTTTCGCAGACGACGCCGGACCAGTTACGCTACTACTACAGTACCGGACCAGTTAAGGGTTAATACAAAAAGCAAAGTAACGAATGTGATTTTTTGGAAAGAAAAAAAAAATGATAAGCAGTTCAAACTTGTTATCAATCTAACAATGATTAAACATTACATACAAAAAATATAAAAATTTTCCCATTTGTGAATGCAATGGTTTAGGAGTCTCTAAAAAAGAGAAGTACCACTTTTCACATTCGATAGTTGGAAATGGCAGGGACGGTACTGAAATGAATATTAAAATGTTTATGACTATTTATATATTATATATTATCTAATATACATGATACAGTCTTGCCAACATTATTCACGACGACGCACGTTCCCAATAAAACAGATGTTAAAAATGCCCTCTGGCCAGTGACGGATCTACGGGGAGAGAAAATGAGGAAATCCCCCCTTCCCCTACCAAGGTCCAAAATTAAAGAAAAAAATTGTTCAAACATAAAAATATATTAGCTGACATGAAACCGAAACCACAGAAAGACGAATTCACCCCAATAAACATGCTAGTTATGAAAATTAAGGGAACTTAATGCCTATAAGTTATTATTTAAATCTTTTAAGTAATCCGAGTTTACCTTTTTTATGTCTTTTGGTTGGTTTTTCATTGGCTGTGTCCCCTAAGGCAAATTTCCTGCCCCAAGGCAAATTTCTAGATCCGCCACAGCCTCTGGCACGATAAAACCTTTAATTCTAGTAAGCAATTCCGAAATGGCAGACGGTCGATTTGTCTGACTCCTTCAGCATTCCCCACATGTAGGCATCTGCTAGCGTTAGCTCTGGTGAGTGACAACTCCCAAAATGATCGCTCAGTATTCGAAGAGACTTCCTGGCAGTATGACAAGTTGTCCCGTCCTGCTAAAACCATTGTTGATTTTAAGTTTGGACCGTTTTCGTGACATATTCCGTATGACCGAAAATAGTACTCCACCATAAATTTTTTTTTTGCAAAACTGAGTTTCATTCTGAACCACCTAACATTATCACGACATTCACATAAGGGGCCGTCCATTAATCACGTGATGTTTTTTTTGGCATTTTTTAACCCCCCTCCCCATTGGTGATACATGGTGAGGTTTAAGACTTACCCCCCCCCCCTATCCCTCTATATCACGTGTATTTTTAGGATCTACAAAAAATCTATTTTTTTAATTTCAATATTAAAGACTACAATAATAACGTTTCGAGGTAGACAGAAAGGTTGCAGATTGTTTTTGACTGACAAAAATAATGAAAAAAAAATGCGAAAAACATTTTTTTACCAAATTAGTATTAAATACTAAATGTATTATACAGAAACATTATTTAATGTACGGTAACCTCGGATCATTAATGAGCAAGATTTTCTTCAACCAATAACTGGATAAGCATCTAGCAAGTCAGTTGTTGGCACAGTGCTTTGTTCAAGATCAACATTAGTTTCATCAAGCCACTCGGCGTCATTATTTTCGAGCACTACGCAGAAAATCTCTCTCGATCTACCGTTCGATCGTCGCGTGAGGATGCAGGATGGACGAACATTGTGCATCTCTAGAGTGTTACTGCTCAGATTCAGTTGCTTGTGACAGGTATTCACATGCGCTTTAGCTTTTTTCTTTGTACAGAAGTTCAGTGCACACCGCTGACATGTCCTTTCAAAAGTATCTGATGATCCTTCTGCAGGCTAGGGCACTACAGGTCATAAATCAATTTACCAAAGCCTTCATACGTTGGAGTAATTTCAAGAGATCGACGCAGAAAAAATGGAATATGATAGATCTTGTCATCATGCTCTTGAGGCTCTGGAATATATAGGCCACCGGACGAGTTCAAAATCGAGTAAGGATGTATAACGAAGCGTTCCTAAAGAATGAATCGTATAGAACTCCGCATATTATATCTTCTTCTTCTACGGCACTACAGCCCAAATTGAGCTTTGGCTTCCTTTATTTTTTGCCTCCACCCTTGCTTGTCTGTGGCTGCTCTTCTCCATACACGGACTCCTAAAAGGGCTTGTGCGTCGCTGTTTTCAGTGTGTTCTTGGCTTTCCAACCGGTCTCTTTCCATGCATTCTAGCATTCAGTGCTCTTTTTGGTAGCCTATCCTCTCCCGCATATACCTAAACCAAATATTGACTTTCTCACACATGGGAAGACAGATCTGGAATAAAACTTTTAACAATGTTATCTGGCTTGACATACTCTGCTAGAACGCCATGGCCGTCAATTAACCAACTTACTCCATACTTCTGAGAGAACTTCACCAGCCTTCTGAAAGTTCTTTTTTTCAAGGTCATGACCTTTTGTTCTCCCTTGTTCATCCAAATGGGTTCCATAAGAATCATGCGGAAGTGTAAGTCCAGATAATTCCCGGCTGAAAGGCGCCATTCTTCTCTCAACGCGATTGAACGCGCTTATACCAGGTGCATTTGTAAAGATAAATATTGCTCTAGATCATGCTTGACAAAATTGTGTAGGGCATGGGCAATACTTTTGAAGTATTGATACATAAGCTAAAATATTGAGTGTGGAACAATACACATACGTACCAATTCGAGACCACCACGAGCATGTTCGGTCTAGGTGATTTAGGATAAACCCTAATATTTTGTGCCCAGGAATTTACAGTTAAAATATTTCCAAGTTATTAATGCAACACCCTGTATAGTAATAGTACAGCAGTCACTGTATTTGGATGAGCTATTACCTCCGATTTCGTTGAACCTCCATCAAATTTCCATTTTCCAAAAATTTTTTCAAAAAAATGGTATTGTTTTTTTAGAATTACCCCGTTAATTTTATCGGAATCAGATTTATCCAAAGAACCCTTAAAGGTAATTTCAAGTGCTATACGATCGTATTAAACGTAATCCTTTAGATCGCTTATTTTTTTAAGATAAAAGGTTAGAGGTCCCCGGTTACACAGTTCTCGCAGTAAAATTTAGGCTTTCCCCGTTTCTAATCAACTATTTTCAATGGGAAATAAGCCAAAAGTTTACCAAAGAAATGATTTTTTAACATTTCGACGCCCAAGTCGGGTGTCGTTGTCAAAATACAAAATAATACTAAATTAAACAAAAATTTAACCGTATCTATCTCGGTTATTTTTTTATCCTACGAAAATAAAAAACAAGTAAAGTTATTGATAACAAAAACTGAAATTTTGTCTTCTGGTATCTATATTTTTACGTATATCCAGTATTTTGGGAATTTAAAATAAAATGAAATTTAAGAGAAAAATTCAGATTTTTTTTCTAATGTCACATTTAGGGAATGATGTTGTGGTCTAAAGAAATAAATGAGAATAGAAGAAAGAATCTTCGAAATTTGTTAAAAATATTTTAAAATCTTAGTACATGTGAACAGGTGATTTAGTGATATGTATACAGCGTGTCTACTTGAGTTGGAAACATATGGGAAACTTTTTTATTATTAATTTCACGAAAAAAAGTTATTCTTTATAAAATGTTCTGCATGCCCCAAAACCTAAGATTCAATTATCAGATATCAAATTTTCTCAATATTATACGAGGTATGTCAAAAAATATGAATTTCGGCTAAGGGTAAAGTACCTTTATTTCTTTCAATATCGAAAATTCTTATTATGAAAAGTTGTTTGGAAATAAAAACCAAGCTCAAATATGTAATTACATGCTTCTAATTGGAAAAAAATATTTTCCAAATTTTTCTCAAATTTATTGATACTAACTTCGTTTTTATTCATTACACATACGATAACTCTTTTATTATTACTTTTACGAAAAAAAGGTATTCTTTATAAAAATCTCTGTATGTCCTAAGACCGAAGATTCAACCAACAGATATGACATTTTATTAATTTTATACGAGTTATGTTAAAAAATATGAATTTCACTCAAGAGTAAAGTACCTTTATTTTTCACAATATTGAAAACGGTTATTAAAAAAGTTGTTTAGAATTAAAAACTCTGTGTCAATATGCAATTACATCCTTCTAATTGAAATACTGTGAAATATAAAGGTGCTATAATATTGAGCGAATTTCATATTTTTTGACACACCTCGTATAAAATTAATAAAAGTTGATATATCATGGTTGTGTCTTAGATTTTAGACCATGCAAAGTTTTTTATGAAGAATAACTTTTTTTCGTAAAATGAATAATAAACGAGTTATGATATTTGTAATAATTAAAAACGATGTTGGGTATCCATAAATTTGAGAAAAATATTTTTTTTTTAATAAGAAGCATGTAATTGCATATTTCATCTTAGTTTTTAATTCCAAACAACTTTTTATCATAAGAATTTTCGATATTGAGAGAAATAAAGGTACTTTACCCTTAGCCGAAATTCATATTTTTTGACATACCTCGTATAATATTGAGAAAATTTGATATCTGATAATTGAATCTTAGGTTTTGGGGCATGCAGAACTTTTTATAAAGAATAACTTTTTTTCGTAAAATTAATAATAAAAAAGTTTCCCATATGTTTCCAACTCAAGTAGACACGCTGTATATTCCTAAAAAATCATGATCCATTGTAGTGCACTAATTGAAGCTTTTTAGCTCAGAAACTTTTTACTATGAACCGATTTACATGAAATTTTGACTTTAGGCTTATCCCACCCTTAACTTCAAAAGTGATATTGACCCGAACTCCGTTTTCACTCTGGGGGTGGTTGCCACCCCTTTTCGGTGGTGGAAATTTTTTTTAAATATCCTCAGATATGACGACCTAATTTTAACCAAAAAATGTTGTATAAAGTTTTTTCAAAAACCCAAAACTTCGTAAGTTATTGGCAATTGAAAATTCGGAATTTTCTCAGAATTTTCAACAGTTTTTTGCAAATATCTCCAAAAATATGCATTCTAACGATATTATTATACTAAATAAAATTGTAGCAGGTAAAAAAATAATTGCAATATTATGCGAGCTATTGAAGATCAAAGCCGTTTTTTATTTTATGTGAAATTTAATCGATGTATTCAATGCCACCTAGAGGAGAGGGAATACATTTTATGCATGCCAATGAGAAAGGATTTTATAGTGCTTAAAATAGACTTTAAAATGAGCACTGTTAAAAGTCTTTTGTAGGTAAAATGAGTGAGCTGTAATGAAAAAAAGGAACATCTAATGTTTTTCTTTAAATCAATGGATTTCATAAGTGCCATTTCCACCAAAATTACAATTAATCGTATTCCGTCTAGAATCAACTTTAATATAAAGAATTTGATAGATTCTAGCAGTTTCGCTGCTTCGGAACACATATTTTTTGAAAAATCACGATTAAAAAAAATTTTCGAATTTAAAAAAAAAACACCTTTCTTTCATAATATCTCAAAAATAATGAAAAATACGTAAAAAAAGTATAATTATAAGAAATAGGTTTTTTTGACAAAAATTTTGGCTTGTTTGTTTTTCCTATCACGCAAAAATTGACAAAGATATGATTGATTAAAGAGCGCACGGTAGCGCAACCACAGTCTCTCTCGAGCACTTTGGCCCTTCACCGTTTTTAAAATAAAAGGTTTTTCATTATATTTAAATCTTTGTATGTCATTCTAAATTAATTTTGGTAAATTGTTTCGATTTAGGGGTTGTTTGTAAGTGTTGTACGGTTTTCAACGGGATGAAAATGTGTTTAACATGTTATTGTGTTAGAAAACACTTCACAATGTCACTCTTTATTATTAAACACGTTTTCTGGGAATAAAATGGCTCAATGTCAATTTTTCCATTAAGGGGTTGTTTTCAGCTCTTAAAAATAAAAAACGGAGTTCGGGTCAATATCACTTTTGAAGTTAAGGGTAAGATAAGCCTAATTCCAATATCTCATGTAAATCGGTTCATAGTAAAAAATTTCAGAGGTAAAACCTATTTTACGCTTTGATGACCGTACTATTACTACGCAAAAAACAAAACATCGGCTACTTAAATGCTACACATTTATTTTAATCAGAAACCTGAACTCTGTCCGAGGCATCTATGGACAACTTGAAGGCTTTTGTGATGTGCTACAGATGAATACTTTGGATTTCATGGGTTGATAGTGTAAAGAATTATACAGTTTTTTGCAGAAACGAAAAAGTCAATACTGGAGGTAGTAACCAAAATTGTCAGAAAGAAGGAAATATTAGAGAGGAATCGGCAGCACAGGTAAGAGAGGAACAGAGTGAGAGAGAGAGAGCGAGATAGAGAGGAGAGGGATAGAGGAGGGATAGAGAGGAGAGAGAGAGATAGAGAGGAGAGAGAGATAGAGAGGAGAGAGAGATAGAGAGAGACAGAGAGATAGAGATAGAGATAGAGATAGAGATAGAGATAGAGATAGAGATAGATATAGATAGAGAAAGAGAGAGAGAGAGAGAGAGAGAGAGAGAGAGAGAGAGAGAGAGAGAGAGAAGAGAGAGAGAGACAGAGAGGGAGAGAGAGAGAGAGAGAGAGAGAGAGAGAGAGAGAGAGAGAGAGAGAGAGAGAGAGAGAGACAGACTAGACTTTCATGAGTCTCGTATAAGTCTCGAAGAAAAATCGAATTAGCACAATCGTCTCGTATCACACTAACTACGATCGAACAAAGGTGACATTTTGGCATAGATTGGTAATACTTATTAGACAGTTGCGTTGTTGACACGTCAGATTTATTTTTATTATTTACTATAAGTATTTGTTTTATTATATTTATTGTTTGTATTATATACTTCTCCTTATTTGCTTATTATTTACTGTAACGTAAGAGTATTACCTAAAATTCGTGTTTTTTATTTCCAATGTTTTTATTTATTTACATTGATTATATTACTAATTTGGTTTTTGTACAATCACTTGATAAAGAAGACTTTTTCGCTTGCCAATGGCAACGAAAGTTGACGTTTACTGAGTACCGTCACTTTATCGCTCTAGCGCGTAAAGTTTGATTTTATGCGCGTTGTCCGTAGCAACCGTTCAACCATACAATACAAACACATTGAACATTCAAACTGAAAGATATAAAAGTTAATGTTATGACATTATAATGACAGATATAAAATAGTTACAATTAAGTTAATGATTTAAAAATAGTTTCATTTTATTAAGTGATTGTAGAAAAAATGTATGTATTACAAGCGCAAAGTGACATTATTGCTTTCGAGTAATTACCGCTATCCGCTACGCGTCGAGCGGTAACTTTTAGTCTCAAGCAATAATGTATCATATTTCGCTCTTAATACATAAATAACTATGTTGGCTAATAATCCTTTTCTGCGCTAATTATGTAATACAGGGGTCACCAATTAGCGGACCGCGGTCCGCATCCGGACCGTGGGCTAGTTTTGTGCGGACCGTCAATAAATTCAGAATATACCTAGTGTTTGGCAATTTTGAAAATGTTTGGCCATGAAATTGTGTACTATGTTGAAAACATAAAGAATAAACTTTATTAAAAATCGGTAGAGATCTCACTTAACAGATAAATATCTATAAAAATATCTAAAAAACTCCCTAAGGAGAATCAGACCGGCTGTACATAACAAAGATGTCAATTTTCTCTCTGCCATCTCTGATAATCTAATTTTGTAAAGAGTTTTTCCCCTTATTGTTATACTTACTAATCATTAATTTTGAAATTAAGTAAACTGTAATATAAAATTGTCGTGCGCATTTTTTTATATTCATTTCCTCTCTACTATATGTTAAGTAGGAGTACTTTCCAGATGTGCAGTTAATTAAAATAATTTTCAGATTTATTAAATTTGCCACAAACACCTTGCATTGAAACTCATAATGTAGAAAAGATAACATATTAGCATTTTGTACTATGATTATTTATTTTAAATTCCTCAGTTTCCTTGCTACAAAACTGGAGGTGTCTAAAAACTTCATTAGCATTCAAAATATAAATTCCTAACTTTTAAAATATTCTCAGTGACAATTTACAATACTACTGTTTTCAAAATATACTGATAATAACATCAAAACAATACACAATGATTTTATATTTTATTTACTGTACCAGGAAAACTTACAGAAAAGTATACGATAACCAAAAACAAATCAGATATTATTAGTTTCCCTTTCCATATTAGTCCATGTGTGAGGCCACTTTCGTATGAAAAATATTTCTGACTCGATTTCTTTGCGGATTCAAAAATGTCCCCTTTAAACAAATCAGAAGAGTGCAGGGCGAAACAATTTTTTTTAAACAAATTCAAAATTAATTTTTTTGCCTCAAAAAATGCATTTTAAGGTTCCTTGGGTAATTGTAAACTAAATAGGTCTCTTGTCTTATTTCTAAAAAGTTGATAGTTTTCGAGTTATAAGCGATTTAAAATCTGAAAAATGCGAAAATATGCACTTGCGATGCTTGAAAACTGTTAAGTTTTGACCCAAAAATCCCAAAAATATATTTTCGGGGGCAAAAAAGGTGATGTTTTGAATTTGTTTAAAAAAATGTTAAACAATTTCTGCCCAAAAATTTCGCCTGGGGATATTTTTTAACAAGAATCCGCAAATAAATCGAATCAGAACAGCCAGGCACAGGCAGCATAAGTCCGGACCCCGGAAGTTTCATAGTTTTTCGAAACGGACCCTCATAGTATGGTATAGTTAGACCCAAACCCAGACATCCAAAGTGAAAGTTATCCTCCAACACCAAATTGTTCTATATGGTCCACATAATGTTCAGAAAAAAGTCACACCATTTTGAGCGTCGGGTTTAGGGGGGAGAGGGGGGAGAAATCTGCAAATTCGTAGTTTTTTACGTTTTTCGTCAATATTTCTAAAACTAAGCGGTTTAGCATGAACAACCTTCTACACAAAATTGTTCTACACAAAATTGTTCTACATTAAATTTGAAATAAAAAAGGTCCTATGCATAACCCTTCTAAAATAAACGGTTCCAAAGTTACGGAGGTAGTATAGTATAATTGGTCCAAAAAAAGTCCTAACTCAGACATCCAAAGTAAAAGTTTTCCTTCAACACCAAATTGTTCTATATGGTCCACATATTGTTCAGTAAAAAGTTAAACCATTTTGAGCGTCCGCTTTGGGGGGGAGATGGGGGAAAATTCAGTAAATTAGTAGTTTTTTTAAGTTTTTAGTCAATATTTCTAAAACTATGCTTTAGCGTAATTAATGTTCTATAGAAAAATATTTTACATAAAATTTAAAACAAGAAAGGTTCTATACAGAATTGTTATAAAATCAACGGTTCCAGAGTTACGGAGGGTGAAAAGTGGAGGTTTTCGATACTTTTTATATTTACCGACTTCTCCCCCCTCTCCCCCCAAACCCGACGCTCAAAATGGTGTGACTTTTTTCTGAACATTATGTGGACCATATAGAACAATTTGGTGTTGAAGGATAACTTTCACTTTGGATGTCTGGATTTTTGGTATAGTTATATCATAAATATTGTCCAAAAAATATAAAAAGTATCGAACGCCTCGATTTTCACCCTCCGTAACTCTGGAACCGTTGACTTTATAACAATTATGTATAGAACATTTTTTGTTTTAAATTTCATGTAGAACATTTTTGTATATAACATTGTTTACGCCAAAGCATAGTTTTAGAAACATTGACGAAAAACTTAAAAAAAACTACTAATTTACCGGCTTCTCTCCCATCTCCCTCCCAAACCGGACGCTCAAAATGGTGTAACTTTTTAATGAACAATATGTGGACCATATTGGCGAGAAACTTAAAAAACTACGAATTTACCGATTTCTCCCCCCTCCCCCCCAAACCCGACGCTCAAAATGGTGTGACTTTTTTCTGGACATTGTGTGGAACATATAGAACAATTTGGTGTTGAAGGATAACTTTCACTTTGGATGTCTGGGTTATGCCATCTTTTGGATCAACTATACTATACTATACTACTCAGGGAAATTAATTGGTGATCCCTGATGTAATATATTTGATTTCAAATGAACTCAGGAATTTTTTGTATTTGGCAACTATGTCAACTTAGTTCTCTGACATAGATAATGACGTGCTACGGTATTTATACTGTACCAAACATACCTAATTCATTACTTACTATATTAGCATTTTCCAGAATTTTTTATATCCAAATTAACTTTTAGTTTATACGAATAAAACTAACTTTGGTATATGTTGACTGGTCTATTTAAATGGTGTAATCAATGCTACACTCAACAAATTTCTAGTCAACTTTTTATTAAAAAGTGTTTAACGAAAGTTTCAATTGCTACAAATTAATTTAAATTACCTAACATTAATCTCGTTTTTATCTATGTATCATAAAACTCGTTTGAAGTTTAATTTTGGTATTTTATAAATTACTAATGACACTCACAAGCTGCATCTGATTCTACAGTAAAAACTCGCCGCTTTAATGGGGATAATAACATAATTTTAGAAATATCATAGGTATAGTCTGTTCGCTAAACTCAGACGCAACTTTCTAGATATTTTAGTCGGTAATTTTGCCAATTTTAGTAAAATTGGCAAAAAATAATTACTAAATAGTTAATAATCACTAAATAGTTAGTAATTTTGCCAATTTTTGCAAAATTGGCAAAAAACAAAAAAAATATCGACTAAAATATCTAGCCAGTTGCGTCTGAGTTTAGCGAACCGACTATATAAGAAGTTTATGTAGAAGTGAACATGTCTAAATATGATAGTATACCTACGTGCATAGGCGGAGAACAGCAAGAGATGTATATTGGAATGTAGGTATGGGTGTTACGTGGGTCATTCGTAAAAAAAGATTTCCTACGCCGCCGAGAATTTTCCTGTCAGAAATCTGGCAACACTGCCTTATACAGTATGTCCCTGTAAGTTGTATCCATATGCAAAACTTTTTTATTAATAATTTTACGAAAAAAAGTTATTCTTCATAAAAAGCTCTGCATGGTCCAAAACCTAAGATTTAACCATCAAATATAAAAAAATTTTAATATTATACGAGGTATGTCAAAAAGCTTGAATTTCACTCAAGAGTAAAGTAGCTTTATTTTTCACAATATTGAAAATTGCTATTATGAAAAGTTGTTCGGAATTAAAAACTATATTCTAGTATGCAATTACATCCTTTTAATTGAAATTTTTTTTTTTGAAAAATTATGGATAATTAACATTATTTTCAGTTATTTCAATTCAGATAACTCTTTTATTATTAATTTTACGAAAAAAAGTGATTCACAATAAAAAGTTCTGCATGGTCTAAAACCTAAAATACAGCCATCTATGTCAAATTTTATCAATTTTATACGAGGTATGTCAAAAAATATGAATTGCGCTTAAGACACCTTAAGAGTAAAGAATGTTTATTTTTCAACATATCGAAAATTGTTATTATGAAAAGTTATTTAGAATTAAAAACTATGTTTCAGTATGTAATTACTTCCTTCTAATTAAAATATCCTGAACTATAAAGGTATTTTACTTTTGATCTAAATTTATCTTTTTTGGCATACCTCGTATAAAATTGATATAATTTGATATATAATGGTTGTATTCTAGGTTTTAGACCATCCAGAACTTTTTATTAAGAACCACTTTTTTCGTAAAATTATTAATAAAAGAGTCATCAGAATTGAAATAACTGAAAATAATGTTAGTTACCCATAATTTTTCAAAAATATTTTTTTCTTCAATTAGAAGGATGTAATTGCATATTAGAATATAGTTTTTAATTCCAAACAACTTTACATAATAGCAGTTTTGAATATTGTGAAAAATAAAGCTACTTTTCTTGAGTGAAATTCAAATTTTTTGACATACCTCGTATAACATTCATAAAATTTTATATCTGATGGTTGAATGTTGGGTTTTGGATCATGCAGAACTTTTTATAAAGAATAACTTTTTTCGTAAAATTAATAATAAAAAAGTTTTCCATACGGATACAACTTACAGGGACATACTGTATATTAACTCCATCTCTCGCTTAGAGCAAGGACACACCAGGCGGCGCGCGTCGTGTCGACGTCGAGGCAGCCTAAAGGCGGGTATACATATGCGCTCTGCTCGGTGTGCGAGCCACTCGCGCGCAGCATATTTGTTAGATTAGTACGTGTTTTCAAGTGGCACACAAACGGCTCGCACACGGCGCACCACAATCTAACTTCTGTCGGCTTTTCAACAAATGCTTTGATGGTTCGCAATACGTATTTGGACGGGTTTGCGAGTGGTTTGTTGGTTTTGGGGCGCCTGAGTTGAATATTTGTTAGTAATGGAGTGGTCGGAAGGAAATATCAAACTTATTGATGTTTACCGTGGAAAATGAAAATGAGATGATGACACTGAATATATTTAAACATGTTAGCTTGCAACCCCCAACTTGCAACCAACTTGCAATCATCTTGCAACCAACTTACAACCAACTTACAACCAATTTGCAACCAACTTGCAACCAACTTTCAACCAACTTGCAACCAACTTGTAACCAACTTGCAACCAACTTGCAACCAACTTGCAACCAACTTGCAACTCAACTCACAACCAATCGGAATGAAACCAAACACTTCTCGACTAGAATAGGAGAAGCTACTCCCGACGTCGACCGATATCGGATCTGATCTGATCGGAGAAAAACGGATCCAATGTAGGCACCCACATTTAATACTAATTATCTACAATTACTAAATGTTCGTAAGTTTCCTCTGGATCGCGGAAGGTTCGTCAAAATGAAAAATTTTAACGAACATTAACCGCGCTACGAACGCGCGGCGCTCACACGGCGCGGATATGTATCTCCGCCTTACAACACATGGCGTGGTTTAACAGCGGCAGCTATGCTAAGATTTAAAGTATTTGTATTTCGTTGTTGCCAAATTTAGTCGCGTGTTGGCTGCTGTAGGATACGATGTCTGAAAGTTATGACGATTTGTCTTTTGTAATAAAAGTTTACTTTACCTTAGATTAAAGAAAAAAAGAAACGCAGATATTGGATACATTCTATCATAAAGGAACGAAAGTATAAGGAATTTTTTACACATTATATAACGAAATTAATATAATAAAGGCCCAGAGAAGTTTTTTAATTTTACAAGAATGTCTAAAAAATCTTTTCAGGCGTTAGTAGTAACTATTAAAGAGGCATGTTCAAGAAATAACACCGTTATGAGGTAAAGCATATCAATTAAGTAAAACTATTAACAACGCTAAGATGCTGTCCATTCTATGGTACGCCACTGAGCAAATACAGGTGTTAAATCGATGCCCCTTTATTATACCCCATTAATTGAGAAATAGTGATGTTTCACAAATTAATATTAACAAAAAAAATATTCACAATAAAGTCAAAGTACGTATCGAGAAAGACGAAAACCGGAATATACAAAACCGTAATAAGAGCAACAGTCACCTACGGTTGTGAGACATGGGTGCTAAATAAAACAGAAGAAGAAATGATAGAGAGTTGAGGATGGAACGTACTGAGAGCTATTTTCAGGGGAAAGAATACAGATACAGAAGACGGCTGGCATAGAAGCAACAATCAAGAATTAAGGATGCTTTACAAGGAACCAAGTATAACAAGATACAAAAAGTCATAAAGAATTAGGTGGACTGGTCATGTCGAGGGGATGGATAAGGAAAGAATGCCAAAGATGGTACTGCTACGAAGACCAATTGGGACTAGGAGACGAGGTAGACCAAGAAAAATACTGCAAGAAAATTTCAGGAATATATAGTATCGATGGAAATTATACACTGGAAAGAGAAAGCGAAAAATAGGATATAGTGGAGAACCATAGTTCAGCAATGTTTACATAATAGACATCAAATAAAATTATATTTATAAGTTATAAGTATAAACTGTATTATGTAAAATTGTAAATACAAGGCATGTAGAGCATAATAACTAAGGTAACTGTTTTTTATCTACGACTGATACACAATATATGTATTATACTTGTGGTGTTTGCAATATAATGCCATATAATAATCCCTTAGGGATTAATAATGCGGGATTAATAGCTATTAATCCCTCTGGCACAACAATCACAAAATTCACCACGGAAACAAAATAATCAACCTCAAAAAGTGTCACTGTCAAACGAATAGTATATTTGACAGTTTGTGTTGAGATGGACGAAAATGAAGAATCTTTTAATTGTACACCACCAGAAATTGTAGAACTAGCTACAGCAACAGCATCTACCTTAATACCTTATGTAAATATTTGTATTAAAAACTCTACTAAAGTTAATGATGATTCTCAACCAATTCAGTTTATTAATTGTACTATTACTAATTTTAATGTTTTTAACAAATAAAGTTGTTCATTAAAAATCTTAAATTAATTAATTTGTCGTAGATAAAGTAGAGTATACTACTCGCAATAATGGCTCTCATTCCCTCGGAATGTTACTCCCTCGCCGCTAACGCGGCTCGGTTCGTAAATATTCCTCGGGAATAATAACCATCGTTATTGACTCGTGGTATAATCTACTATTATTTTTATTTTTATGGAGTCAATAATTTTATTTTTATTAAAGTCAATCCTTCTGACAAATAACTCAAGTCAAGTCAAACTGGTCAATGGTTACAGATTTGAAAAAGTCTGTTTGACTGTTTGTGAAATTAGGTTCAAAAGCTTTGAAAAACAATACTTTTTTCCAGATAGCAATGTACCTAATTAAGGTGCCCTTTAAGCTATAAAATAAAAAAATTAAAAATACAATGAGTCCCATATAAAAATAATTTGATATGGGAGTAAAAAATTCAAGTAAAAATATAGTTCGAGTCTGTAATTTCCATCATTAAACAATATTTGACAACACTCACAACAAAATTCGCTAGAAAACAGCTCAAACGTCTGTGTTGTACCGCCTACACGCATATATGATATGCCGTCGAAGTCGTAAAACCGACTGAGCGACATATGGTTTCTAGGATGGGTCGCGCGAACGCCGCTGCAACGAAAATTTTAAGAGTGCCTGGTGTGTGCCACTGCATCAAAGTATAGTAAGGGATGCGTCGCTTTTGACATCTCAGCGGGGGTTCAGTCGACGTACGCCGCCCCGTCTGTGTTAGCGCTTATTCCACTACTTTCGCCTTGCTGCATTGCTTAGTGTCTGTATAAGAGCCTTCGAAGTTCGAGGTGTTGGTCGCTGTTACCGCCAACGTAAAATTCATACTGTGATATGTTTTTACATGCAAAATGGATTTTTCCTACTGACATTCATCGTCAGTTAATAGAAGTTTATGGGTAAAAGTGCATATCTGTCCAATATGTTCGCAAATGGCGTAGAGAACTCAGTGAAGGCCGAATGGAAATTCACGATGAGTCTGAAGGTCTTCGGCTCAGATTTTACATTCCATTCATTCTTACTAAGTCAGTGCGTCCATTATTACATATGTCCCCCAAAAACAAATTGGTCTGCCTTTTGACACAAAAGAGTGGTTGAACGCATAAATGTTCATTCTATCGTTACCTTTTTTCTTTCCAGATCAATATTTTATCATCAGACGTATATAAAGGGAATCTTGATTAGTCAGGATATAGACTTTTTCTTCTTAAAGCCCTCTCCTCAATGGAGGTTGGCTACTAAAATTGCAAATTCTTGTCTGTCTTCAGCTGTTCTTATTAGCTATTCTAAATTTAGTCCTGTCCATTGCCGGATGTTTCTTAGCCACGATAGCCTTTTCCTTCCTAGTTTTCTCTTTCCCTCGGTCATTCATTTCGTTAGTACTTGAGCATATTGGTACTTATTGTTTCTCAGTATGTGGCCTAGGTATGATGTTTTTCTAATTTTCACCGTGTTGAGAAGTTCTCATTCTTTGCCTATTCTATGCAGCACTTCTTCGTTTAAGGTATACGATGTCCATTAAATTTTGAGGATTCTCCGGTAGATCCACATTTCCAAGGCCTCTAATTTATTTACGGTTGCTGTTTTAAGAGCCCACGTTTAGAGCATTACAAAAAACCGCCAGAATGAATAGAAGAAAAATGCTATAATGTTTTGTTTTAAACTTGTCTTATAAACAATTATCCCTGTATTTTGTGTTGGTAATATCATTCATTCATTTTTTTTTCGAAAGTCCATTTTCCGTGAAGTCAGTTCTATCGTAAATATTCTAAACCGCCCCTGTTCCTAAATATTACAAATTATTTCAGAAAAATGCTAGGATGTTTTGTTTTATACTTGTCTTATAAAAAATTATTCCCTGTATTTTGTGTTGGTAATATCATTTATTTATTTTTTTTTTCGAAGGTCCATTTTCCGTGAAGTCAGTTCTATCGTAAATATTCTAAACCACCCCTGTTTCTAAATATTACAAATTATTTCACAACATTAAGAAACCTGGCGAAAGAAATTTTATGTTCATCTGTAGAGGCATTTTTTTATTAACTACGTAGATAATTCGTTGAAGTCCTTGAAAATGCTACGCATAAAATGATTTTGTAAAATTTTCTTTTCTTTTGAGCGCGAAGCATTCCATGTCAATGCGACTATTGGAGTACGTTTTGAAAGATCTCTTGAGTGTCTCAACGGGATTAGATGATGAGGTGATCGGAATAGTTCGGGAGAGATATGCCGAGGAGAGGCTTGCGGCGCTAGAGAGAAGGAAAGGCCAGTTCTAAATTAACACCTGACTGCGAGCATCTTGCGCAGGTCGAACTCACCGAAGATGGCGGCGTCTCAAGTTGAAATAGTTCCAG
The DNA here is from genome assembly GCF_917563875.1 of Diabrotica virgifera virgifera. Classification (NCBI taxonomy): domain Eukaryota; kingdom Metazoa; phylum Arthropoda; class Insecta; order Coleoptera; family Chrysomelidae; genus Diabrotica; species Diabrotica virgifera. Next base: position 164,614,897 of record NC_065443.1, on the reverse strand, counting down.
AAACCCACAACTAGTGTTTTTTTTTAGAAGGATTTAGTCTTCTATGATGTGAAATCGTTCCTTTAAATGGTGTAGTACTTGAATCATACACCTTTTACAAGTATTTCAGCCCAGAACTAGTGGAGGTCTTGTTTGGGCGTGACACACTCTATTGCGCGTTAGACTTTTTATGGCCTCTGTAGTCAAATATGGTCCAGTTTTTAATAATATGGTTGTTGGTGAATTTTGCCAATCGTTTCCTTTCGCTGTATCCAGGTTTTTGTTGAAGATGGATTATTGTTCCTGTTTCCAAGTTTTGCTTCCTAAGCCATAGTGTTTTGTTTTTGAGGTGAAGGAGAATACTTTAAAATGAGATACTGTACAATTTTGTTTATAAAAGTGATTTACTTTCAAGTAAATATTAAGAATTGCAGTTGGTAAAATTTTTTATAGAGATTACTGCTTTCAATATGGTAAAATTTGTAAAGAGGGTAATGATTGTAAAAAGAAAATATATTAATTTTTTGTAGTAGATATCCTGCTAGCTGTCTAAGCATTTGTTTAAAAATAAAGCTCTCATAGTATGTAAAATTAAATTAAATGAAGTGACAATTGACAGTTAGATGATTTTGAAGTTTCGTTTTGAAACATATACACTGTTCAATAAAGTTTGAATATGGTCAGTTTTTGATTTTTGCTGAAACAACCTTATCAAACCTAATTTAATTTGAAAACAGTTGTTAATTTTTGTTAATTTTTTGTTTATCGCTGATAGGAAGTCGAGGTCCGCTGGGATGAACAGCCTCGGCTTTTTTCGCAGTGAGTTCTCTTGTGATTTTTGTTGTGTTTGACGTTGGACTTTTTGGAAGAAAATTTGAAATAGACATATCTGTGACTATCGTTCGCGGGGATAAGACTTTTCGCCGCGAGTTGCTCCAAAATTAACAAAACTTGTTGTGCACGTGCCTCTGGTAAGTTGAGCATTGTTTACAACTATTGTTTTTGCTTTTGAACGATTTTGTATTTGCTTTTGATTGATTCAGATTTTGACTTAAGTTTAATTTTATTGAATTTTTGCTACTGTTGGACTTGTAGTTTCTTATTATGGTTGACACCGGGGGGGGGGGACCTCCCCCCCCTGACATTCCACCTGATAAAGGCGGTACAACGACATTAAATGACCATATGATAAAAACACCAACAATTAAATACTCGCAATATGATAATGGTCCATTTTTTGTGTACTTGGAGTCCACTGAAAAAGTGGGATTCAACATTGGTAAAGTCAACAACATAAAAATAGCTAGGGATATATTTAACTTGAGCTTAACAGATCTTAAAGGGATTAAAAATAAAGGTCTAAATAGGGTATGTGTTGAATTCATAAATGCCACATCTGCTAACAGATTTGTAGATAATAAGACTCTTATAGAAAAGGGCTATAAAATTTTCATACCATACAACTTTGTTACGTGTAAAGGCATTGTACGACAGATAGATATAGACATTAAAGAAGGTGAGCTATTGAAATGCTGCAAAGCATATCAGGGTGTAGAAATACTAAATGCTAGACGTCTCACCAGAAAGGCTATTCAGAAAGACAATGTATCATACGAACCGACAGCTACAGTGCTCCTTACCTTTAGAGGGGTCAGATTACCGCGATCCATACAATTTTATGGACTAGAAAGACTAGTTAATGTATATGTGCCCCCAGTAACACAATGTTACAAGTGCCTTCGCTTTGGCCATACACATACGAGAAATAATTGCAAAAGTAAAGAAAAATGCTTTAACTGTGGAGAAGAAAAGCACTCGGAAGAAACACAAAATTTTACATGTATTACAAAGTGTTTTTACTGTAAACAAGAACATAGGTCTACGTCAAAATTGTGTCTGGAATATAATAGACAAAAAAATATCAAAGAAATTATGGCATTTGAAAACATAACATATTATGATGCAAACGAAATAGTGAAAAAGCAATATGAAGTAAAAGGAGAGTACTATATTAATAAAGCTGAATTTCCACTTGTACGGGGAAACAAAACACTGGCAGATAATCCAGAGGTATATACAGAACCCTCAGAAAGAAGAACCCAACATTTTACAGCCAACCCAAATAAAAAAAGAATAATCCAAAAGGGTTATGACAAAAAACTTCCCCAATGAACAGCCAACAAGCCAGAAATCTTCACAGTCTATAACTTTCAGTCCACATTATGAATCTAACACACATCAGCCTATTAGAGCACTTAAAAATTCTAACAAAATTTCATTAACTCAAGAGGAGGAAATGAAACAAATTATCAATTATCTTTCAAACACTTCTGAAAATAATAGAAATACAATAAGAAATTTCCTTTGGCAAAACACCAGACCAGGACCATCTTCAATGGACCTGGCTGACTTATCTGATAACTAAAAACACAATAATGCACAAATTTAAAATAATACAATGGAATCTAGGAAGCATCAATTCTAATAGAACAAATTTAATGAACTTAGTAGCGCAGGAAAATCCAGATGTACTTTTACTAGATGAGACCTGGTTAAAAAACACTAAACAGTTTACACTTAAATCTTATAAAATTATTCGAGCTGATAGGGACGACGGCTATGGAGGAGTGGCAATAGCCATTAGAAATAATATTTTACATGATAATGTCAAAATTGTTAGTACACAAAATATCTAATACATAATTGTTAAAATAGGTGAAGTATATATAACAACAGTGTACAGCAGTTCTGATATTCATGTAAATCATGAACTGCTGTCTGACATATTTAATAACTCACCATCAAATAAAACCATTATAATGGGAGATCTTAATGCACACCACCCTATTTGGGACAAATGCCCAACCAACAGAGGTGGGAAAATTATTTCTGAGTTTATAATGGACAATGACATGGTGATAATGAACGACGGATCCCCAACTCTCCTTCAAAATCCCAATAATCACTTGAGTGCAGTAGACTTAACAATAGTAAATAGTGATCTAGCCTTAAAAACAACATGGTACACCCTTTCAGACTGCGGTAATAGCAATCACTTTCCTACAGTCCTAGACGTGAACATGAAAAACAACAACAGCTTTACAAACATCCATCTCGGCACTTACAAAACAAGAAATTTTAATAAAGCAAACTGGGAACTATTTTACAACAACATAGCAAATCAACTTGAGGCGCAGGACGTAGTCACCTACAATGTTTGGAGTAATATTATCAACAAGGCAGCTGAAAATGCTATACCATATAAAAACTGTGGGACAACTCAGAAGACAGGAAATCCATGGTGGGACGAGGAATGTGCAGAATGGATAAGAGAAAGAAAAGCCTCTATAGAAAAATTCAACAATGCCCCAACCCTAGAAAACTTAATGTAAAAAGAATAACAGCACAAACAAGGAAGAGGCTTAACAACAAGAAAAAAGAAAAATTCAGAACTTTTTGTGCATCACTAAATAGAGAAACCAACAGTAGTTACGTCTGGCAAAAAATTAAAAAATTCTCAAATACAAATAATAAAACAAAATGTCAAAATTATGCAGACCATCTCAAGCAAGACATTTTAAATAAAATGTCTTCAGTGGACATTGACCCAAACTTCGAAATATTGGAAATAAATGAAGATAACACCAGTCCCCCTTTCAATATTCATGAATTTAATTGGGTCATAAACAATAAAAAATCATCAGCCCCAGGTATGGATGACATATCCTATCTAATGATTATAAACTTTAGAATGAAGCATTTACTAATAAACATATTTAATAATATATTAAAAGGTGGGCAGCTGCCACAGGATTGGAAAAACTTCAACATCGTACCAATCTTAAAGCCACATAAACAACCCACATCACCTGAGAGTTTTAGACCAATTATACTCTCCTCATGCGTAGCTAAAACTATGGAAATCATAATCAAAAATCGTTTGGACCACACTATTGAAAACAAAAACCTTTTCAGCAAAAGTCAAACAGGTTTTCGTAAAGGCAAAGGAATAAATGACAACATTGCATACTTGTCAACTTATGTATATAATGCCTTTACACTATCAGAATCAGTAATAGCAGTTTTCCTGGATATAAAATCAGCATACGATAATGTCAATATTTACAAATTATATCAGAAAATGAACAACATTCAAATTCCTATAGACCTGAACAATGTAATTCACAAATTAATTCAAAATAGACTGATATAATATACCAGAGGCAATGATGGATCTTTCATTGGACCTATAACTGCAAGCAAGGGCCTTCCACAAGGTTCACCCTTAAGCACAATTCTATTTAATATATATATTATTGTGTTTTCAATTTTATCAATCAAAGGCAAAATGAAAATTAAATTAAATTTTTTTAAATAACGCGGGCACATAAATTTGATACACCCTGTATATTGATCTGTAAATATTTATTAGAATTTAGTTTGGATGTAAGTGGATTTGTTTTTTTAATGAGTTTTCCGATTAAAGACTTTTGTGAATAATTAAAGTGAAAAGGACGATGTATTTAGGTTTATAATGGAAAAAGATTGTTTACTACGGAAACTATAGAATCCACAGGTAGATGTAATTATCACTTTCTGGGAAAGTGGTTTAAAAGAAAGTTTGGAATTTTAATATCTTTGTTTCAAATCCGAGTAAATGTTTGTAGGGTTCCCCGAAAGTAATTACGATGGTCGGAATAATTTTGAAAATGACTGTTTGTTTGTCGAATGGAAAAGATTGTTTCTGATTCTTGGCAAGTTGGAAGGGGAAAGGTAGTTTGAATGATTGAGAGAGTTTGAAAAAGAAGTCATTATGTTTTTGGCATCGCTGAAGAGCAGTTCGACGTTTTTTGTGGATAGATAGTTAGCAAGTACCAGTGGCTGTTTGATAGTGGAGAATAGTGTTGAAAAGTGGAACGAGAGACAGATCAAATTGAGACGAAATACCTCTTTGATTCTGTATTATTGTGAGAAGGAGAGCAGAGAATTTTTGGAGTTTGGTTTGAATTGAGTACGTGTCAAAAGAGGCCCGGCTTGTTGGAGAATTGGTGCTGGTATGCTGATAGTTTTAAAGCTGGAGAACGGAGAGGGCTTTGATGAGTAGCCTTTGACATAGTCAACGAGGGAGAGCTGTTTTTGGGTCACGAGAAGACATCAGAGTGATTGAAGCAAAAGGTCAGTCAACTTATGTGAAAGATATTTTTATGTTCGGAAACTAAAATTTTGAGTAAAAAGCATATGAATTAAAATTCCAATATTTCTAAAAGTAAATAGGAAGTATAGCTAATCTTGCGAATACATAAATTTGTTTTGTTTAGTTTGTTTTACCAAAGTCATCGGGAACAAACCGATTTTTTTTAACTATAATAAATTTAAGTAGTAAAAATTTCATTCGGACATCTGTGTCCACAGGTTTTTAGATTCGATAGATTTTAGAGTATTGATTTTGATAAATAAAAGACAATTAGGTATTTTTATTTTAATATTTTGCTTTATTTCTTTTCCCTATTTTATCCCGATTAGGATCAACTAAGAGATACTGAACCCACGAGAGAAGATAAGTATAACGTGAGATAATTTGGATTTTTTTTTAATAGTATAAAAAGGCACCCTGAGATTTTTTATTCTTTTTTTATGTATGATGTGCGACAATTAAATAATTAATCAAATAAATAATAATTAATATAAAATTAATAAGAAGCAGATCATAACAACATGGCGCCCAACGTGGGGCATGAAAGTATCTCTGGTTGTGAATTTGAAGGGAATAGGAAACGGAAAAACAGGTGAAGGGAATTTATTTGCTCGTCGGAAAAAGTTGATATATTTAAAATTTTTGAAATATTTGTTTGACTTAATTTTTTATCTAGGTACAATTTTACATATTTATTTTATTTTTGATTGATTTGAATATTGAAATATTTAAAAATTTGTGAGATAAATTGATTATATATGGGGACAGAAAAATTTTCGTCTCGACAGCATACAAGGTATTTTCGAATTTCATATTGGGCGGGGATAAATTTTAAATACATGTCGATAACAACCAGAAGCAAAAGCAAAGAAAACAAAAAACAAGAAGAACATATAGAACAAGAAGACATTTTTGAAACAACAATCATGGCATCAGAACAACAGGAATTATCAGGAATAGATAAATTATTACAACTAATGCAACTCCAGTCACAAAAACTAGATAAAATGGATGAATCACAACAAAAACTGGATAAACATCAGGAAGAAACATCAAAGAAAATGGATAAAAATCAGGAAGAAACAAAACGAGCAGTGAAAGAAAATCAGGAGGAAACAAAACAAGCAATAGAAGAGAACAATAAGAAAATAGAGGAACGCATATAAAAGTATGAAAAGGAAATAAAAGGATGTTTGACAACAATGAAAAACGAGATAGAACAGCAAGAAATGAAAATTAAAGATCACATGCAAGAACAAGAAAGGAGAATGAAGGACCACATGAAAGAACAAGAAATGAAAATTCAAAACAAAATGGAGGAGTTAACAAATTGCCAGAAAAAGGAACTAGAAAATTTGGAAAACAAATTTGAAAATGCTTTACAAGAAGACAAGAAAGAAATAGAAGAAAGATGCCGAAATAATGAAAAACTAATTGATGATATCAGAAAACAACAAAATTCCGGAGAAAGAAGGGAAACGATTATCCATAGTACAGAGGAAGTGAAAATAAGATTTGGCGGGGATGTAAAAAAATTACACCCAGTAATTTTCATAAATCATTTAAAAAAGAAAGTAAAATACATCGGTAACTTCGAAACAGCCAAAGAAACGATAAGGAACCATCTTAAAGATGAGGCGAGTTTATGGTTCGATAGCAAAGAAGAAGAACTGGACAATTGGCATAAATTTGAACAAAAGTTCCTGAGTTATTTCTGGGGAAAAATACAACAGCTAGAAATAAACAAGGAATTGCAAAATGGGAGGTACCATGATAGAATGGGTATTTCAGAGAAAACATATGCACTACAATTATATAATAACGCAAAACATCTACAGTACAATTATTCATCCCAACAGCTAGTAGAACTGATAGCCAGACAATTTGAAGATACCTTAAAAGATCACATAACTCTACAAAACTACAAAGATATCGACAGTTTGTGCCAATTCTTACAAATACGAGAAGCAAAAATGAGAGAAAGAGAAATAAGAAGATCGCAAGATAATTATAGACAACGCGAAAATCGAGACTATAGAGATAGAAGACAGAACTTTAGGAGAGATTATACAAGAAGAGAAAACGAAAATAGAGACAGCGGAAGAGGAAACTATGAACAAAGAAATCGGCAATGGAACGAAGACAGATATCGAGAAAACCAGAATAGAAATAACACCCGCACAAATTAAGAGGACAGAAATGATAATAGAAGGAATGAACAGGAAAATCGTGGAAACCGATACGGGTCCAACAGACCGAGAGAAAATAGAAGAGCGGTAAACAATACGCAAATAGGCGAATATAAGAATGAGAGACAAAGCGATGAAAGAAGAAGCGAAGAAGAACAGCAATCGTTTTTTCACGAAGGCGCTCACTAAAAACAAAAGAACAAACAGGAATTTTTTGTCACCCGAAGGAATTTATTAAATTAGCAGGAAATAATGATAAAGGAAGTGGATATAATTTAAAATTTGTAGATGGTCTTATCAATGAGAAACCGATTAAAATTATGATTGATACTGGGTCAGAAATTACTTTGATTAACAGGAAATTAATAGAAGAGGTTGATTTGACGAATTTGATTTACAAAATTCCCAGGGTAAATTTAGTGGGCGCAAATAAACGGACTTTGGCAACAATAAATGAAGGAATACGAATAAAGGTTCAATTGGGGAAGAAATTTTATGCACTACAATGTGTTATAATGCCAAACATGATTCATGATATGATCGTAGGAGTGGATGAATTGTCAGAAAAACATGTGGTGATAGATTTCAAAAATAACACGATGAAAATCACAGATGGAAAAGAAGAAGAACCGAATATTCTGGAAGTGGACAAGGAACACGAGAAACGAAAAAAGGATAATGCAGAAAAAAAAGGTGGAAATGAATTTGGCAATGAAGCAAGGACAGAGAACAAAGAGGAGAAAGCAACAGAAGATAAATAAAAACAATGAAGCCTGGGATTCCCCGAAAAAGGAGATGAGCCCAGAAGAAGAAAAAGAAGAAAGAAGATTGATAAAAGAAAATGAAGATTGGGATTCCCCGAAAAAAGAGATGAGCCCAGAAGAAGAAAAAGAAGAAAGAAGATGGATAAAAGAAAATGAAGATTGGGATTCCTCGAAAAAAGAGATGAGCCCAGAAGAAGAAAAAGAAGAAAGAAGATTGACAAAAGAAAATGAACATTGGGATTCCTCAAAAAAAAAGAGATGAGCCCAAAAGAAGAAAAAGAAAAAAGAAGATTGATAAAAGAAAATGAAGATTGGGATTCCTCGAAAAAAGAGATGAGCCCAGAAGAAGAAAAATAAGAAAGAACATTGACAAAAGAAAATGAAGCTTGGGATTCCTCAAAAGATGAGATGAGCCCAGAAGAAGAAGAGATCAGAATAGAAAAAGAAGGCGGAAAAGACACAATTGAGACTGAGGTATTTAAAGAGGAAGTATGCAAAATGGAGAAGACAGAATACACAATAAACATGTGTAGAGAATCGGAGGAAAAAGAAAGAGAATTGATATGTGGAGAAGAAAAGGAGAAGGAACTGCGTGTAATATGGAGGGAATGTGAAAATTTAATAAATGAAGAAAACAAAGTAGCCAAAAAGTATGAAAATTCATTTGAGACTAAAGACTTAGGAAATTTTCGATCGAAAACTTACCATATCCCATCTAAGTACAGACACTGGGAAAAAGAAAGCAATTGTTTTTCAGGTGGGACTCAATATTTTGACACAATAGAAAATGTTGTTGTCGAGAGAAAATCATATTTTTGTTGCACTTATTAATACGGATTTTATCTCAAAACAAGGCGGGAATGTTATTGTGTTTTAAATTTTATCAATCAAAGGCAAAATGAAAATTAAATTAAATTTTTTTTAAATAACGCGGGCACATAAATTTGGTACACCCTGTATATTGATCTGTAAATATTTATTAGAATTTAGTTTGGATGTAATTGGATTTCTTTTTTTAATGAGTTTTCCGATGAACCATTAAAGACTTTTGTGAATAATTAAAGTGAAAAGGACGATATATTTAGATTTAAAATGGAAATAGTTTGTTTATTACGAGAACTATAGAATCCACAGGTAGATGTAATTATCACTTTCTAGAAAAGGTGGTTTAAAAGAAAGTTTGAAATTCTAATATCTTTGTTTCAATCCCAGTAAATATTGTAGGGTTCTCCGAAAGTAATTAGGATGGTCGGAATAATTTTGAAAATGACTGTTTGTTTGTCGAATGGAAAAGTCGATGTTTCTGATTCTTGGCAAGTTGGAAGGGGAAAAGTGGTTTGAATGATTGAGAGAGTTTGAAAAAGAAGTCATTATGTTTTTGGCATCGCTGAAGAGCAGTTCGACGTTTTCGTGGATAGATAGTTAGCAAGTACCAGTGGCTGTTTGATAGTGGAGAATAGTGTTGAAAAGTGGAACGAGAGACAGATCAAATTGAGACGAAATACCTCTTTGATTCTGTATTATTGTGAGAAGGAGAGCAGAGAATTTTTGGAGTTTTGTTTGAATCGAGTACGTGTCAAAAGAGGCCCGGCTTGTTGGAGAATTGGTGCTGGTATGCTGATAGTTTTGAAGCTGGAGAACGGAGAGGGCTTTGATGAGTAGCCTTTAACATAGTCAACGAGGGAGAGCTGTTTTGGGTCACGAGAAGACATCAGAGTGATTGAAGCAAAAGGTCAGTCAACTTATGTGAAAGATATTTTTATGTTCGGAAACTAAAATTTTGAGTAAAAAGCATATGAATTAAAATTCCAATATTTCTAAAAGTAAATAGGAAGTATAGCTAATCTTGCGAATACATAAATTTGTTTGTTTAATTTTGTTTTACCAAAGTCATCGGGAACAAACCGATAAATTATTTTTTTTAACTATAATAAATTTAAGTGGTAAAAATTTCATTCGGACATCTGTGTCTACAGGTTTTTAGACTTGATAGATTTTAGAGTATTGATTTTGATAAATAAAAGACAATTCTGTATTTTTATTTTAATATTTTGCTTTATTTCTTTTCCCTATTTCATCCCGATTAGGATCAACTAAGAGATACTGAACTCACGAGAGAAGATAAGTATAACGTGAGATAATTTGGATTTTTTTTTAATAGTATAAAAAGGCACCCTGAGATTTTTTATTCATTTTTTTATGTATGAGTTGCGACAATTAAATAATTAATCAAATAAATAATAATTAATATAAAATTAATAAAAAGCAGATCATAACAATATATATATATATATATATATATATATATATATATATATATATATATATATATATATATACAGTTTTTGGTTATTGGGTTATGCAGCAATTGATAAGTGTACTCTTTTAAGTCTTTATTCCGAGCTTTCGTTCATGATTATGAACATCGTCAGGGTGCTACAATTATATTATATATGTGAAACAATATGAAAATATGTATATAAAATTATATGTACTTACAACTTATTGAGGATATTTCAAATAGGTGGTCATTAAAATGAGAATTGTACTTATTAAAATGGTCATGTAATGTCTCGATAAAACAAAATTATTCAAATAAAAATTTTATAATTTAGTTCAACTTCAAAATCGACGAAATATAAAATGACACTTGGACATTTTAATAAGTACAATTCTCATTTTAATGACCACCTATTTGAAATATCCTCAATAAGTTGTAAGTACATATAATTTTATATACATATTTTCATATTGTTTCACATATATAATATAATTGTAGCACCCTGACGATGTTCATAATCATGAACGAAAGCTCGGAATAAAGACTTAAAAGAGTACACTTATCAATTGCTGCATAACCCAATAACCAAAAACTGTATATTTACTGTCAGCAAAGACTCATTGTCTTCTTAATATATATATATATATATATATATATATATATATATATATATATATATATATATATATATATATATATATATATATATATACGGGGTGTCATATCGGCTGACGCCGCATCCCCACACCTAACCGCCATCTATTTCTATCCTGGGCATCTTCCTCTTCCAAATCTCGGTGTTCCATGGCCTTCCTTATCGTGTCATTCCAGGATAGTCTTGGTCTTCCCCTTTTCTTCCTACCTGGGGGTTTCCATTTCAGAAGTTTCTTTGGCCATCGTTGGTCGTCCATTCTAAGTTAGTGACCGAACCATTTTAGGCTTCTTCTCTCGAGCCTGTCTACCGCTGTATCGTGTGCCTGCATTCTTCTTCTTATTTCTTCGTTACGTATTCTGTCCAATCGGGAGATTCCAGCACTTCTACGTATGTAGTCCATTTCCACAGCATTGATCCTTCTTCTGGACTCTGCTGTTAATGTCCAGACTTCGCTTCCATACATGAGTACCGATTTCACAAATGTCTTCCCTAATCTATTAGAAACCACCCTCTAACCAAATTAATCTCAAATACCAGAAGAATATTAATAAATAGACCAGCCTTTTGGAGAGATTACAATACGCCATATTTTATAGCAGGTTTGGCTGAATTCATGCCATATCTCAAGGACATTTATAAGTCAAACAACTTCCCTTGTTATGAAGTCCCTTATAATACACTGTGTAGTATAGTGAAGACAGTCCCATTGAGTCTAAAAAAAATGATCCCATGATCAAAGAACAATTTTTAATAAACACAGAAAAATATAAAGCAACCCATACCTTTATATTCACGGATGCATCGAAGAAAGATCTTAACAACAGGGATTTGAATCAGTATACCAGATATCTACATCAAATACGGCTCAAAGTTACCAAATCACCTCTCCATATGTAAGGCGGAGATTATAGGAATCTATGAGGCAATTTAATTAGCACTTAAAAAAAACTTATTCAGAATAATCATTTTTTCGGATTCCATCAGTGCAATTGAAAAAATCAGCAGTTGTTCAGTCAAAAATATATCAGAGTTTTGGCCTATTGAAACAAAAAGACTTATAGTTCATGCAACTGAAAATGGCTTTGACATCAGATTAGCATGGATACCAGGACATTAAAATATCCCTGGTAACGAAGAAGCTGACACCCTAGCTAATATAGGAAGAAATTTGAACATACCAATGGTCATGCCCCTCGATGTGCAAGACATATATACTGACATTAAATCTAACGTGCATGATGATTTCAGAAATAAATGGAACAACCTAATCAGAATCAAAGACCATCAATACCGAAAAGTACAACCTACGTTTCCTAAAAATAAATGGCTTGCTATTCTTCCATTCATAGATCGAAGACACATCACTACAATTATTAGGTTACGTACAGGGCACTGTCTAACAAAAGAAAACTTGCATAGGATGAACCTGACAGACAATCCCTATTGCGAATGTGGGAAATAGAAAATCTTAATCACATATTTTTTGAATGCCCTATTAACTCCATTCCAAACTGGGATATCTACAATTTTTCGCCAATAAAGGACTTCCCACCCCGATAACAATATATTCAATTTTACATAACGTAGATGAAGAATCAATCAGAGCAATTATGAGGTTTCTTAGCATAAACAGAATAAAATTATAATGCTCAACTATCTACAACTTATTTATAATTCATGCTTATTACTAATAGATTATGTTTGTTATTGTACCTTGTACAAAAAGTAAATATTTAGTCAAAGTTATCACCATAGCCAATTTACTTCAAAAGAGATCAAGGAGTAGACATATTCGGTGGGCCCGACATGGTCATGAGCCAGTCAACGTCGTGACCGTCAACCTGATCGAGCTGGCCAAATTGCATAAAGCAAGGTCAATAACCAAGCAAGCAAGCAAGTTTTAATATTTTTTGTATTGTAAAAGTCATAAAAGGTTTTAATTTTTTTATTGTCATTCCTATGGTAAAGTGTGTAATTCCTGTTTGAGGATATGTTTTTTAAATAATAAAAATAAAGTTTTGAAGTTTTAATAACTTAATTTTAATAGAGTACATACTTTTTATTTCTGTAACCCTTAGGAAAATTATTAACCAGATTTTTAATACAACTGTAATGAGATTTAGTAAAAAGAAAAGGGAAAGTGGCATAGAAGCCTAAAATGATGTTGAAGGTGCCCAATTAGACCGAAAAGACGAATCTCATATGAATGTCATCCCAATTGGTATCCGTATGTACAGAGATATGTCAAGTAAGTACCCAGTAGTGAATTAGAGGACTTTTTAAATAGTAGGTAGTCCTCTAGTCAGCATGAGTATCCTTTGTTTATTTGGTAATGGTAGTTTAGCTCTTCTAAAACCATCCCATTTCCTGAGACGAATCCACGCTTGCTCTCCGAACAACCAACTGTAGCGCCGTTCCCAAAAGAAGATTTGAGTGTCTGCTTCTGCTTCTTTAGCCCAAATCCAACCCCAGTATTAAAGTAGTTTTTATTAACCCCTGCCCCCATCTGAGCAGGCATTTAAGATGCTTCACGTTTAAACTGCATAGAGAAGAGTCCACCAGATGAAGCATTCTGATAAACATAGTCGAATTTCGAGTTTTATTCGAGGATCACATACCAGTCTTTTGATGTTTTGGATAGTTTTTTCGCCTGTTTTCTTCTCGATATTATTTCTATATCATAATTTAGGCTGCAAATGATCCAATATCCCAGGTATTTAAATTTGTTGACCGCTTCTAAAATATGCCCATTTATTTTGCACACTACTTTCTGTTTTTTTTTGGATTGACATCACATTATTTTTTTTCATGTTTATTTCCATGTCGAATTGCTAACAGATCGAGTTGGTCCTTTGGACTAGTCGTTGTAGACTCAAGTTGGAATACGAAATCAACACCCTGTCATCGGAGTATCTGATGCTGTTGATGTTTACGCCAATCACCTTGACTTATCTTTGGAATACTCCAGTGCCTCTTTAAATAGAAGTTCGGAATAAAAGGTTAAAACGGAGGTTAAAAGGACAAAACACATCCTTGTTTAACTCCACTCCTAATTTCTACTTTTGCGGACGTGGAACCTTCAACCTTAATTCTGGCGTTTTGTTGCCAGTATAAGTTCTTTAGTAGTTTGATGTCTTAATCATCATCGCCATCTAAACCGACTTCTTGTAATCGCTGTAATAGTACATAGTATCTTACTCTATCAAATGTTAGTCGTAGCATTTTTGGGCCAAAACTCGTAAACTGAACACAGCTTCTCTTGTTTCTTACGAGACAAAGTCTCCACTCTTGGAAGTCCAATTGACTGTGTTCCAGCGCCCAATGATATCTGATCCACGTTACTTCGGCGTAAATCGTGGATGTGTAGTGCCCCTTCTTATTCTCAAATGAGATGCGTGCAACTGTCTTCTGGTAGTTTGACTAGACATCTCCATCCCAGTAGCTTGTCTGAATAAAATATCAATCCTTGACTGTGTATGACCTGTTTCTTCTTGTTGTGAGGAATAAGAAACAATCTTGAGCATAAGTTTTGGCTCTTTCCTTCTCAATATGTAAATGTTGCATATCTTGTCTCTAATTAACAATTCTATAAACGGCTTATAACGCTGAGACACATTCAGTCGTATAACGATTTCCCTTTGAGATAACCTTCCTGTCTCCAACGCACTGAACTAGCTGTTCAAGTTTCACAGTCTCCAATTGTCTTTGAAATCGATTTTGAAATAATGAATTTATTTCATACTTTTGCATCATAACAATGTATACAGGGTGGGTCAATGGAAACAGTCCACCTCGATATTTGGCATTATTTATTAGATTTTAAGGAAATGACGAAACATGTCGATTTTTGATCTAAGGGTGACACATTTTTACGGTACATACACCTGTCATTTGTCAACCCCCTCCCTTCCAGTTCTCCCATCCTTTATTTTTAAATAGGGAATATGGGTCGTGTGCTAGAAATATGTGCCCAAGAAATATTTTAATTAAATTAATTGACACAAAAAATAATGTACGTAATTTTTATTAATTCAAAATACATTGTACTGCTGTCACAAAACAAAAAAAAATGTTTTTTTGATAAATAAACATCAATGCTGTGCTCTGTGCGTAAAGAGAGTTTAGTCCTAAAACACCGTTTTGAGATAAACGGGTTTAAAGTTTGCAACGTCCCGTGGCACACTTAATAACTCATTAATGTGTTAAGTCCCAAAATTGTGGGACTTAACACACTGAGTCTTCCTGTTTCTTAAATAATCATGCGTCTAAGTTCAGGACTTAACACGCTTTACACATATTGTTTTTCATTAATATCTCAGTTTAGAAATGGAATTGGACTTGACAAATTATACCCACATGTAGATATCAAATTTTAACATACTATCCGTTGCAAGATAATTCGGATGGAATTCCCCAGATTAAGAGACTGGGCCGATATCAAGTACAAAATGACTCCCTTAATGCTGTAACGAATAGTCACCCTTAGTCTTTCGTTACATTAGGTTCAATTTTATTAAAATAAATTAAATCAAAATTAAAATTAATTTCAAATTAAGATTAAATCCGGAATATCTTGCAACGAATAGTACAGATAGTGCATTATCTAATTTCGACCATTTTTGGACTTAACTCGCTTTACGCACAGAGCACAGAATGTTCAAGCTGCCAACCATCTGCCTCTTGGTAGGTTGGATATTGAATTTAAGCAACAAACAGGGCCGCGCCGTCCACGTGTGCAATGTGTGTGGCGCACACAAGCGCCAGCAATTAAGGAGCGCCACTAGAGTTCTTACAAAAATTTTATACCGACCTTGCCATCCTGGTTAATTTAACTTCAAATGTAGACACATTACGTCTTGATTTATACATTTTGCATAAACAAAAAAATCCTGTAGGTACCTACAGACACGCAGCCACCACGCCACAGGTCCAGCAGAATGTATGCTTTAAAGCCATTCTACAAAAAATTGGCAGAAATTTATGATGCTTTATTTGAGATAACACATTTGCATAAATTTGATCTTGATTCAAAATATCAACCTAGATATTTAGGAGATAAAATATCAACATTTATATTCATATGCTCAGTCCACATATGAATGGTATTAAGTTCTGATGAAAGTTAACTTCGTTAGCAAAATTTTACAATCAAAAACAATAGATATGCAGCCTGCGGTAAATACTTTACAAGAGCTAAAACAATTCTTACTCGGGTTTCGGAGAGATAGCAAATTTAATTTTGTTATTACCACAGCAAATGAAATTGGACGTGAAAGAGCACGCAGATCGCAGAGCAGAGTAGCAGCAGAGCTCAGTTTGCAACCAGCCACGCCACAGCTACGGCGCGGCGTCGGAACAAAAGCAGACAGGACCTCGATTTTTGACCCTTCGCTTCGTTATCGATCATTCGCTATCTGTACAATAAACAGATACGAAGCGAATACGTTCGATAACGAAGCGAATGGTCAAAAGTCGAGGCCCAGTTCGATTACTAACATAAAGACGAACTGATTTTGGATCCTAAAATGTCATACAAAGTTCATTTTTTCTTTTATTATGTCCTCGACTAAGCATTAATTTCAGTAAATGAAAGATTTACCATATTGGAAAATCCAAATTTTTATATAATTTGAACAACATTACAGAAAACTCACAATTAAAACTTTATTGTAAAAATTGTAAAAAATCAGATTTAATGATCATCTAGATATAGCGGGAGACGATTTGTTTGAAGAAATTATACAGCTTCCGCTTTTGTTAAAAGAATTAAATAATGATGTTTGTAAAATCTTAAAATTTATATTTTTAATTGAATCTACAGCAGTTTACCCAAATTTAACAATAATAGCTCTTCGCATTATGCTCACTCTACCCAAAGCTGATGCCATTGCTGAACAATTTTTTCTTAATTGAAACTTATAAAAAATTACAAGTTTTTATAAAAATTTTATAAATTTTTATAAAAAATTTATTTATCATCTCTTTAGAGTCGTCAGTATTAAATGAAAATTGATATATTTTTTTACTTAACCTCCCAATTTATTTACAATCTGTAAAACAAGTTACAATTAGTAAATGTTGTGGCCACTAGTGTAGGTGACTTGGATAAAATTATTAATTAATCATTTTCTTTACAAATATTTTACACAGATATAAAATTGTTTGTCTCTGGGAATTACGGCACATATAACTAAAATCGCGATGGTAAATCACTAGGTGTATTTCGTCTCCCTCCCCGGGGCTGTATTTCTACCTCGACGACGGTGGGAGGGCCGAGTAACCGGTCGTGGTCCCTAAAACTGTGAGGGGAGACTGTGCACCAGGTGAGCGCCGGACACCGCCGCTGGACGCTAAAAGGCGTCGCAACTGAGGTGAGCAGTTGCGACGCCTTCGCCTTCAGCTATTGTATTTCACCCTCCAACTTCCCTACGACTACTCTAATCCCTAAAGTTATTCTCGCCCACTCCAGCATTGTTGCCGGAGGTCGAGGGGGAGCCCCATGCACCATGCTGGGGCTCTGCGTCGGACTCCGATCACAAATCTTTATTCGAGTACTTTCTCGACATACCCACTGCGAGTAGCCACCATGTCTTACCCCACCAAAGTACCTTTCCTACCACACATCCATTCCAAATCCCGCGTGACAGGGGACGCAGCATTTACGCGGAAATTCCAGGTAGCCTGTGAATACAGACTGCCACTGCGTCCGGAGGCAACCGTGATAAAAAGCCTAGAGAAGTAAACCTCAATAAAATAATCCCCACTATCACGGTGGAAGGCATCGTGCCAAAGATATGAGAGATGCGAAGGTTAGAGCATCGCAAACGATCCCTTCGGGATACCTGGCGACCTCCCGAAGTAATACAGTCTTAGCGCGGTAAGGGCGCACTGCCGCGCCGGACATGTAACACGTCCCGACTCGTGGGACTTATATGGACACTACAAAAACAAAAAAAGAAATAGGAAAACAGGAAGATGACTACAGGCAAGTGAAAAAGGACGATGAATTAACCAAGAAACATGAGAATAGGGAAGAACGGCCGCAAGACGGCAGATCAGAAGAAGAGGAACAAAGAAGATTCGAAGAAGAAATGTTGGAGTGGCATAATAGGCAGCCAAAGATGAACAGGTCATGTACCCCAAAACACTCGACACTGGTAGGGGATGATATGGTAAAGGAAATCAACAAAGAAGAAGAGAAAGAAGAAGAAGATACAGGGGAGAATGATTCTTCAGTGCAAATAGAAGAACAGGAAGAAACAGAAGCCGAAAGGGAAAAAGAAGGACAAAGGAATGTACAGTGGCAAGACACAGAAGAGAGCGTCTTGTCGGCTCTTCTGTTCGATGAGGCGGATAAAGAAGAAATAAAACAAAATAAAAAAAGGAAAGGGGATAGCCTCGAAATAAATGAAAAATTCAAGAAAGAGAAGCGAGAAGAAAGCCTAACATATTCCGAGGAAACCGAAAATGAGAGGATCCAAAGAAAGCTAAAGGAGGTACTAGAAATCCTAAATGCTAATGGATCCATAGAAGGAGAAAAAAGGGCGAAAGCGAGAAAGTTAATAGGGGAAATAACAACCATACAAAACAAGACTAGCCAAACCCAAAATCAAACGACACAAAGGGAGGAGGAAGACACGAAATGCGAACAATGTAAAATCAAAATTAAACAGGAAAGACAGAAAAAAGAAACGGAAAAAATAATAAGAGTCCTAAACGAAGGGGGGAACATTAATCATTTTAGTCAAATATACAAAAAGAAATGGGAAGAAAAAGTATACGAAAAAACAAAATGGGAACAGGGGGGCCTACAAGACACGATAGAGAAGAAGGAATGTTTGATAGTAACGAATAACGATATAAAAGAGGGAGGGGTAGAAAGCGCTATACGCACAATCAGGGAAGATGTTTATGAAATTATTGAGGGTTGTAAAGAGGGAAGCATTGAAAATATAGAAAATGTGAAGAAAACTTCCACCGGAAAAAGGCTGTGGTACACGTACATAGCAAAAACTAGGAAGCAAGGTATGTATGAAATGGCCGAGAGGGCCATGAAGAAAATCAAAGAGAGGGAAGAACCGCCGGAAAAAATTCGTGTAATCATAAATATTGAAATAAATAAAGAAAACGTGCGGAAAGCCTTAGAATTCGTGGGTCGGGGAGAAAATATAACGTGGGAAATCGTGATTAGAGGGAAAGAAATGGATAAAGGGGCTAGACAAGAACATGAAGAGGCCCTTCTAATCAAAACTGGAGGGAAGAAATATACCGACGTCTTGAAGGAAATGAACTAGTAGATCGATATAGGAAAAATTGGAATTAAAGTAGACAGGATGAAGAAGACAGACGGGGGCGATATCCTCGTAAAATTAAAGGGGAAGGAAGCTGTTGAAAAGCTAAGCAAGGAAATGGACACTAGGATGTCCGGCATCAATATGCCAATTAGGAGAAAGGAGCATAATTTCACGATTACTAAACTGCACCCAGGGGTCACAGAAGAAATATTTCACGATGTCATTAAGGTCTATACGGGAATACCCAAAGAAGAGGTAAGTATAAAAATGCTAAGAACAAATGGACAAGGGGAGCAGGTTGCCACCATAGCCGTGCGCCCTACAAAAGCGGAGGAACTACGCAAATATAATGCGATAGTGATAGGCTGGGTGTCATGCCCTATAATGGAAAGATACACCCCCACAAGGTGTTACAAGTATCTTCACTATGGACACAACACCTACGAATGTCAGGGGGTAAGGTAGCGTGCTGCTACAACTGCTTTAAAACGGGACATATTGCGGCACAGTGTAGCAGTGCGTCATACTGTCTAACCTGTAAAGAAGAGGGACACAGGATGGACCGTATGCAATGCCCAGCCTATAGGGCGTGGGTGTACGGCAGGTGAAGAAATGGGGAACTCAAGAAGGGTGAGTAATAAAAATAAAAATAGAAAGAACAGTGAAAAGGTGAGAGGTTGCTTTCTGGAGAACGGGAGTGGGCCCCTATACAGTCCATCAGTGAAACAGGAAGCCACCTCTCACAGAGTTTCGTGAAGAATAGACTGTATTGAAAATCAAATACCCCATTATTTTATCTATACAAATTTTGTTTATATATTTCATTTATTTATTTTATTTATTTCATTTTATTTATTCTCTTTACCTATTTATAAAATTTATTTATTGAATAATTTTATTTATACAAATTTTAACTATTTTACCAACTTATTTATTTTATTTATATATATTTATTTATTTTAGTTTGTAGGAATTTTAATTCAGTAGAAAGACGCGAATCCGTTGCAGAAACGACCTCAGGGACCTGAACCAAAGTGGATCTCAAGGATCAACCTGGTATACGGAGTTTGCAGGTAAACGTGGTCAGGGCGCGTCGAGCGCACGACCTTGTCCTCGCAAAAGCCTGCAAGCTAGACATAGACCTGCTCATCGTCCCCGAACCAAACATAAAGATTAAGTCGGGCGGTCGTTGGGTTAAAGACAATGAAAAGAACGTGGCGGTGTTCATTAGAAATAGGGATGTGGGAGTGCAGAGCATTGTCAGGGGGGGAAATCATATCCTCATCAGGTTGAAAGGTTTCAGCCTCCTGGCATGCTACATATCTCCGAACATCCCTATGATGAGATACGAAGCCATCGTTGATGAAATCGCCATAAGCGAAAAAGAAATATTGATCGCCGGGGATATTAATGCGAAGTCCAGATTATGGGGTTCCCCCATAAACGACAAAAAGGGGGAACTATGGAATGAATGGATAGTCCAGGCTGGCCTCCAAGTATTAAACAACGACAAACCTACATTCGTAAGGGGGGCCAGCCAATTACATATTGACGTCACGTTCGCAAGCGAAGGGCTATCCAGAAAGGTGCACGGATGGTACGTCCTCGACGATCAATTATTTACCTACCACCGTTACATACAATATGAGATAAAGGTTAAAGGGGGATTAAAACGGACGATAGGTTACACAGAATCATACTTCAATAAAAGCAAGTACCTATCGGAGGTCAGAAACATAAACGAAGAAGAGATTTCTGACCTTGATCAACTGAGAAGAGCTTTACAAAATGCAGCAAAGTTGGCCACCGTTAAGAAGAAAAATGATAAAAAATCCCCCTACTGGTGGACGGATGAGATAGAAGGTTTACGGGAGAGATGCCTCAGAGCTCGAAGGAATTACACGAGAAGCCAGGGCAACCTCGAGCTCAAAGAAATATATAAAGACTTAAAGGAAAACATTAAATAATAAAATAAAACGAGAGAAAACGGAAAAGTGGTAGACCCTGATAAAAACAATGGACGAGGATGTTGGGGCGACGCATACAGGATTACAATGAAAACCTTGAAGATAATGGCCCCATATAGACTCGACGAAGACCAGCGGATGAAATCAGCTGAGCTCCTCTTCCCCAGTAAGGAACCACAGAATTTTATTAAGGTATTTCCTACCATGGTCTAGGAGTTCACGGAAGAGGAAATAAAAACCGCTGGTCAGGAAATGAAGACAAGGAAAGCTCCCGGCCCTGACGGGCTGCCACCAGCGGCAATAAAGATTATAGCAACGGAGAAACCAGATTTGATCAGAAAAATATGTAATGAGCTACTGCAGAAACAAGAGTTTCCCAGGGACTTAAAGGAAGCGAACTTGGTTCTACTCCTAAAGCCTGGGAAACCCCCTGATTCACCAACTTCTTATCGGCCAATATGCCTCCTGGACTGCCTTGGTAAATTCTATGAGGGAATTGTCAAGAGGAGGCTGGAAGGCATGTTGGAAGATGAGAGAGTTTTATCTAGTCAACAATATGGGTTTAGAAAAGGTAGATCGACAGTCGATGCCGCTACCTGGATAAGGGATGCGGCTAAGACAAGCAAGAAAAGATGGGTGGTCCTTGTTCTGTTGGACATAAAAAACGATTTTAATTCAGCAAACTGGGGCCTCATAGTAAACCGAATAGGCGAATGTGGGGCTCCGGAATATTTGTCCAACATAATTAAGGGCTATCTATCTGAGAGATCCGTATGCATATCGAAGAAGAAAAAGAAACAAATGACCGCGGGAGTACCCCAGGGGTCAGTCCTGGGACCCTCACTTTGGAATATATTATATAACGGGGTACTAGAAATTCACAAGAGAACATGAGTTAGAGCGATAGCATACGCGGACGATCTAGCCTTACTGGTGGAAGATGATATGAGTCGGGGTATAACGGAAAAAGTAAATAAAGCGATAGAGAAGACCGCGGCGTGGATAGAGAAAAACGACTTAAAGTTAGCAGTTGAAAAGACAGAAATAATAATATTGAGGGGACCAAGAAAAAGAGATGATACAGTTTTCAGATATCAAGGCTCCGAAATAAGACCCCAACAGACAGTAAGGTATTTAGGCATAACTTTGGACGAGAAATTGACATTTGGACAACATGTGATAGAAGCATGTCGAAAGGCGGAGGAGAGGACCTCAACGCTGAATAAACTAATGCCAAATATAGGGGGGCCCGGATCCCAGAAGAGGCTAATGATGTTACAATCAATATTATCCATAATATTATACGGGGCCCTAGTGTGGCATGAGGTCCTCCGGATGAAAAAGTATAAAGACATGCTTCTGAGGGCTCAAAGCAAACCCCTGATCAGAGTGTGCAGCGCGTACAGGCTGTATCAACCATTGCCTTACAGGTAGTGGCTGGTTCTCTGCCCGTGCACATCCTGGCCAGGGAGAGAGTCCAAATGTACCGAAGGGGCAACGGGGCGATAGGTTCAGGGCCACTGGGAGAGCTAGAAGTTTAGAGACGTGGCAGAGGGAATTGTCAGCCGAAGTTGGAAGGGCCACCTGGACGAGATCCCTGATCCCGGATATAGTGAGGTGGTACGGATGTCGGCATCGGCGCGTCAACTACTACTTTACACAGTTTCTGACGGAACATGGATCGTTTCGACAATATACCCACCGTATTGGGAAAACTAGGGACGATCTATGTCCCGAGTGTGGTGTGGTGGATGACGCGCGGCATATCGTGTTCGTATGCCCTGCCTATCGCGCGGGGCGTACGGAACTGCAGCTGGGCCTGGAATCTCCACTAGGCGAGCCTCATGAGCTGATCGATAGAGCTATCGACAGCAAACGAGACTTTGAGCTGATCATTGCCTTCGTCACAAAGACAATAAAGCACAAAGAAGAAAAAGAGAGGCGGCTGCAAGTGGGATGACCGCTTTATATTTATTTTCTTAAAATGTGTTTGTGTTGTGATCGGGCAGCCAGCGGGGGGCGGACCCTTTACATCCAAACCACGCTGACTGCCCATTTTTATTTTAATTTTTTTATTTACTTATTTTACTTTTTCATATTTTTAGTTATTTATTTTATCGTATTTTATTAATTTGCCTCTTTAATTTTATTTACATAAGTTAATATTTCTTTCGAACAATTTTTTATTTTCGGTTTTTCCTGTCTATGTGTTCTATCTTTTCTTTCTTCAATGTCCTTTCTTTTTTTCTTTCCTTTTTCGTTATGTCTTTTCTCTTTCTTTTCTCTTCTCTCATTGTATCTCTGCTGTTTTCTTCTCTTTTTCACTCTTGTTTCCTCCTTTGTGTTATGTCTTGTATCGTTTCCTGAGACAGTCAGTGTGGAAGGACCTTTTACATCCGACCTACACAGACTGTCCCATTTTAATTTCCGAATTGAATGGCTGGATGAGTAAGCTTACATAGATGAAAGTATGAATGATTGGAGTTGAATGAGAGAAAGTATGAAAGAGCGGACGAGAAAGAGTGCATAGATGAAATATGAACAACTGGAGTTGCTCGTAACTGCCAACTGATATCTTCTGGCTGTTTTCATCCGGGATTGGGGGCCTCCTTGTCGCCCTACGTGCGCACGGGTTGCGCCAGACGATCACTTCGCTGACTGGCCTGGTGGGGGCGTGGGCGGGGTGTCGGCTCGAGGGCCAACTGATTCATGGAATGCACGCTAGGTGTGCGGGAGGGGAGATATGAGTAAAGTCGACGGGTCAGATATGCTCGCTAAGAGCGGTCCCAGACCCGTCGGCTGGAGAAAAAGAGGGGATGGGTTTAGTTGGTAGGTGGCCCGTGATACAGATAGGATGGACCGAATCCGACACACCTGGGACACCTTCCCAGACGATCTTGAGAAGATTCCCACCTCCCAAAAAAAGGTGTATTTCGTCTAAGTCTTCGTCTGACTGGTTGTCTCATCAGGTTTCTGGCTAGTACATTTGGATGTTGTGTTAGTCTGTCTTCGAATTTTTCTGTGCGAAGTTAGTAATTTCTTCTTTTACTGTTGCAATTTCTAGATCGCGTCTAATAATATTATTTGCAACATACCATGGGGCAGTTGTGATTTTTCGAAAATTGATATAATATTCATCATATTATAAACAGATTTTCCGAACTGAAGGCGCGAAAAGTATATTGTAGTATATTGTAATACTACACAATTATTTACATTTTACACACAGTTACTACACATTAATTTTTGATTTATCGGGATTTTGGCGTCTCGGGATTTTGGCCGTCGGGATTTTGGCTCTCGGGGATCTTGGCTTGCAGGATTTTGGGGTAGACCCATGTTAATGTTATCTCTCTTAATTTTTTCTTTATTTTCCTCGCGTGAATCTTATCTGTAGGATCCATGAAGTTACGAAGCATATTAGCAGTCATTTTAATATAATGTAAGAAAGGTACCATGACCACTTGCACTTCTAAAATGAAATAGTTACAGATTAATCCTTAGTAGGGAAGAAGGAAAAAATAAGAAGCAATTTTAAAATAGAGAATTAGAAAAATTAAAATTTGTTGATGAATTTTCTACAATATTAAATTATCCTTCCGGCGGGTACGATATCGGTATTTTATGCCGTCTATTAAGTAATTTCAAGATTTCCTAGAGTATTATTAATTACTTCCCCTTGTCCATCTCACTATTTTTAAATCACTATAATAGGCAACTTACGACGCACGTAACGCGTCAGTTTATGATTTCTTCAGCTGTCAGTGCGACGTTGAAATATAGTTATTGAATTGCCGGCATTCCGGACAGCAGCGTGCCCGACGATATAAGTAAAATTAGCTTTTGAATTTTATTTGGTTTTATTAATTTTTATTTACTAGTACAAATGCTTTTCTGTGAGAATAGGTAGTCTAAGATCTTAGAGGTAGTTATAATAAATAATTAATTGTAAGAAATTATTGCTATTCTAATTGCTTTTTGACTTATTTGCGAAAAAGCGCATGAAAAACTGTTTTTTTTTATTGAAAAATAAACATTTTCAATCGCAAATACCTCGAAATGTATTTAGTTAAAAAAACTCTATATAACCAGCTAAAATTTAATAACCAAAGTTGCTTGGAATTAGTCAGTTTATCCATTTCCGGACTTATTTTAAACATATATTTTTTCACCCCTCGAAATGGGGTTTCACTCCTCAAGCAAAAGCAACCAACGGCCCAAATCCAAGTTTGAACTGGAGGTAAGTAAGTAGAACCTAAGTAAGTCTACATTTCCATGCAATTCGGTGGTGAAACTGAAAATTACACGGTATAGCCATATTTCACGCTTAGTTACTGGACTAAAAGATGTATTAAGTAGTAGAATATTATTTTATTTTTAAACGCTTTTATTTACTTCAATAGTTTGCATCAAATTTTTAGACGTTAATTTGACTGACTTTTCTTCAATGCAAATGAATGAAAATTTGCAGACATATGCATTCGCGGGAACAATACACGAATAGTCAATAAAAAAAAAGTTTTTTATGTTTATTAATTGTTTAAATAAAAAAACCGGTTTTAATGGAAAATGCTTAAATTCTCTTTTAACTATTTATAATGGGAAATAAGCCACAATATTATTAAAAAATGATTTTTATTAACGTTTCGACGCCCAAATCGGGTGCCGTTGTCAAAATACAAAATTCTATTGATTTATATATAAAAATGTGTATATATATATATATATATATATATATATATATATATATATATATATATATATATATATATTTATAAACAAAATACTATTTTGACAACGGCACCCGATTTGGGCGTCGAAACGTTAATAAAAATCATTTTTTAATAATATTGTGGCTTATTTCCCATTATAAATAGTTAAAATTGTAAAAATACCACAAGAAAATAGCTTCACAACAACATTAAATTCTCTTGTTTTTTACAATGTAGAAACTTGAAACTTTTACGGATTGTAGCTAATGATATGAACTATACATAATTTCACTTATTACGTTAATTGTTTACGTTATGATTCATAAATAAACAATACAGTTTCAAATTTTGAACGCTCATATATTTGTTTATATATAAATCGGCGTTTATTCGTGTCAAATTTCAATACGATACGAAACAAAACTTCAACCAAAACTCGAATTCAAAAAATTCGTGTTTTTATCGTAGTCTTACAAAAGCCACCGGTAGAGACGTTTTGTGCTACAATTTACATTAGAATTCGTTTTGGCGTATTAATTAATTAAACGCCTTTCTTTAGTTCAATCGTTTGGGTCAAATCTTTGGACGTTAATTTGACTGCCTATTTTTCAATGCAAATGACTAAAAATTTACAGACATATGCATTCGCGGGAACAATACACGAATAGTCAATAAAAATTTTTATGTTTATTAATTGATTAAATAAAAAAACGATTTTAACCGAAAATGCTTAATGCTCCTGTTTTTACAATGAAGAATCTTGAAACTTTTACAGATTATTGCCAATTATATGAACTATACATAATTTCACTTCTTACGTTAATTGTTTACGTTACTCTTCATAAATAAACAATAAAGTTTCAAATTTTTTGCGAGTTCGACTACTTTTCATATTTGTACATCATATGTTTTATACATATTTTAATAAACATGACGATATATTTTAAGGTTTAAAAAGTGTAAACTAAAAAGTAAAAAATAAAAAAATATAAAAAAAATATTTTTAAGAAAAGCTTTTCTTTAGTTATGAGTGACTAAAATTAAAATATAAAAAAATAAACCAAAATGCAAAAAATAAAAAAAAAATTGAAAAAATCTAACACAATCGTTAAAGAACAGCGTGGTGCGAAAACCGTTTATTCGATGAAGACGCGCCACGCTTTTCTTTGACGAATGTGTTAGATTTTTTCAGTTTTTTTTATTTTTTGGTTTTTAGTTGATTTTTTATATTTTAATTTTAGTCACTCATAACAGTCGTAATTAAAGAAAAGCGTTTCTTAAAAATATACTTTTCATATTTTTTTATTGTAAATTTGTTTAATAAAATATTTGACTTAACTATCTTAGATTTACGATAATGTGTATTAAGGATAAATATTTATCTTTTGAGTATAAGTTATAATTACGTTTTTCTGCTAGCGGCATAAAGTGCCTCCCCACGTCACTCTTGTGATATTTAAAAGCGCGCTTAGCTTAATCAAGTAACCCAAGATAATTAATTTAATCCACTTTTGATATTGATTCAAAATCTTTTAGCGTGTACTTACATTTATTCCACCTGATTTCCTGTAAAATCTACTTTTATTAGCAACGCAATTACTATATATATGTTATTCAAAATAAAGCCTAATTATTGTTTCTTAAAAACTACTAGTATAATTATTGAAATACCATTACGAATATTTATCTGTAATATGTACATTATAATGTACAGTAGTGCCTAACTGGCGGCGCAGCTATTTCTGTTAAGCTAATGACTGCCATTTATTCCTCTAATTCTTGGTGTATGTAACTTAACGATCTGGTTATTAAAAAGTAGTAGCAATCTTACCAGCTGCAGAAAAATAATTAAACGATTAATTGGAGTTTTGCCTAAAGAGATATTTTTTCATGCTGTCATTAAATAAATATTTTGGACAGATTGTAGATTTAGAAGAAAAACATTAAATCTAAATAAAAGCTTTCTTCGCTATTTGATATTACAATTGACAAATTATAAAAAAATAATAAACAGTAATTCATAGCTTAATTTGTAAGGTAAGCATTTTCTAGATTTATTTTTCTTTCTTAAATTGTATGATCTTTTTGATACCCAATAAAATTAAGCATGACGCGACTCTACGAAGTCCTATAACAATGTCCCAGGTTTCGCAAAGATATAGTACCATTTATTATCCCACATTACTACCATTACCTATAATGGTAGTAATGAAAATTTACCTGAAAATGAAAATTTACCTGTTTAGAAACAATATTATTACAGCGGTTTTGTTAAAGAATCAGGCTATAAAATATTAAAAAAATCACTTAAATTGGCCACCAGGTTTAGGAAATACGAGACATCAAAAATGACCAATTTTTTAAGTGTGCGGATTTCTATACACGCAAGTTTATTTATCCAAACTTTAAGAAATATGCATATATGAACGTGGAACATGATATTAGACCAGGGCGCATCTGTAAAATATTAGTAGGTACATTTGGACGTTGAGAAGTGACTCATATTTATTTGCAGAAATTGCTTGAAAATAACTCATATAATAATATTTAAGTTATCTTCCCACTCAAAAAGGTCCGGAACATTGTTTAAATAATTAAAATGTCAAAAAGTGAAGGAAAAATTCGATTTGTTTCTTCGTTTTTTGATTATAACTTTGAAAATATTCATTTCTGAGAAAAGTTGTACTAACATAAAAGTTGCGCAATTAAATTTCCTACAATATAGAATTCGCTAAAAATTTTACAAATTATCACCCTTGTTGCAAAATAGCAATAATTGCGAAAAATCGATAAAAAACAAGTATTCGCATTTTACGTTTTTCAACCATTTATGCTACACTTAGGACCTTCATATTTTACCAAGAAAAACTTAATGATATAAGAAAACAATATTATGAATTTAATTAAGAGCGATTGAATAGATTTTGCAAAATAAATTTTGCAATCCAGCTTTCGCAAAAAAAATTAATTTTTTTAAAA
Source organism: Diabrotica virgifera virgifera (assembly GCF_917563875.1). NCBI lineage: Eukaryota > Metazoa > Arthropoda > Insecta > Coleoptera > Chrysomelidae > Diabrotica > Diabrotica virgifera. Next base: position 164,585,883 of record NC_065443.1, on the reverse strand, counting down.
TCTTGCAGGACTAAATATAAAGCAGACAGCAAGTTTATTTTTGTTTACATATAGAATATTACCGTACCTTTCATTTGCAATTTGCAAAATTAAAATCGGTTTACCACTACGGCGTCAGGAATTTTTTTAAATACACATTTTTTTTGTTGCTACGCGCAGGACAGCGGATAGTTTGCTCTGATTGGGCGTTTCAATGACCTTTGATAATGATTGACAAATTTTAATTTTTAGTACATTTCGATATAAATAAATAAATTTGTTTATTGCAAAATAAAAACACATGCTCTGTCCTTTGAAATAACACCTTTTTTGGCAAAAACTTTCTTTGCTCATATATTTTAAGTTAGAGAATAAAAGTTTATTATTTTTAAACGTATGCAACTGTTTAAACAATATTTCACAAACAATAATCAAATCAGTTTGATTTTTGTGGAATTAAAATATTAAAATACAACAAAATATAGTGTAAGGAAATAATATATTAGATAAATATTGGAAGAAATTTTGGTGGAAATCAACTTGTGTGAATCGAACACCGCTGTCCTGCGCGTAGCACCAAAAATTAATGTTTATTTAAAAAAAATCCTGACGCCGTGGTAGTTAATGGATTTTAATTTTAAAAATTGCAAATGAAAGGTACGGTATTAATCTATACGTAAAAAAATTAAACTTGCTATCTACTTTATTTTCATTCCTGCAACATTTTGAAAAAATGAATTTTTTATGCGAAAGCTGGATTGCAAAATTTATTTTGCAAAATTTTATGCACCGATGTTAATAAAATTTACAGTATTGTTTTACTATATTATATAGTTTTTCTGGGTAAAATATGAAGGTCCTAAGTGTCGCATAAATGGTTGAAAAATGTAAAATGCAAATACTTGTTTTTTTTTTCGCAATTATTGCTATTTGGCAACAAGGGTGACAATTTTTAAAATTTGTAGCCAATCCTACATATATTGTAGGAAATTTAATTATGCAACTTTTATATCAATATAACTTTTCTCGAAAGTGAATAATTTGAAAATTATAATCAAAAAACGAAGAAAAGAATCGAATTTTTCCTTGATTTTTTGACATTTTGATTGTTTAAAGAATATTCCGGATATTTTTGAGTGGGAGAATAACCTAATTAATATTATAGGAGTTAATTGCAAGAAATTTCTGAAAGAAAATATGAGTCACCTCTCAACGTCCATCTCAAAAGAGATGCTCCGTGGACTATATAGATTTTTAGGATTTCCAAGCTCTAATTATTAGAAATGGGATATTCAACACTATCTCCCTACCTCTCTACCTTCGACTCGCGTTGCAGCAAGTTCGCGTCAGCGTGCTAGAGCCTAGTGAGAAACGGTCAACAGCTGTTCCCATTTTCTTTTGTAAATTACTCCGCATTTAAAAATATATTCCAGTGTGCATCACTTTACGATTTGACAGAAAAAAAAGAAATTTAAAATAAAATTTGACAATACTTTAAACGCGTTTTCCTCAAAACTGCTTTTTTTAAAAGGCTGTAAACATTGTAACTTAATAAATACTTTATAGACCCAACTGGAATTTTGTATATATTTTCTTTAGATATTTCTTGAGGTAACGCTGCCGAGATATTTTTTGTTTTATGCTTATTTTTTGTAAAATCATAATAAATATGTTGATTTTCACCCTTTTTGCAATAAAACTTGGTTGTTTTGATTTCTGTTTAGTTTTTCACCCCTGTAACTTATTAAAATAAACATTATAGAAGTTTTCAGGGACTTTTGGCCCTAGTTTATAACGTAATCTTTCATTCTGCGTTTAAATTTTTCAAAAATACCTCTTAGTTTTCTCAGGATTCGAAAAAAATTAATCCCATTTAAATAGCATTGAAGCCGAAAGTTTGTACCCGTCCCCTTAAGTTCACGTCTTAAATCAATTATTTAATGCCAGAGAACGGCAATTCTCGCCAGTGGCGCACATCCACACTCCCCTACACGCGACACTATACAGAGAAAGTCTGTAATTTGGAATAAATTCAATATCTCAAATACTAATTGCTTTTTTGAAAAATGCTCAGACCCGTCGATTAGTATTTCAAATTGTCCTTTTTGACATACCATAATAAGGTATACAGGGCTTATAATTTAAAAATATGACGTCATCGTTGATTTTCTTAAATAGCAACACTGTCATTTTGATAGCTATCTTGATAGGGTGTGTAAAGTTATACACAACTGCAAAATATCATATTTTTATTCTTCGCCATTTACAAGAAAATAGAAAATAACAAAGTTACATCTGTAATTTGGAATAAATTCAATAATTAAAATACTAATTGTTTTTTTGAAAAATTCTCAGACCCTTCAATTAGTATTTTAAATTATCATTTTTGACATACAATAATAATATATACAGGGTGTACCAATTTAGAGATATGACGTCATCGTTGATTTTCTTAAATGGCAACACTGTCATTTTGATAGGTATTTTGATAGCGTGTGTAAAGTTATACACAAATGCAAAATTTCAAATTTTTATTCCTTACCATTTACAAGATAATAAAAAATAACAAATTTATGAAAAACAAGTAATGAAATAATAATTGAATTTAATTATTTCAATTAAGAAAATGCTCATAACGTTGCCCAATTGTTCATTTTTCAATAACACAATTTGACAATAATTGAGGGCAACATTATGAGTATTTGGTTAATTGAAATAATTAAATTCAATTATTATTTGACTACTTGTTTTTCATAACTTTGTTATTTTTTATTATCTTGTAAATGGTAAGGAATAAAAATTTGAAATTTTGCAGTTGTGTATAACTTTACACACGCTATCAAAACAGCTATCAAAATAACAGTGTTGCCATTTAAGAAAATCAACGATGACGTCACATCTTTATATTGGAACACCCTGTATACATATTATTATTGTATGTCAAAAATGCCAATTTGAAATACTAATCGACGAGTCGGAGTATTTTTCAAAAAAACAATTAGTATTTTAATTATTGCATTTATTCCAAATTACAGATATAAATTTGTTATTTTCTATTATCTTGTAAATGGTAAAGAATAAAAATTTGATATTTTGCAGTTGTGCATAACTTTACACACCCTATCAAAATAGCTATCAAAATGACAGTGTTGCCATTTAAGAAAATGATTGATGACGTCATATCTCTAAATTGGGACACCCTATATACATTATTATTGTTTGTCAAAAAGGACAATTTGAAATACTAATCGACGGGTCTGAGCATTTTTCAAAAAAACAATTAGTATTTGATATACTGAATTTATTCCAAATTACAGACTCTCTCTGTATATACACGAAATTTTCGATTTTCTAAATCTGACTGAATTTAAAATTGGGCCAACTCCCATCTTAATGTTTAGGAAAAGACTCACCCATTCATATATCAACCATCCATTTTGGTCCACGGGTGTGGATTTTACGGCCCTTCCAATTTAGGGTCTGTTTTTCGATCTCATCCCCAAAACTCCCAAAAAAGTTTGAAAATTTAACACCAACCTTTGCGGCTTCCGATAGTACTGATCATTACCTTTCTAACACATGTCTAATTTTGAAAATCGGCTTTACCATTCAAAAGTTACCGAGCTCAGAAATATGACTCAATTTTTATTTAAAAAAGAGAAAATGTTTGTCGATATGTATGTATGTATGTGGAAAAGTTAACCCGATCTGAATTTTTTTCTGTGTTTGAAGAGGGGGTCAGGGCCGATTCAGAACCGATGTAGTTTGTGACTTTTGACCACCTGTGTTGGGATACACGGCATCTATTAGTAATCTTCTTATTAAAACAAATCCTTTTAATAATTAAAAATGTCTTTAGCAAAACAAACTACGTTTGTTGATAGTAAATACGATCGACCTACATTAGCACATATCGGTGTAACAGTTTAGGTTTGACCAAGGTCGGTTTGAAATAACAATAGTATTCATTATTTTTATAACCTAGTCGACTCAGCGCTTTTAATCAAAACAATCTTACTTTCATTATATACCAAAACAATAACAGGAGAATACTGATTATTAGTTCTAATTCCATCGCGAACAGTAAGTCATTAATATTTGAGATCCCAAAGGGAAAACACCACAGCTACTGAGAACTAACGTACCACCAGCTCTTTACCGTTAGCACTCTAACTTACAAAATAAATGCATCTACGGTGATACGAGTTATTTCATCAACCCTTATGGTAGGGGGTAACCAACCCTTAATTATCTAAGGTGGCTCAGAAGGTAGGAGCCACCATATGGCGATCTAAGACCAGGCGAGAACGTATGGAACTAGCAGTCTAGAACGAGAAATGGGAAAAGACGTCAATGTTCTTGCACCTCGACCACCCTAGATAGCAGCGGGGTGCCCACATAAAAAGGATGGAGATATCAGGACCGAGACGGAGATGATTATGGTATGGAAAATGGAACTTGGTATGGAGATGGAACATCGTGGGACAATGGACAATGCTATGGAACGTGCAGCGAGGACTTTTGGGTGATACGAACACAGACCGTGTAAAAGTGGTAAGTCCATATTAGCTATTCTTATGGTATTTCCACGATATTACTCCTGATTCGTATAACCATATAATAACGTAATATAATCGTAATTTAAGATACATAATCTAAGTTTTACCTATTTTTATCTACCTAGTTTATTTTAATTACCTTATTGGTATTATAAGGATTTTTTTTTACAAATATTATGGTTATTTATAGGACGTAATGATACATTTTTATTTGATATTGATTTTTATTTGATTTTTATATATTTACTAGCATATATTTTTATCTTTACTGAATTTTTATCCATTTATTATTTTACCTACTGATTTTTATTACATTTTTATTGGTCTACCGATTTTTATGGTGATTTATATTGATTGTTATAATGATTTTTTTATTACAATTTACTATATTTTTACTATTTTTGACATAACATTTTATATACATATATATTTACTATACCTCGTAAGACTGTCAAATTTATGCGTTCGTTACGGGTACAGGAATAAGGAAAATTATGAATAAATGAGTAGCAACAAAGTTACTTGGGAAGACTTCATCAAAATAGTTGAGGAGATTACGCAAGAAGTAACAAGACAAAGTAGAAGGGTCTTGAAGAAGAAAGTACCTAAATCTAAGGATATACAAGAAGAAGTAACGACACAGCTAATTAAATTGTATAACAAATTCACACATTTAACGAAGAAAAATTGGGAAGCGCTATCGGACAAACAAAGAGAAGCGTGCAACAAATATTTCGGAAAAATAAGAGACAAAGTTATACGCTCATTTCAAGCTGTAAACTTAAGAACAGTAGTTCCAAGTTCAATACACCAACCAATCGACAAGGAAATAGAGGAAGAACAAAGCGTCGAAGAAGTAGAAGAGGAAAAAAGTGACGAGGAGATAGAGGAAAAAATTGACGAGGAAATAAAAGAGGGAAAAAGCGACATAAAACAAGATATAAAAATATTAAACATGGCTCTGACAATCAACGAATTTTTGAATATTGCAAGCAAGGTATTGCCCAACGAGTTTGATGGAAGCGCAGGGAAGCTACAACCATTTTTAGACGCATTAGAGTTACTTGGAAAAATAGCAGAAGGACATGAAGAAACAGCGATAACATTAATAAAAACAAGATTGACTAATAAGGCTAGAAACCTGATAACCACAGAGGATACGATCCCACTTATAGCAGCGGCACTGAAGAAGGAATTAAGAGGCGACAATCCGAAAACGATAATAGACAAGTTAGCAAAGAAAAGGCAAGGAAACAAAGATGCAGCAGTGTACGCATCCGAAGTAGAGGAATTAGCGGAACAGTTGAAGGTAGCGTACATAGCGGAAGGAATGCCATTGGAGCTAGCGAAAAAATACACAACGGAAACAGTCGTAGCAACAATGAAACGAAATGTTAATACGGATAGAGCTAAGTTAATACTGGAGGCAGGTAATTTCACAACACCGCAGGAAGTAGTATCTAAATTTTTATCGATTGATACGACAGAGGAGAACACACAGGGAAGAGTGTTCAATTATAGGACGAATTATGAAAATAGGAGAGGACAACAGCAATACCGAAGAGGATACCATAACAAATACGATAGAGAAAGAAGAAATAACTTCGGACAACGCAACGAAGAAGAATAAACAGGAAACCAACGGAATTATTCCAACAAAGGATATAGACAATTTAACAATCAAACGTACAGAGGGAACCAGAGAGGAGGACGTAACAGAAACGTAAGGCTACTTGAATTAGAAGACAGCCAAGAGGAACCAGAAAACCAGCAGTTGGGGTTTTGAATGAACGAAACAAGGAAAGTACACAGTCAGAAGTGGAATATAATATTTACAACTTCGATTTAAACCTAACGAATTTTGTACGAGTGAAAACAGGAATCCTAGAAAACACAAATACCTTTATCATAGACACAGGAGCTGATATTTCAATACTGAAATGTTCACAAGATTTTATGAAGGAACATGTGAAACCAAACACAAAAGCGAAAATAAAAGAAGTAACTAAAGGAGAATTACAAACAATGGGATTTCAAACTTCCAATGCATACTAGACTACGCTAACCTTAAAATGCACAATAAAGAGGACAACGATTGTTACATTAGTACAAACATTTTGGATAATATAGATAATGACACGATAGTAATACCGCCTAGATGTGAAATTTACAGAGTCGTAAAAATTTTTCAAACGCTGAAGAATGACGGGATAGTGGAACAACAGGAAATACAACCAGGAATATTCATAGCGAGAGCAATTATTTCAAGTAATAATCCGTACATCAAAATTTTTAACACAACCTACGAAACAGTAAAAGTAGAGACAAACGCAATCAAAACATTAGACATTAAATTATTCAACATATATAGACTGATCAACGACAGCAAGGATAGGAAAAAGGAATTACGGGAATTATTGAAGTTAGACATTCCAGAATACATACGCGATAAGTTGGTATCTTTATGTGAAGATTATTCAGATATATTCGCCCTAAGGCATGACATGCTAACATGTAACAACTTCTACGAGCAGAAACTGAGAGTTAAAGACCAAACTCCGGTATACATTAAAAACTATAGGACACCTCATGCACAAACAGAGGAATTAAACCGGCAAGTACAAAAACTGAGAGACCAAGGAATAATAGAACCCTCTACATCGGAATACAACAGCCCAGTAGTGCTGGTACCGAAAAAGGCGATAGATGGAAATAAAGCATGGAGATTATGCATATATTTTAGACAACTGAACAAGAAAATAGTCGCAGACAAATTTCCTTTACCACGGATAGACTCGATACTAGATCAACTAGGAAGAGCAAAATGGTTTTCAGTTATAGACTTAATCAGGTTTTCATCAGATACCATTAGAAAAATCATCGAGAAAATACACATCGTTTAGTACGGAAAATGGAGCATTTCAATTTAACAGATTACCTTTTGGATTAAATGTAAGCCCAAATAGCTTTTTAAGGATGATGTCAATAGCATTTTCGGGATTAACACCGGACAAAGCATTTCTTTACATGGACGATATAGTAGTGATAGGAATATCTGAAAAACGTCACCTAGACAACCTGAAAAAGACATTCGAGACATGTCGAAAATTCAATCTGAAACTTAACCCAGGAAAATGTCAATTTTTTAGAAGAGAAGTAACATATTTAGGACATGATCTTTCTCAGGAATGAGTATCACCAGACAAAGCGAAATATGCAACGATTGAACAATACCCGACACCTAAGACAGCGGAAGAAACAAAAAGATTCGTAGCATTTTGTAACTATTATAGACGTTTTATTTAAAATTTTGCTGAAATATGCAGACCACTCAACAGATTATCAAGAAAAGGAGTAGAATTTTTTTGGTCAGAAGAATGTGAAAAAGCATTCAATAAGCTTAAATCATCTCTGATAAAGCCACCGATCCTAAAATATCCAGATTTCAATAAACAATTCATCCTAACAACAGACGCATCCAACGAGAGTTGTTCAGCAATTATAAGTCAGGATTATAACGGAATAGACCTACCAATAGCATACGCATCAAGAAGTTTCAATAAAGGAGAATGTAATAAACCTATAATCGTTAAGGAATTACTAGCGATTCATTTGGGAATTAATCATTTCAAATGTTATTTATATGGAGCACCAACATTTTTAGTAAAACCGGATCATAAACCACTAACACATTTATTTGCAATGAAAGAACCAACTTCGAAACTTACAAGAATCAGATTAGATTTAGAGGAACACGATTTCGAAATAGAGTATATAACAGGGAAAAATAACTATGCAGATAGTATTTCAAGAATAACATTACATCAACTAAAGAACTTAGATAATACCCATATACATAGATAATACCCATATATTAGCTATAACACGAGCACAAGCAAGAGAAAAGAAGAAGGATGCAAGGCAAACGAAGGCAGAAAGTGAACTCGCACTACAGCCAGAAGCCCCCAGACAGACAGTAAGAAAGGTACTAAATAATTTAGAGGCGCATAGACTACCAATTTTGTCTTTTGGAGCAGAACTAATCTCACCAAGACTGAGCATTAGGGTCAAAAACAAAATAAAGTGCAGCAAGAGCATAGCCACAGGATTCAATCATTTTGATTTAAACCAAATGTTGGCACAGCTTAATAAGCTGGCGGTAGAGAATGCAGTACGTAAAGTAAAAATATACGTAAACGATATTATTTTTAAAGTGTGCACATTTGAGGAATTTATTAAACAAGGAAACGAAATATTGAAGAATGTAGAAATGTGAAGTACCAGAAATATGTGAAGTACCAGAAACAATAGAAGATGACAAAGAAAAACACAGGTTAATAGAAGAATATCATAATCATCCGATGTTTGGAGGACACGTAGGAAATAACAGACTCATAAAGAAGCTAAAAGCAAGATTTAGATGGAAAAATTTGGAAAAAGACGTAAGAAAATACGTTAAACAATGTCATAAATGTCAAATTAACAAACCGAAAAGAACACATGTCGAGGAATTCGTGATATCGGACACTTCTTCCAAACCATGGGACATAGTATACATAGATACGATAGGTCCATTCACTAGAAGTAACGAAGGTAATAGATACTGTATAACAATGTTATGTGAGCTTACGAAATACGCGGTCAGTATACCCGTGTGCAATAAAGAAGCAGAGACAATAGCCCGAGGAATTTTTGATCATTTCATACCAACATACGGACTCATGAAGCAAATAAGGACAGACCAAGGCACAGAATATAAAAATGAAGTAATGCACGAACTAACAAAGCTACTAAAAATAGAGCACAACTTCTCAACGGCATACCATCCACAGTCCATTGGAAGTTGCGAAAAACTACACAGAACATTAAACGAATACGTAAGAACATTCATAGACGAAGACAGAGAAAATTGGGATGTGTGTTGCAGGATGTTCACATACTGCTACAATACAACCCCTAACGCGTATCATGGTTACACACCGTTTGAACTGTTATATGGCAGGAACGTTAACCTACCAGAAGACCTTACACAGGAGATTCAACCATGTTACAATATAGATTCTTACTACAATGAGTTACGCTACAAACTACAAAGCGCACACGAGAGAGCTAGAATCTTCTTACTAAAACACAAAAAAGAGCGACAAGAAAATAACAAGCGCAAAGCAACACCACAACACTTTAAAATAGGAGACCTAGTCCTGGTAAAAAGGGAAGAGAAAGGTAAGTTTGATAGTCTTTATGTAGGCCCCTTCACAATAACAGAGGTAAATAATGTTAATTATAAGATCAGATTGGAAAACAATAAAATCAGGGAAATACATAAGAATAGATTATATGCTTACAATCCGAGAACACAGTGAGTGACTAGTGAAACGGGAACAATGTTGATAACGAACATTTTTATTTTTTTTGTATTTAATTATTATTTATAGGAAATAAAAAATGTATATATTGTATTTATTAAAACGCAGTAAGCAGGTGGTGGTACTAATAGAAAAATTTTCTTCCTTTTCCGTAGTCAGAAAATTTTCGGAAGGAAAGGAAGATGTGTTGGGATACACGGCATCTCTTAGTAATCTTCTTATAAAATCCTTTTGATAATTAAAAATGTTTTTAGCAAAACAAACTACGTTTGTTGATAGTAAATACGATCGACCTACATTAGCACATATCGGTGTAACAGTTTAGGTTTAACCAAGGTCGGTTTGAAATAACAATAGTATTCATTATTTTTATAACCTAGTCGACTCAGCGCTTTTAATCAAAACAATCTTACTTTCATTATATACCAAAACAATAACAGGAGAATACCGATTATTAGTTATAGTTCCATCGCGAACAGTAAGTCATTAATATTTGAGATCCCAAAGGGAAAACACCACAGCTACTGAGAACTAACGTACCACCAGCTCTTTACCGTTAGCACTCTAACTTACAAAATAAATGCATCTACGGTGATATGAGTTATTTCATCAACCCTTATGGTAGGGGGTAACCAACCCTTAATTATCTAAGGTTGCTCAGAAGGTAGGAGCCACCATACACCCATAAGCCAGCTAGAGGACTTGGTAGGTACAAAACGGCATATTTTTTTGGGGGTATATATCTTCGGATCAAGAAGAGACAGGAGAATCACAAATATACCAAATCAATCAGGATCAGACATACACATGGCTCAGTATAGCCGAAAAACTGAAAAACTAAACTTTGAAAATTTTGGTTTTTCGACAATTACTCAAAATTTCAACCTACGAATTGCGTCAATAACTGAGCGTTTGTAGAAGGACTCTAGGCGAATCGAACAGTGTATACCTCATATCCGGGAAAATTCGAATTTTTAAGTTATAGGCTTCATGATCAAATCCATTTCTTATGGGAAAAACGGTTTTTCAAACTCAATAATTCCTATAATAGCTTCAGTTATCATACTTGACCTTAGATTGATCAGATACTACTTGTCAATACGTTTCAAAATCATGTTTACTGATCAAAATCGGTTAAGCCGTTTAGAAGTTATTAAGCTACAAAAGTATAATCCAATTAACGATTATTCCCTAAATGGTTTATGTAGTTATAGTGGTTACGACGCTAAATTTGATCTGGCAACGGGCAATTCGAGTTCATTTACCGGCCATTTCAATATTTTTTAACCTGTTTCGAATAGAAAAAAAATCTAGTGTACATTCGATGGACACTAGATCATTTGGGAGATAATGCGACAAAGGCGACTATTTATAAAGCGACTTAACGTTTAATCGAGAAACATTGTATTTAACTTTATACATTTAATTTATAAATAACTTTGAAAAACTCCTGATACAAGAATAAAAAACCGCTAAACGCCGTAAAAATGAGTGGCGCATACAATATTCCAGCTACAAAAGATCTGATATGAATATTACGTGGCGCGAAAATGTATTTTCATTTTGATGCAAAACAAAATTCTAGTTTTATTTTAAAAGATTTTTTCATAATATTTGCTAAATTTGAAGTAAAACGCGCCACAAAAGAGTAACTTTGATACAGTTTGAATTTTGAAACGCTTTTGTGGCGCGTTTACTTCAAATTTAGCAAACGTTATGGAAAAATCTTTTAAAATAGAACTAGAATTTTGTTTTACATCAAAATTAAAATACATTTTCGCGCTACGTAATATTCATATCAGATCTTTTGTAGCTGGAATATTGTATGCGCCACTCATTTTTACGGCATTTAACGGTTTTTTATTCTTGTCAAATATTATCAATATTATTTAATCAACAACTCAAAATATTCCCGATGCCATGTCAAATATTTAAAATTGTCACTGATTGTCACTGTCTGACTGACAATATGCTGACAATATTCTATTCAACTGAGTGCGTTGTATGACAAAGATAGATTTGGAAAATATTACTACGGACATTGTGTTCATTTTTTCCGATTCCTGAAAAAACCAATAAATATTTTTGAAAAATTTAAACGCTGAATGAAAGACTAAATTATTACTGAGGACCGAAAGTCCTTAGAATAAATAAAAAGTTTATTTTGAATGACATATTTGAAATTAAAAATTTCACTAAATTTTCTCTTAGTTTTTCACCCCTGTAACTTATTAAAATAAACATTATAGAAGTTCTCAAGGACTTTCGGCCCTCGCTAATAACTTATTCTTTCAGAATTCGAAAAAAATTAATCCCATTTGAATAGCATTGGAGCAGAAACTACGTACCCATCCTCTTAAACAATTTAATTCTTTCCATATAAACTGACAATTTATATCTAAACGATTTATTATCGCTTTAACCTACGATAAACCACAATCTTATACGAAGGGATTACCCTAATAACCCCTACTTTTCAGAAAACTTTTTATCTGGCGTGTCGATAAAGGGCTTATTTGCTGCAATTAGAAGAATGGAGTGATTTGGGACAATCATAGGCTTATCAACGCATTAACACCTATTTGTACAAGAAATTTCTCTTCTCGATCTATTTGGTCCTTATCTTAAAGCTTAGAATGTGATTGATGAAGTCTATTACGGTTTTTCTAGGAGAACGCATTAATTAACATGTTAGCTCATAGACGCGGACATTAAGCTTTAAGAAATTTCACTTAATTTTATCGATTACAGCTACATAAAATCATGTAAATAAACTACAATTTTATATTATTTTTATAATTATTAGGATATTTAAGTGAATTTTTAATAATAAAGAAAAGCGATAAAAGAAATGATTTTGTTATCTTTTCAATAACTTTTCTTCAATCAATAACAATTAATTTATTACGAATTCACTACCGGAAGAGTTAAAATGCTTGACACATTTCCAAAAGAATTCCATTTAGAAAAAGATGTCAGACTAGGTTGTATACTGTCCCCTTGCAAATAGTTAAGAAGAGTAGTTAATTGATCACATACGACTAGTTACTAGTTTAAAACGAAAGTTAAATGTCTGTTTTGCTGTTTGACATCTCAGAGACAAAGATCATGATAGTGGATAGACTACTTAACATCCATACCATACATAAGCACTATTAATTAGTTTGAGGTTGTGAGTTTATACTTATACATATCTGGTATCATTGATCACAAATACAGGGTCACTACAGGAATAAACAAAGCGTAGATGTGATGAATCCCTCCCTGGGATTGTATTTCTACCTCGACGACGGTGGGAGGGCCGAGTAACCGATCGTGGTCCCTAAAGTTGTGAGGGGAGCACGACCGGTGAAACCAAGGACAGTCCCAGCGTCCAGCGACTGTGCACCGGGTGAGCACCGGACACCGCCGCTGGACGCTAAAAAAAAGGCGTCGCAACTGAGGCGAGCAGTTGCGACGCCTTTCGCCTTCAGCAGATGTATATCACCCTCCAACTTCCCTACGGCTACTCTAGTCCCTAAAAGTTAATCTCGTCCACCTTAGCATTGTGACCGGGGGTCGATAGGGGGCCCAAAGCACTGTGCGGGGGGCTCCGCCGTCGGACTCTGATCACAAATTTCTATTCGAAAACTTCTTCGACATACCCACTACGAGTAGCCGTCATGTCTTACCCCACTACACATCCATTCCAAATCCCGCGTAACAGGGGAGGCAGCAGTTACGCGGAAACTCCAGGTAGCCTGTGAATACAAACTGACACTACGTCCGGAGGCAACCGTGAAAAAAAGCCTAGAGGAATAAACCTCAATAAAACAATCCCCAGTATCACGGTGGAAGGCATCGTGCCAAAGATATGAGAGATGCGAGGGTTATAGCATCACAAACGATCCCTTCGGGATACCTGGCGACCTCCCGAAGTAACCAAGCCTTGGCGTGGTAAGGGCGCACTGCCGCGCCAGATGTATAGTACGTCCCAACTCGTGGGAATTTATATGAGTACCAATAAACAAAATTCTGAACAGACGGGGGTGAGTGAAGACGACCATCGGCGAGACACGGACAATGGAACGGATATGGAAAATGAGAATAGGAAAAAACAGTCGCCTGAGAACTTGAAATGGGAAGAAGGAATGAACAGTTTTGAGAGGGAGCTCATAAACTCACATAAAAAGAAACAGAAGATGAACAGGTCGACTTCCCCAAAACAGTCGACACTAGTAGGGGATGAAATGCTGGAAAGCAGTGAAAATGATGACGATGAGATAGGGGAGGAAAGATCACAAGAGGAAGTGGAAAAAATAGAAAAAGGATGGCAAAATATTCAGGAGAGGGTGTTAGCCTCTTTCCTGCTTGATGATGAAACCATGAATAAGAAGAAAAGGAAAGGGGACAGTCTAGAGAGAATAAATGATCTGAAGAGGGAGAGACTCGAAGAGAGTATTAAGTTTCCTAACGAAACCAAACAGCAAAAAATAAACAGGAAACTCGAAGAGTTAAATATAAAACTAATAGAGATATTTACTAACCTAAGCGAAAAAAGGGGGAAAAGGTGGAGATGGATGCGGAATTAAAAAAAACTGTTAGGGGTCATAAAATCCACTAACAACAAAAAAGAAGACGACAGTATAGCCGAAAAAACACAACAAGAAGTAAAACGCGATCACTGCAAGCTAAAAGTGGAACAAGAAAAACAGAGAGAAGAGCATGAAAAAATTAAAAGGGCTCTAAACATGGGGGGAGGAAAAAAACCTTCATGAGTGGATATAATAGCAAATGGGAGGAGAAAGCATATATAAAGACAAAGTGGGAACAAGGGGGGTTACGAGAAACGGTCGAGAAGAAAACATGTCTGATAGTAACAAAAAAGGATGCGAAGGACAAGAGGGTAGAAAATATAATAAAGGACGTGGGAGAGGACCTGGCAGAAACACTAAAGGAAGTGAACGAGGGAGAAATCAAATTCCTTGAGAACCTTAGGAGGAAAGAAAATAAAAAAACAATTTGGTACACGTTCGTCGCTGGAATAGAAAAAGAAAGTGGTGGCGATATATACGACCTAGCAGAAAAGGCTATAACTAAAATTAAGAAAGAGATGGATGAAACACCAAAGGTTGTACGGGTCGTAGCCGGTAACGACCTTAACAAGGAGATCATAAGGAAAGCCCTCGAATATGTGGGGAGGAGGGAAAATATCCCATGAGAGATGATAGTAAGAGGGAAGGAACTCGAGGCAGAGAAGTCAGAACAAGAAGAAGCTCTCCTTATAAAGATGGGGGCAAAAAATATAACGAAGTTCTTAGCGAAATGAGAGAAAAAAGCGACATTGGAAAGATCGGTCTACAAGTGGAGAAGTTAAAAAGAACGAATGGGGGAGATCTACTTGTAAAGTTAAAGGGAAGAGGGGCTGCGGAGAAGTTGAGGGCTGAATTGGACAGCAAAATGAACGGGATGGACACGGCAATCAGAAGAAAAGAGACTTTCTTCACGATTACGCGGTTGGACCCCGGGGTTGGTGAGGAAACTATAAAGAAAATGATAAAGAGCTATACAGGCGTTCCTGAGAGAGAGATAGAAGTCAAGGTTCTACGAACAAACAGATATGGGGAGCAGGTAGCTACGATAGCCGTACGCCCCTCCAGAGCGGAAGAGCTGAGGAGGTACGGCTCAATAAAAATAGGGTGGGTTGTGTGTCCAATAATGGAGAGACACAACCCAGTTAGGTGTTTTAAGTGCCTAAAGTTCGGGCACAACACTTACGATTGCAAGGAAGAGAGCAGCGCGGCGTGCTGCTATAATTGTCTCCAAACGGGACATACCGTTGCAAGCTGCGGTAATAAATTGTACTGCTCGGTATGCAAAGAAGAAGGGCATAGGATGGACAGGATGGCCTGTCCGTCGTACCGAGCCCTTGTATACGGTAGGGGAGGAGAGGGGAACCCCTAAAACATGCTAACCAAACATAAAATAGACTCCTTGGAAAACGAAGGTGGGCCCATATACAGCCCACCTAGGTGTTATTTTATATCTTTAAAATTTATTTTATCTATTTTATTTATTTTACTTGTTCTATTTTACTTTATTATTTCGATTTTACTAAACCACTTTTATTTATTGAATTCTTTTACTTTTACATATTTTATCTATATACCGTATCTATTTATTTTATTTATATTAATTTATTTATTTGTTTTAGCTTTTATGCTTCTTAATTTTTTCGAAAGACGTGAGTCCGACGCAGAAACGACCTCTGGGAACTGAACCAAAGTGGACCTCAAGGATCAACCTGGTATACGGATATTGCAGGTGAACGTGGGCAGGGCACGCCGAGCACACGACCTTGTCCACGCAAAAGCCTGCAAGCTAGAAATAGACTTACTCATCGTCCCGGAACCAAACAAAAAAATAACATCAGCCGGTGGTTGGGTCCAGGATAAAAGGAAGAATGTGGCGGTGCTCTTTAGAAATAGGGGTTTGGGGGTGCGTGGTATTGTCAGGGGAGGAAATCATATCCTCATCAAACTGAGGGATTTCAGCCTGCTGGCATGCTACGTGTCGCCAAATATCCCTATGATAAGATACAAAGCAATCGTAGATGAAATAATGAGCGCCGCCACGAACGAAAAAGAAGTGATGATCGCCGGGGACATTAACGCGAAATCGAGGTTGTAGGGTGCCCCCATAAACGACAGAAAGGGGGAAATATGGAATGAATGGATAGCCCAGACTGGCCTCCAAGTATTAAACAATAACAAACCAACATTCGTAAGGGGGGTCAGCCGAACACACATTGATATTACGTTCGCGAGTGAAGGGCTATCCAGGAGAGTGCACGGCTGGGATGTCCTTGACGATCAGTTATTCACCTACCATCGGTATATACAATACGAAATAAAGGTTAAAGGGGGAATAAGGCGGCCGATAGGACATACGGAGATTTATTTCAACAAAACCACGTACCTATCGGAGGTCAGGAAGATTAATGAACAAGAGATTTCTGACCTTGGCCAACTGAGAAGAGCACTGCAAAGTGCAGCAAATTTGGCCACCGTGAAGAGAAAGGATAATAAAAAATCCCCCTACTGGTGGACGGATGAGATAGAAGGTCTACGGGAGAGATGCCTCAGAGCTCGAAGGAATTATACGAGAAGCCAGGGAAGCATCGAGCTCAAGGAAATATATAAAGATCTAAAGAAAACTTTAAATAAAAAAATAAAACAAGAGAAAAAAGAAAAGTGGCAGACCCTGATAAAAGCATTGGACGAAGATATGGAGCGATGCGTACAAGATCACTATGAAGACGCTAAAAATAATCGCCCCATATAGACTCGACGAAGACCAGCGGATGGAATCAGCTGAGCTCCTCTTTCCTACCAAGGATCATCAAAATTTCATCAAGATATTTCCAACTATAGTAGATGAGTTCACGGGAGAGGAAGTTAGAACAGCTGGTCAGGAGATGAAGACAGGGAAAGCTCCCGGCCCTGACGGGCTGCCACCAGAGGCAATAAAAATAATAGCAACGGAGAAACCAGGTTTGATCAGAAGAATATACAATTATACAACGACCTACTGCAGAAGCAAGAGTTTCCCAGGGACTTAAAGGAAGCGAACTTAGTTCTACTCCTAAAGCCTGGGAAACCCTCCGATTCAGCAGCCTCTTATCGGCCAATATGCCTTCTGGACTGCCTTGGTAAGTTCTACGAAGGGCTTATCAAGAAGAGGCTGGAGGGGTGTTGGAAAATCAGAGTGTTACCAAATCAACAATATGGATTTCGAAAAGGTAAATCGACAGTCGATCCAACGACCTGGATAAGGGACGCGGCTAAAGCAGGTAAAAAAAGATGGGTGGTCCTTGTTCTGTTGGACATAAAAAATGCTTTTAATTCAGCAAACTGGGGTCACATAGTAGACCGAATAGTCGAATTTGGGGCTCCAGAGTATGTGTCCAACATAATAAAGGACTACCTATCTGAAAGAACCGTATGCATATCGAAGAAAAAGAAGAAAGAAATGACCGCGGGTGTACCCCAGGGGTCAGTCCTGGGACCCTTACTTTGGAATATACTATACAACGGGGTACTAGAAGTAAACAGGCAGAGAGGAGTGAGAGCGATTGCATACGCGGACGACCTAGCTTTACTGGTCGAAGACGACATGAATAGGGGAATAATACAAAAAGAAAACGAAGCAATACAGAAGACCGCAGATTGGATAGAGAGAAATGATCTAAAGTTAGCAGTAGAGAAGACAGAATCCATTATCTTGAGGGGACCAAGAAAGAGAGATGACATAGTATTTGGATATAAAGGCTCGGTAATAAGACCCCAAAAGACGGTTAAGTACCTCGGAATTATTTTCGACGACAAGCTTAAATTCGGACAACACGTACAAGCAGCATGTCGGAAGGCAGAAGAAAGGACCTCTATACTAAATAAATTTATGCCAAATATAGGGGGTCCTGGATCCCAGAAGAGAATAGTGATGGCACAATCCATCTTATCCATAGTTTGATACGGAGCCCCAGTGTGGCACGAGGTCCTTCGAATGAAAAAGTATAAAGACGTGCTTCTTAGGACACAAAGGAAACCTCTGATCAGGGTGTGCAGCGCGTACAGAACCGTATCAACCATTGCCTTACAGGTGGTGGCTGGGTCTGTACCGGTGCACATCCTGGTCAGAGAAAGAGTCCGAATGTAGCAGAGGGGCAACGGGGCAATAGGTTCAGGTCCACAAGAAAGGAAAAGAAGTCTAGAGATGTGGCAGAGGGAATGGGCAGCCGAAGTCGAGAAGGCGGCCTGGACGAGATCCTTGATTCCAGATGTGGTGAGGTGGTACAAGTGCCGGCATCGGCGCGTCAGCTACTATTTCACACAATTTTTGACGGGACATGGATCGTTCAGGAAGTTTACTCATCGTATAGGGAAAACCGTGGACGATCTATGCCCTGAGTGTGGAGTAGTGGATGACGCACAGCATGTCGTCTTCGTGTGCCCTGCATACCAGGCGGGACGTACCGAGCTGCAGCTGGGACTGGAATCCCCTCTAGGCGAGCCTCACGAGTTAATTGATAAAGCTATCAATAGCAAGAGAGACTTCGACCTGATCATTGCTTTTGTCACGAAGACAATGAAGCACAAAGAGGAGAAAGAGAGGCGACTGCAAGCGGGATGACCGTCTATTTATTTATTTTTTAACGTTTTTATTTTTGTGTCGCAGATGGCAGCCAGTGGGGGGAGGATCCTTTACATCCAACCTGCGCTGTCTGTCTTATTTTAACTAGTTTTACTTATTTATTTATTTTATCTTGTTTTATCTCCTTATTTACTTCTTCAATCTTATTTATACAATATTTATCATTTTAAATCAATTTTAATACTCAAATGTGTTGCGTGTTGTAAGCGGTAGTCAGCAGGGGGAGGACCTTTTACATCTGACCCATGCTGACCGCCTTTGTATTGTTTTGTTTACTTTCTGTCTTGTCTTGTTTTTTTAAGTCAGTTTTTTGTTTTGTATCAGGTAGTGGGGGAGGATTTTTACACCCAACCTCACTGACTGCTTCCTTTTAACTTTAGAATGAATGGGTATGAGTGTGAGTGCGAATTGATGAAAGCACGAATGTTTGGAGTTGCTCGTAACTGTCGACTGGTATCCTTTTGCTAGTTCATGTTGGACTGGGGGCACCCCGGTCGCCCCACCCGCACATCGTGCACACGTGCACATGGGCTGCACGGGACGGTCGTCTTCACCGACCGGTCTTTGTGCGGGGTGTGTGCGGGACGGGGCGGCTGGGTGGCCGCTTAATCTACGGAGTGCACGCAGAGGGTGCCCGGGGGAGTTATGAGTAAAGTCGACGGGTCAGACATGCTCGCCACGAGCGGTTCCAGACCTGTCGGTTGGAGGAAGAGGAGATGAGTTTAGTCGGTAGGCGGTTCGGCACGGTGAAGCGTGACGGATCGAATCCGACACACCTGGGACACCTTCCCAGACGGTCTTTTGAAGATTCTCACCTCCAAAAAAAAAAAAAAAAAAAAAAAAAAAAAGATGTGATGTAGCAAAAGTCGCCACAATATTCTCAAATTTCACGAACTCTAAAAATGAGGTTAATCAACTGCTTAATATAAACAACCTTGCTGATGTTAGCAAAACTACATTGCTTTCAATTTACCTAAGGTGTTCGACTGTGCAATGAAACGTATGCCTGATGTTTATTGGTTTATAAATAAATATCTAGTGATTAATTTAGTTAATTTAAGAAATTTTAATAGTACGGAATATAAGTCGACCTATACCCATCTGCTTGCCGGATGAAACATTTTTTTTTATTAAATTTCATACATAGATAAATATTTCTAGCATGGTTGCCTATCAAAATCGTGTCATAGCTATCCTTAAGGGGGGCCGAAGGGGTTGAAATCATTATTCCAAACTCAATGTTTTTAAAGTATAGTAGAATTATTTTACTTTTAAATTAAATAGGCATATTTAGTACAATTCATAGATTACTCAAGAAAAAATTCAAGGAAAAATACTGAAAAATAAGCCAACGGTGGCAAATTTTTAAAAGACACCTCAAAATATAATGAATTTTGCGGTGGACATCAGAACTCATCATTGGATCCTGGTAAACAAAGATTCAAAAAGATTTTATTAGCTTATGAATTTCTCGAGGTAACGCTGTCAAGTTCTTTCAGTTTGATCTAATTTTGACTTTTTGATATCATTCAGAAATCCAAACAAAATTTTTTTTGCAAAAAAGGGTGAAAATCAACATATTTATTATTGGTAAATAAAAAATAAGCATAAAAAATATCTCGACAGCGTTACCTCAAGGAATGTCTAAAGAAAATATATGCAAAGCTCCAGGTGAGTTCGTCAAGTAGTTTTTGAGTTACAATGTCTACAGCCTGAAAAATCAGTTTTGAGAAAAACGCATTTAAAGTATTGTCAACTTTTATTTTCAATTTCTTTTTTATCTGTCAAATGGTAAGTGATGCATACCGGAATATGTTTTTAAATCGCGTAGTAATTTACGAAAGGAAACAAGAACAGCAACAAAAAAATGTGTTTGGAATATTTTTAAAAAACATTTTGATAGCATGATTCTTTCACAAAACATATTAGATTTAAGTGAATTAGGAGGTACGAGAGTTAAAACTATAGGTTCATTTAATAAAATGGTGGAAATTCAAGGAGAGGATTTTAGTATTTTATTTTATGTTATTTTATTTATTTATTCATTTTATTTCCAAAAGAAGCATTAAGGGGAAAAATAGGTTTAGAGGTTTCAAAATTTCGAATTTTTGGACCTCGTATGAACCGCTAGTATTACTATTCAAGAATGTGTTCTGAAAATTTCAAAGCAAAATTCGAAGTCCTTCCCAAGTTATGAGAATTATACAGAGCGCGCTCGCGTAGAGCGCAATCTATCTATTTTTTTCAAACGCGTTTTTGTCGAAACGACTTTTTTTCGGCTTGCGTGACGTCTAGCTCAAAAAATATTGAACCAATTTTAAAAAACCAAAGTGATTATTGTTCGTTATTAAATTGTCTTTTGAATTTCCACTCTGAATAAAAAATGGGTTTTAAGGGCAAATTACTGAAAAAAAAAACGGTAAAAATTGAGGTTTTTATTCAAACTTGCGTAATTTTTCAAATTTTTTATTTTTTAGCTGATTTGAGGTTCATATCGAAGAGAAACTTGTAATAAACGTAAAAATTTTTGGATTTTGGATTTTAGGCGGAAATTACGACCTCTACATGTCACGCAAGCGACATGTTCGTGCGGCGAACGTCCACGGGTTGCGGCCTACAACTGCTCTAGTTTTAAATATAATAACTTAAAAAAATTTGGACATATACTTTAGAATATGTATAAAATGATCCCAAAGTTGCAAAAAAAGTTGTTCTGGTAGATGTTTTCGATCGTTTTAATTATTCCTAGAGGCACCTGTCTTAAGTATAACAAATTGATAACGTCCTTTAATTTGACCATGTCAAATGCTTTCTTAAGGTCCACGAAACATAAATATGACGGTTTGTTGTATTCGAACGATTTCTCTTGAACTTGCCTCATTATAAATATATCGCCAGTGCATGATCTTCCCGATTTAAAACCTTGATGTTCTTCTGCTGTTGTAACAATTTCATTCAGTTTGTTTGTTATCACTTTGGTTGTTAATTTTAATGTTGTGTTTAATATGGTTAATTCCTCTGTAATTCTCCGGGTCAGATTTGTCTCCTTTTTTTGAAGAGAGATATTAGGATGCTTGATCTCCATTCCTGTGGTATTCTGTTTTGTTCTATTATTTTTTGTATTAATTTTAATAGTTGTTGTTTAGTCAAATCTTGTCCTCCGTACTTTAGGAGTTCGTTTGATATTCTGTCCTCTCCTGGTCTCCATGGTCCATCTCTTCTTGGTCTCCTGGTTCTGTCCAATTAATCAACCTATATTAGGGATTTATCATCAAGAGAGAGAACCAGAATTAAATGCAGATGCCAGCAGTTATGGATATGGAGCGTGTCCTTTACAAAGATTGGAAAAGGATAATAAACTTCACCCAGTTTATAATATGAGCAAGAAAACAACTCCATCCGAGGAAAACTATACGAGTTTTGAGCTAGAAGTGTTAGATTTAATTCAAGCGGTGAAAATATTTTGTTTTTTTTTCTACTCGGCATTAAATGTAAAATAGTTACAGATTATTCCGCATTTACAAAGGCGATGAGTAAACAGGTTTTAACTAGCAGAAGTGCCAGATGGGCATTAATACTGGA
The DNA here is from genome assembly GCF_917563875.1 of Diabrotica virgifera virgifera. Lineage (NCBI taxonomy): Eukaryota > Metazoa > Arthropoda > Insecta > Coleoptera > Chrysomelidae > Diabrotica > Diabrotica virgifera. Next base: position 164,563,205 of record NC_065443.1, on the reverse strand, counting down.
AGATTGTCGATACAAGGTTAAACAGAAAGGGAACAAAGATGGCTCACGTGGACAAATTAAGTTTATCGATACTATATTATAGCAAAGGTAATAGACGTGTACAGAGTATATGAAGCCATGGATAGATACTCGAAACTCGGGTCGGATTTCAAACAGGATGGCCGAATGTAGTCTTGTAAATATAATTTTTCCTTAATATTAATATGAACACGAAACGAGCGTCCTTCGACGCCCACAGGGACAGATGTGTGGACAGATGGGTTGAACCAATCGACGGTGGATTTAGCGTGGGGGTTCGATAGTTAATAGACCTTAAGCATCAAGACAAAAAAGTGTGTTGTTTGGGATAATCGAAAAAGACGCAACTTAAAGAGACCCTTTAAGATGGGCATTATTACAACCCGGTTATAATATTGATTAGACGCGATTATTTCCAAATGCATTTCTTTTTGCAGGAACACGTAAATGTTGGTCGCAATTACTCAAACACTTTTACATTTCGTCAACTTATCAGTAATCTATAAGTTCTCTCTCTCTCCTATGGCGCTATAGCCAAATTCGAGCCCTGGCCTCCACCAGCATCCAAGTATCTCTGTCTCTGGCTACTTTTCTCCAGTTGTCCACCCTCAATATCTCTTTAGCATCGGTTCTCACTTCGTCTATTCACCTCTTCCGTTTTTTTCCTACTGACCGACGTCCCACCATAGTTCCGCGAAGCGTTCTACTAGGTGTTCTCTCATTATTTATTCTTATAAGGTGACATGCCCAACGCAATCTTTGTATTTTTGCATCATTTGCTATAGAGAGTTCTCTGTAATATTGGGATAACTCGTGGTTGAACCTTATTCTCCATATACCATTGTCGCAAATGGGTTCCATTATCCTCCTTAATATCTTTTTTCAAAAGTATTTAGAAGGTTTATTGGTTTTTCCGTCATGATCCACGTTTCTACACCATATGTTGCTATTGGCCGTATGATGGTTTTATATATCTTAAACTTTACTTCTCTATGGATGTCTTTGGGTCCAAACACCTGCGACAGAGAGAAGTATGCTTTGTTAGCAAGGATTATCTGTTTCCGTATTTCTTCCTTCTCGCTGCCATTCTCAGTTATCTGTACACCCAAGTATGTGAGCTGTTTTACTACTTCTATACAGGGTGTTTCATTGGGAAAGTAACATACGTTAACTGTAGAAAGAGGACACTTAGGCGGTCTCAAAAATACCATACTTAATGGGTCTTACTCCATTAATAACAGAGATACTGGGTGTTTTATCTATTGTGCCATTTTCTTATTTGGTTCATAACTTTTTAACCACACCGTATATTTATTTAATATTTGGCACAAAAATATCCTTTAGGGTGTACAATAAATTAATTTATTTACAAATGTAAAAAATTCAGGCCCGGATTAAAAAAATTCGGCAAAATGATTTTTCCTGTCAAATTTTGAATTTGAATTCTGAAATTATGTGAATTGCGAGAGCTCTAAGTAGAAAAAAAAATTAAATACAACTTACAACTTGTTAACCGCACTGTATATTTATTTTATATTTAACACGCGAATATTCTTTTAGGTGTCCAATCAATTATTTTATTTACAATTATAAAAAATCCGGGTCTCGATTAAAAAATATTATAAAAATGTTCCGACCCCAAAAAACACTCTGCATATTTAATTTTTTTGAAATGTATTTTTTAGTTGAAAAGAGGATGAAAAACTAAGCTTAATGGTAAACGTTGAATTTTCGGCAAAATGATTTTTCTGGTCAAATTTTTAATTTGAATTCTGAAATTATGTATGTGAATTGCGAGAGCTCTATGTAGAAAAAAAATTAAATACAACTTACAACTTGAAAACCGCACTGTATATTTATTTTATATTTAACACGCGAATATTCTTTTAGGTGTCCAATCAATCATTTTATTTACAATTATAAACAATCCAGGTCTGGATTAAAAATATTGTAAAAATGTTCCGACACAAAAAAACACCCTGTATATTAAATTTTTTAAAAATGGATTTTGCATTTGAACAGAGGATGAAAAACTAGTGGTATACTTTGAATTTTCGGCAAAATGATTTTTCTGATTAAATTTTGAATTTGAATTCTGAAATTATGTCAATTGCGAGAGCTCTAAGTAGAAAAAATTAAAATGCGACTTAATTTTAATTAATACCATTATTTAATTTAAACTGGTAAAATGTTAAAACATTTCAGTGTTTTTTTTTATTATCTGTGACAAATAGTTTATGGCGAATATTTATCTTTAAATAATGAATAAATAATAAAGTGTCAATAAAGAATACATCACTTTAATCAACAAAGTATCTAAAAATTATAACAAAACAGAGAAAATGTGCAGCATAACTATTCAAAACTAAAGTACTTATTCAAAATTACCACCATCAAAAACTATTGTTATGTGTCAAAATGTTAATATTTTACCAATTTAGATTAAATAATGGTATTAATTAAAATTAAATCATATTTTATTTTTTTACTTTGAGCTTCGCAATTCACATAATTTCAGAATTCAAATTCAAAATTTTACCAGAAAAATTATTTTGCCAAAAATTCAAAGTATACCATTAAATTTAGTTTTTCAGCCTCTTTTCAAATGCAAATCCATTTTAAAAAAAAATTTAATATACAGGGTGTTTTTTTTTGGGTCGGAACATTTATACAATACTTTTTAATCCGGACCTGGATTTTTTTTATTTGTAAAGAAATTAATTGATCGAGCACCTAAAAGAATATTCGCGTGTTAAATATAAAATGAATATACACTGCGGTTGACAAGCTGTAAGCTGTATTTCAATTTTTTTCTACTTAGAGCTCTGAAATTCACATAATTTCAGAATTTAAATTCAAAATTTGACCAGAAAAATCATTTTGCCAAAAATTCAAAGTATACCACTAAATTTAGTTTTTCATCCTCTTTTCAACTGAAAAATCCATTTTAAAAAATTTAATGTACAGGGTGTTGTTTTTGGGTTGGAATATTTTTCCAATTTTTTTTAATCTGGACCTGGATTTTTTACAATTGTAAATAATATAATTTATTGTACACCTTAAACGATATTGGCGTGCCAAATATAAAATAAATATACAGTGTGGTTAAAAAGTTATGAACCAATTAAGAAAAGGGCGAGATAGATAAAACACTCAGTATCTTTGTTATTAATGGAGTAAGACCCATTTAGTATGATATTTTGAGACCGCCTAAGTGTCCTCTTTCTGCAGTTAACGTATGTTACTTTCACAATGAAACACCCTGTATTAGCGTCGTCGTCGTCTATTGTTAAATTCTGCAAGTTTCGTTGGTTCCGTGCTTGTATTAGGACTTTAGTTTTATCTATGTTGACGCATGTTTTCTTATTTCTTTCGCATTTTATTCATGCTCTACATATAGTTCTGTGACGTCTCTTGCGGTTCTTTCAAGTTTACGTCATCTGCGTACACTGCAATCTGCTTAGACTTATTAAACAGTAGATTTCTTGGGTTTACGGACATTTTTCTGATGACATATTCCATACATATATTAAACAGAGTCGGTGCCAGCCGATCTCACTGTTATCTGGTACTTTAGTTATTTGGAATGGATCTGTCAATTCATTATCTATAATTTAGTAGTCTATTTTATTAATTAAAACTGTTAATTGTAATACGCAATTTTATTACGAGTGTCTTTAACGAATCCTACTCTTGCATAAAAAATAATGAACTTTTAAAATAAATTATGCCAGAATTGTTCTAATAAAATCGTTTTTTACCTAATATATTTTAATTTTTTTGAGCTTTTAAAAATGTTATGTATATGATATGACTAGATAATGTAGTATATACCATGTTTTTTTCAATATTTCAATCGCTTAAAAAATAAAAAAATACTTACCTTGCGATTTAACGAAACGTTCTTAAATCCAATCCAATTATAATAATGAAACAGCCGCTAAGCAATGCACAGAAAAATTCCTTTTTGTGGTTAGGCATGCTTAAATGTTTCTCTTAAAGATAAGTATCTGCTTTCTTGTAAACAACTGAATGCATCTGTATCTCGATTTCAATTGAACCTGTTTTAATGATATCTTCATTAATATTGCAACTAAAAAAATGTTTAAATGTATTTAGCCAATGTAGCAAGATACCATTCTTTCAAAGTGAGATAGTAGAGAGTACTGCTAACGCTACATTTGTTTTGTGCAAGATATTGACATCTTTCAATATAATCGTAATGATTCAATAAGTAGGAAGGAGGACACAGAAACAAATATATTTTTTATAAAATCAGGAAATACATTATTAAAAAAAATGCATACAAAACTAAAAAATTAGCTACAATTTTGTTACAATTGTCACAAAAACATCAACAGTGTAGAATTTTGCGTCTTGTATTTCGTAATACACATGGTTTGGGATTTGCTCTAAAATAAACTAAATTTTATAATTATGGTTTGCATACATTTGGTCCTGATATCGGCCAGTAACGCTCATGAATTAAACATAACAAATTTTGAGCTCCGCAATGAACCAACCTTTTGGCTGCTGAATCTTTCATTATTCAAACGGGCATAAATAATTGCGTTTGCATTCCAACGGGCACTGGGTGCTCCTAGGGTCGGTTTTGATGTCATATTCGTGATCAGCTATCCCAAAAACCCCCCGAGTAATCTGTTTGTATCAATTTAGTGCCGAAATCCCCGAAACTCCAGAAGGTGACGTGCCTCATCAGTGACCTTAGGCAACAGGTGCTCCGGGGGTCGCTTCTGATGACGTATTTGTGTTCAGCTATCCCAAAAACCTCCCAAGTAATCTGTTTGCATAAATTTAGTGCCGAAAACCTACGAAACTTCAGATGACGTGTCTTAGAATTAACTCTGGGTATCAGGTACATCATGGATCGAGTCTGATTCGGTATTCGTGTTCAGTAACCCCAAAAACCTCCTGAATAACAAACTATGTCCCTTAATATACTTATTTTGACATTTTTATGCACTTTTAGATGCATTTTATGCACTTTAAAAATAAAACTATGGATACGTACAAAGAAAAGAAACTATGAACAACAAAAATATGAAGCTCTGGAGAGAGACAGACCCAAACCAGGCTCCAGAGAATTCTATAAAGCAATCTCCACTGAGAGAAGAGGGCCTAGAACAAATTCTATCCATACACTGAGAGACAATCAAGGCCATATGATAATCGACGATAAGGAACTAACAGAAGAATGGAAAGGGTATTTCAGGGACCTTCTAAACATCATACAGAAAGAACAGCACAAAGAAGAGATCTATATAACAGCAGACATGCCCGTCGAAAATCCCTCTTTTGAAGAAACCCGAAAGGCCTTAAATAAGCTGAAAAATCACAAAGCACCGGGTACGGACGAGATACCAGCAGAATATCTGAAATATGGTGGAGAAACACTACATCATCAAATCCACCAATTAATAACACATATATGGTTAGAAGAAAGGATACCAGCAAGATGGAAGGAAAACATCATAGTGCCCATCCACAAAAAAGGGGACAAAACAAAATGCGCAAATTACAGAAGAATTTTACTCTTAAACACGGCATATAAAATCCTCTCAAATATTATTCTTAGTAGACTAACCCCGTAACCCCTTATGCTGAAAATGTCCTAGGAGAATATCAAGCCGGTTTTAGGGCAAACAGGTCAACGCTGTTACTGAAGAAATAAAAGACATAATCCAATCAGCAAATCGCTGTCTACTTGCATTGGATAAGCTTATAAAATCAAAAAACCTTACAAGAAGTTCCAAGATCAAAATCTATAAATCCATCGTCAGACCTGTACTAACATATGGTTGCGAAACGTGGACCATGACCAAATCAAACGAAGAAAAGCTCGGACGTTTTGAACGAAAAATATTTAAAAAAATTTCGGACCTCACCACGACATTAACACAAACCAGTATAGGATCAGAACCAACTTCGAATTAAAAGAACTATACAATGACACCGATATTGCCCAAGAAATTAAAAGCGACTAAGATGGGCAGGCCACGTGCACAGACTTCATAACGAGAAACTTGTAAGACTGGTATGGGAGGAGATTCCTACAGGCAAAAGACCACTCGGACGTCCCAGAATGCGATGAAGAGATAACATCCAAGCAGATCTCCGAAAAATGAACATCCCATTTGACACTAGGTTGAAAATTGACCCTCGGAGCACCTAGTGCCAAGGGTGACTGTTATGTACGTGGTCTTCTGGAATTTCGTGACTTTCCGAAACTAACTCAATGCAAACAGCACTCTGGGGTTTATGAGTATGATTATGACGTACACTCAACGAAAAAGGTACGTAATATCAATAAAAATGTTAATTCAGACAACCAACGCAATACTTAAAATTTGTCCAATTCTTGGTTTTATTGGAACAACAAAGCGATGTTCATCAATTCATTATTTTCGTTAGTTGAGCCAATGTATTACGTTTATTGAATAGATGAACATTCATTATGTATACCATAATATCACTTTATTGGTATTACGAACTGTGTTCACTGAGTCAACGAACACTATTTATTGATATTACGAACTCTGTTCACTGAGTCAACGAACACTATTTATTGAAACAACAACGTCGTTAATTGACAATTGACTGACGAAGACTATTCGTTGTGTCAATAAGAGTGTTATTTCTCCTAACGTATTTCGTTTATTTCTACAATTATTTCCGTTTATTGTTACAATTAATTCCGTTCATTCTCACAATAAATACGGTTTTTCTTAGAAGCAATTCTATTCATTCTTACAATCAGTTTCGTTCATTCCTACTATGAACGTATTTTATATTAATAATTACTGAACGCATTAGCCCAGTGTATGATATTAATTGATTAATAATAATTTTTTAAATCCCCCTTTTTTGTCCTTAACCTAATGGACTTTACACTGTGTGATTTCTCATATGATTTCACTTATACAGTGCACTGGAATAAGTGTTACACTCCCCCACCCCCTTATTAACTTATTTATTTTTAGCACATAAGCAAAACGCTCGGACAGGTCGATTTTTTACATAATCAAAGTATATTATAACATCAATGTTTCGAACTTTACACGATCCCTCTTCAGGTGACAGGCGTAACTTTGATTGTTTTAAACGGGAAAGTACGTCATGTGACTGCTCATTTAAAAGCGATTGAAATAGTGATTCCAAAAATGTATAACACTTCAATCCTTTTTGAGAGCGCAGGTGCAAAATTTCGATCGAATTCTTTTAAACGCACTCATTTTTTTTAATCCTGAGAAAACTAATAAGTATTTTTGAATAATATAAACGCAGAATAAAAGACTACATTATTACCGGGGGCAAAAAGTCCCTTAGAATAAACAAAAAGTTACTTTTGAATGGTATATTTGAAATTAAAAACCATACTAAATTTTCTCCTTTTCACCCCTGTGACTTATTAAAATAATCATTATAGAAGTTCTCAGGGACTTCAGACCCTCGATAATACTGTAATATTTTATTCTGCGTTTAAATTTTCAAAAATACTAATTAGTTTTCTTACGATAAGAGACACACAAAAACTTCCTTCTACTACGGACTACACTTGGAAACGAAATAAATTATTATTCGGCACTTCGGTAGAGGTAACATCATTGTTTAACAAAGAATTCTTTCTTAAACAATGGTAACACAGAGAAGCTAGGGGTATCACGATAGGGAAAAGCTGTTACATTTCAAATGGTCAAGGAAAACATTTATTGTCTCAATAACAACGATTATTGTCACAATGAACGCATTGATTGTGGGTATTAAACGCAATAGTAGATTGATTAATGCATTCATTGTCACAACAATCAGCTTACATCTATACAATAATCATATATTACTCTATATTTAACAACATTTGTACATTGTTTTAATGAAATCTGTACGTTGTCACAATAAACCAAGGTAATTGCTTGTCATGTACGAAATCAAGAAAGTAAGTTGCTGCCACAATTAACATTATTTATTAAATATACGAAACTAAGTTATTGGCTGAATAAATTGAGTGTTATTGATTAATGTAGGGGAGCAGGGGGCTAGTTGTAACAATTTTCATAAAATCAAATAGATCTTAACAGCGATTTTCCCAATTATCGCTAATTAAACTCTAAACACTAGTTTAACTCTTTATGAATAAAATTGATCTGAAAAAAAGTTAAAAAGACTGGTATTTATTAATCAACTAGCATTTTACCAAAAAAAGTGCATTGTTACAACTTACCCCGCGCTTGGGGCTAGTTGTAACATCTATTGGGGTAGGTTGTAACAGTAAGAAAATTCGAATTTTTTGGTATATTTCGAAGAGAACACCAACGTTCGTCCTGTTGAAAGATGTTGCTCGACTTAATAACGTGTCTTCCGGTGTTACTTACTTTTTCGTGTCTGGATCCGACTACAGTTTTTCTGGCCAATATCGGGCCACGTCTATACCCTTTGTATTTGCGAGCCATAAATCATCGAGGGTGCACTGTGATGGGCAAAGTCTGCATACTCTCAGGTGCTCCACGTTCTGGTTTTCCCCACATTCACAAAGTGCGTCGTTATCTGTCTTGATGCCCCATTTAATGAGGTTCTGTTTTACAGGGGCAACACCTGTGCGTATGCGGTTGAGTGTCCGCCAGGTTCTCCAGTCCAGGTTCATTCCATTAAGTCGTTCTGGATGTAGGGGGAACAGTTCGGGTGGTTCGACGCTGACATTTCTCATAAACCTTTTCCTTGATTTAAGTCGGCTAGTTCCTGGCGGTTCGTCAAACCCGTATAATTGGTGCCTTTCATCGAAAGTTTGCCTGAACTTCTCCACATATTGTGAGACGCATCTACGGTCGTCTGGTGATGCGAATCCAGCTGCCCGGTACAGTAGGGGTAGAGGGGTAGGCTTCATGCAACCGGTCATTATTCTACATGTTTCATTTAACGCCGTGGTGACTTGTTGAGCGTGTCTAGATCTACCCCAAACGGGACAAGCATATTCCCCTATGCCTCTATGCCCCTATACCTAGAAATATAAGGCCTCAGCTGGTGACTTTAAGACTTGAGGGTTTGCACCCCAGTTGCTCCCTACAAGTTTCCGGAGAAGGTTGTTTCTCGTAGAGACCTTTTGTCTTGTGCTCCGACAATGGAATTTATACGTTAGTGACCGGTCTAGTATCACTCCAAGATATTTGGGCCTATCAGTATGTTCCAAGCGTTGTCCCTCCCAAGAAACATTCAGTTTTACATGCGCCAGATGGTTGTTGAGATGGAATGCACATACTTGGGTTTTTGTAGGGTTTGGTTTTAATGAGTTTTGTTTGTAGTAAGTTGACATCATGTTTAAAGCCTCTTCCATTGTCGACTCCACTTGTGTGAGTGTTTTCCCCTTTACGGCGATACCAAGGTCGTCAGCGTAAACAAAACGCTCAGTCTGAGGGTGCATTGGTTGGTCGTTGGTGTAGATGTTAAATAGGGACGGCGCCAGAACGCTTCCTTGAGGTAGGCCATTTTTTTGGGTTCTCCATCTGCTCTTCTTTCCATTTAGCACAACGTAGAAGCGACTATTACACAATAGTGATCTAATGATATTCACCAGGTCATAGTCACGCACAGTGTTATAGATCTTAGTTAGCAAGGTTCTGTGGTTTATAGTATCATAGGCCGCTGTGAGGTCTATCAAGGCTACTCCCACTATCTCTTTCTGTTCAAATCCCTCCTCTATGTACTCTGTTAGGTTCAGCACTTGGCCTGTGCATGATTTACCTGGTCTGAAGCCTGCTTGTTGTGAGATTATTTTTGCATCTAATTTTTCCTGGATGCGGTTCAAAATGAGGCGTTCATACAATTTATACAAATGACATAGCAGAGATATCGGACGGTAGCTACCCGGTAGTTCAGGGCCTTTCCCAGGTTTCAGAAGGGCTACTACTTTTGATTTACGACACAGTTTTGGAATCTGGTAGGTAGAGCGACAGATGTTAAATAGATCGAGCACCCATTGTCTCGCTTTTTCCCCGAAGTGTTTTATCTGCTCTGTTAGGATTTCGTCCACCCCAGGTGGTTTTCCATTTTTCATACAGTCAATACCATTTTTGAGCTCTTCGATGGTAAATGGGTTTCGCAAGAGAGTTGTTTCCTGGTCTTGAGTTCTTATGATCTTTGGCGTTTTGCAACGATGGTTTGCTTTGCCATTCAGAAGCAGTTGGTGGGCTATCTGATTTGGCGTTATTGCACATTGCTCTTTCATCTCTGTGGGATCACCATTAAGTTTTTTGATCATATTCCAAGCCTGCTTACTACTGTGCGTCATATCTATTTTACTTAATGTCTCGCTCCACCGTTCTTGTCTGGAGGCGCTTAGTATTTGCTGCAGTCTCTCCCCTATCTCTGCCGTAACTTCGCTGAATGGGTCTTTACTATATTCTTCGGTGTACTTTGTCATAATGTCTTTTGCTTCGTCATTCAGACCAGATATGTAATGTTGTTGACATCCTCTGGGTATATGTTTACATGAGGTTCGTTTTGCAAGTTTGATGAACGCATCATAGTTTTTGGGGATCGGGACTATGTTTTTCACTTGTGTTTCCAATTCATCAGTATATTTTTCCCAGTTCGCTTTTTTGAAATTAAACCTTCGTTTGAAAGTGATTTTGGGAGCTTTTATAGCGCTATATACGGTTATTCCCACGGGCCTATGTTGTGTCTTTGGTATACGCTTATATACCTTTCTAACGCGACGGTCCTTTAAAGACATGCTGATGAAGGTGAGGTCAGGGTTGTAACCTTTCTTCCACACTTTGCTCTGGAACGAATAGGGCAGTTTTGGGTCATGCAGCAATGCCAGGTTGTTTTGTTCAGCCCACGATTCCACAAGATCTCCATTTTTATCAGTTGAAGCGTAGCCCCAATGAACATTATGACTATTAAAATCCCCGAGAATGAATCTGGTTTTTTGAGAAGCGAAATTTTTTGGAGGGGAGAAAACAAAGTCTCTCCAGGGTGGTTTATACACAGATGTCACTTTGCAGGCTCCTATTTCGACGGTCAAAATTTCAATGTCGTTGTAGCATGTTTTTTCTGCTGAGGTTACATCAATATCTCTCCTTACGAAGATGGCGCTTCCGTGTTTTGCACTTGGATGTTCAATGATAAGCTGCATTCCCTCAACGCTAGGTCTATGTTCTGATATGTCACGGTGAGTCTCTTGTATACATAATATATCACACTTGTGGGTTTTACACAGTTCAGAAAAAATTTCTTGTTTATTACAAGTAATACCCTCAATATTTATGGTCATCATTGTCAATGTAGGCTCTGAGAAGAGCCGTTGATGCTCGTTTGTTTCTTCCGATCCAGTGGTGGAAGGATTGGCCGCCCGAGGGGCGTTTCCAGGGAGCGCCAGTGACATTTTGTTCTTATAATATCACTTGCGTGGAGGCTCCTTCCGTGCTCCCCCGGTGTTCTTAAAGGTAAATGTAGATTTCTACGCATACAATTTTGGACTCAATCTGAACCAACTGTATCATTTTGATACCAAGAAGAAGTAAGTTGCTTAGCACTGAGTTTCACGGCACATTGGTAACCCAGTTTTCGCATCTCCATGGGAATTATTCCAAAATATATTTCGGCGGACTTCAGAATATACGAAGCCACTTTACTTTCTTCTTCGGCTGTAAAAACTATCCGTGGTTTAGTATAGCGCACTTGTAGACTCTAATTGTTTTTTTTTTATATATCGGTACAGAGATTGACACAGTCCCAAAATTTTACTTACTTGTCTTATTCTACATTGATTATGTAAAACTTCCGCTGAAGCTAACTAGTAGACCTTACTTCCTGGCTTTGAGTTGCCCTTTCTGATTTTCTTTAATATTGTCTCATTCTTGAGGAAAAAACTAAATAATACGTTTTTATATTGAAGATAATAAATTTAGTAAGATTCAGCGCAAGTTGTAGCATGTTACAACAAGCCCCAACGTTTTGTTACAACAAACCCCATAGCACACTTTTGTATACTTATCAAAATAACTGTAACAATAACTTCCTAATCGTAAAATCGTTAAGCAACATCAAAGTATAACTAAATTTAGAAAAAAAAAATAAACACCGAAAGATCAATTTCCGTTTAAAACAATAGCGATAACCAAAATTTTATGGGTGTCAAATTTTATATTATCTCATCATTATGAAGCACGTGCACAAAATTATTATTTGCAACTATCGGAGGATGATTGGCTAGACAGTTTCATTTGCAAGGCGATAAGATAATAAGCTTGAGTCAGCTAAATTAGTTAAAAACCGTCAAATAACATATGAAAAAGCCGTGTTACTACTTACCCCTGTTACAACAAGCCCCTTGTCCCCCTACTCTAGTTATTTTCACAATTATTATTCAATCATTGTGACAATAACTAAATACATTCGTCAATGTCTAAAAGTTCGTTGAACCAACAAATTAAATTGTTGTTACAACGAAATACTATTCAATAATCACTGTTCATCAATATTACGAACTAAATTTTTTTGAGTGTAGATGAAGGCTTCTGGAGTATCTGGTGTCCAGGGCGGATACAAATCAAAAAGAATATAGGTACCTAATAATTAATAATTAATATCGTTTGTTCTTAAATACCAGTTTTTTATTTTGTTACAATCAAGAATTTAACCATTTTAGAAGACATTTTACATGCCTTCTCGTAAGTTAAGATCGTTCTCAGCAACCCCGAAAACCCGCTAGTACTTTGTTTGTATTAATTTAGTGTCGGAAGGACACCAAATTCCAAAAGATATCGTACATAACAACAACCCTGGGCACTAGGTGCTCCGAGGGTCGGATCTGATGTCATATTCGTGTTCAGCAACCCCAAAAACTCCCGAGTAATCGCTTGCATCAATTTATTGCCGAAAACTATCGAAACTCCAGAAGATGGGCCTTGGCAGTAACCCTGAGCACCAGATACTCCGGGGGTCAGTGACCCCAAACACCCCGATTAACCAAATCTGGTCATAAATACATATATCTACTTATTTTGAGATATTTTCATAAAATTCGATATGGCCCCAAAAGTTGCAAGCAGTTTTAGATGCATTTTATGCACTCTGTGAATATAATTATGCATTTACACCCATTTTTCTATTGTAAACTTTTTCCTGACGTGTATTTAAAAATCGATGTATTTATTCTTAACGCGGGAGCAGTCGAGCCGTTAGAAAAAATCTAACATTTTATGCTTTTCCATGATAACTTGATGAAACATTTTGCAACACAACTTTCCAATTTTAGTGATTGTAGTGATTGTAGTAACGCGTAGGTATTGTTTTATCAATAATAATAATATGTAAGCACTACGACCCTAGTAGGCCCATGGCTTGATGTACTATTCTTTTCCACTCCCTTTTGTCAGTCGCTTTCCTTTCCCAGTTCCGTACGTTAAGTCTTCTCATATCTTCTCTAACTCCATTACTCCATCGTGACTTCGGTCTTCCTCTTCGCCTTTTTCCTGCCAATGCAATAGATAGTACCATACTTGGAATTCTAGATGGAATCATCCTCTGCACATGGCCCCAGTGGCGGCTCGTGACCTCAGTATGCGGGTAGGCGACATGTATCCACAAATTCTATTTTTTCTAACTTCATCATTATATAACTTATTAGATAAAGAAATATGTCTAGCTAAAGCACTGTCAATAGTTTGATTATTTTTTTCTAACCGTTTTAAACCTAAGAACCTTTCGAAGATTCATGTCTTTTTGACACTAGCTGATAAATTTTTCAAATCTGAATATCCCTGACTCATCCAAACATTATTTTGCTTCTAATTTGAGAGCAACAAACAAGGCCAACAAAAAAGTGAATTTTTAAAATAACTTCCGCTTAATCATTTATGGTTTTGGTCGATTGTCTTTCTTTTTATCTGTTGATAAAATTTTTAAATTTGGTAAAGGCCGACCCATTGAAATAATATCTAATCTTTCTTGATTTTGGCGCATTGAAAAAGGCGTCTCGATCAAACTGCAGATTCTAATCAGCCCTAAACATCCATCCTTGGATATAGGCCTCCTCTTCCTTCTTCCATCCTCTTTATCTTGGGCAATTTGCATCCATTTTGACCAAGTGTGTTTCTTCAGGTCATCTGACCATCATATCCGTGGCCTTCCCCTTTTTCGTTTGTGGTTCCATGGTCTCCAATGTATAATCATCTTAGTTCATCTTTCATCCTTCTGCCGTAGGGTGTGTCCGGCGAACTTCCATTTAAGCTTTGCTACTTGGGTAGAGACGTCTTTCACTTTTGTTTTGTTACGGATCCATTCGTCTCTTTCCCTGTCTGATAATTTAATGTTCAGCATTTGTCTTTCCATGGCTCTTTCTGTCTTTGCTATTTTTTCCATATTCTCTTTTGTAAACGTCTGAGAGCCATATATTAAACCAGGGAGTATACATTGATTGAAGACTTTTGTTTTTAGGTATTGCGGGTATTTTCTGTTCTTTAGAATATAAGAATGAATGGACAACGAACATTGCATATTGCCACTTATAACGTAAGAACGCTTGCAACTGAAGATAAGCTCATTGAATTACAGGAAGAACTTAACTGCATAAAATGGGATGTACTGGGACTTTCCGAAATACGAAGAAAAGGAGAAAACCAATTAGTTTTAAAATCAGGGCATCTGTTACATTCCATTGGAGAAGACGATAAGGCAGTTGGCGGCGTAGGTTTTCTCGTCCACAAGAAACACCTAGATAAAATTATAAAAATAGATAGTGTAAGCTCAAGAGTTGTGTACCTCATACTAAAATTGAACAAGAGATGCTCTATTAAAATTATCCAAGTATATGCACCCACGACGAGTCATAGCGATGAAGAAATAGAAAACTTTTATGAAGATATAAATAGAGCTATGGAAAAAGATAAAACCCACCACCTAATCTTAATGGGCGATTTTAACGCTAAACTTGGATATAAAGAAGATAACGCAGAAGTGGCTATGGGCTCATTTGGATATGGTGAGCGAAATGATAGAGGAGGTATGCTACTAAATTTTTTGTTGCATCATCGGCTATACGTGATGAACACATTTTTCAAAAAGAACCAACAACGTAAGTGGACGTGGGCTAGTCCAGATGGCATAACAAAAAACGAAATTGATTTCATCATCACAAACAGAAAAAATATTATCCAAGATGTTACAGTAATCAATAAAATCACTGTTGGGAGTGACCATCGGTTGGTTAGAGCAAAAATATTGATCAACCTTAGACAAGAGAGGACAGCAATGATAACAGAGAGGCCTTCTAATAAATGGGAATCGATAGAAGATAGTGTAGCTTATCAGAATCTCATAACTTCAGAACTGAAAGAAGTAGAACATCTAAATGAAAATGCATTAGATATAGAGGTGACAAACATGCGAATAAACAGTGCGATTCGAAACGCTCATAGCAAATATAAGGAAAAAAGAAAAAACAAGATAGATAAACTTACTCAAGCTACTAAAGACCTTATAAACAAAAGAAGAGAATTGAAAAACAAATACACAGAAAATTTTGCAGCACTTAGACAGTTAAACAAAGATATCACAAAATCCATTCGAAAAGATGTCAGAAATTACAACACTGAACACATAACTCACGCCATTGATAAAAATAAGAGTTTAAAGGTACTGCGCCGACAAATGACTGAAGGATCGAAAAATATTTGTAAACTTGTAAATAAAAAAGGAGAAATAACAACAAATAAGGAAGATATTTTAAAAATTGCTCAAGATTTTTACTCAGAATTGTATAAGCGAGAAGAACTTCCAGATCCTGATCAAAGTCAAATACCAAAAGTTCAAAATGTAGGCTCAGAAGACATCCCAGACATCACAACAGAGGAAATAAAATCAGCTCTCTCGGAGATGAAAAACAATAAATCACCTGGAGAAGATGGGATAGTCATTGAACACATCAAAGAAGGAGGAGAAACGTTAATAAATGTGTTGAAAAAGATGTTCAATGTTTGTTTGACAAGAGGCGTAACCCCCTCTCAGTGGCATAATGCAATAATAACCATAATGCATAAAAAAGGTGACATTTCAGATCTGAAGAACTACAGACCTATTAGTTTGCTCTCCCATACATACAAACTATTCATGAAGATAATAACAAAACGGCTTGTGAACAAACTGGATAGTTACCAACCTTGTGAACAGGCTGGGTTCCGCTCCAGATACGGAACAAACGATCATCTACAAGTTATAAAAACGCTAATAGAAAAGTGCACAGAGTATAACAAGCCTATCTTTCTTATATTCGTGGATTATGAAAAGGCGTTCGATACTATAGATCATCATAAAATGCTTCGAGCATTGGCGGACTGCCGCATTGACTACCGATATATCGCCTTGATTAAAAGTATCTACGAAACTGGTACAGCTTGTGTTCGAATTCATGAAGATACCAAGAAATTTAGAATAGAACGTGGAATTAGACAGGGTGATACTATCTCCCCGAAATTGTTTACAGCTGTTCTTGAATATATGTTCAAGCAAATGGAAGGAGAGGATAATATGGGAATCAATATAAACGGGGAGGATCTGAACCACCTAAGATTTGCCGATGACATCGTTTTAATATCTGATAGAGTTGATAAAGCTACAAAAATGCTGCACACGCTCTATAAAGTGTCAAAAACAATTGGTCTTAAAATTAACACCTCAAAGACAAAATTTATGACCAACCTTGTAGTCAGCGATAAAATTCAGATTGGGAGTCATAGCATCGACCAAGTAATAGCTTACAAATATCTAGGACATGAGATTCGCTTAGGCCGAGATAACCAGACAACTGAAATACAAAGAAGGATAGGTCTTACATGGGCTGCCTTCGGTAGATTAAATAACATTTTCAAGTCTAATATTCCAGTTTGTTTAAAAAGAAAGGTCTTTGACCAGTGTGTTTTGCCGGTTCTTACATATGGTGCAAAAACACTAACTCTGACAAAAAGAACAATAAATAAAATAAGAGTTACACAACGCGCTATGGAAAGATCAATGTTAGGTATTACCATCAGAGATAAAGTACCAAACCTAGAAATAAGAAGAAGAACAGGAGTCACGGAGGCAGTTGAAAGAATAGCCATGGCTAAATGGGCTTGGGCAGGACATGTTGCCAGACTGACGGATGACAGATGGACCAAAAAGATTCTGGAATGGCGACCAAGGCAGGAGGCATATCGAAGCAGAGGACGACCACCGACTAGATGGACGGATGATATCAAGCGCATCACCACAAATTGGATGCAAGAAGCTCAAGATAGAAATAGGTGGAAATTTTTACGGGAGGCCTACGTTCAGCAGTGGACAAATATAGGCTAGTTGATGATGATGAGAATATAAGACAGTTTTCCGAATGATGCCCAGGCCAATCTTATTCTTCTCTTTATTTCTTCGGTCTGATTTTCTTTATTTAATCTAGTGATTTGTCCTAGATTTATATACTCTTTTACTTGTTCTATTCTTGTTTGTGCCACTGTAATTACTCGTTCTTCTTGTTGATTGGTCATGGTTTTTGTTTTACTGTAATTCATCTTCAGCCCTATCTTTGTCGATTCTCTATCTAGTTCTTCCATCATTCCTTGTAATTCTTCACTTCTTTCTGATATTAATGCAATATCATCAGCATATCGTGATTCAGATATTTCCCGTTTATATTTATACCCAAACCATCCCAGTGCAGTTGTTTGAACACATCTTCTAGCGCTTGGTTGAATAGCTTGGGAGAGATGGTATCTCCTTGTCTTACTCCTCGGTTTATTTTAATAGGCTCCGTTTGTTTCATTAGCTTAATAGTTGTTGTTGCCTTATTATAAATATATATATATATATATATATATATATACATATATATATATATATATATATATATATATATATATATATATATATATATATATATATATATATATATATATATATATATATATATATATATATATATATATATATATATATATAAAGGATATTAAGTAAGCGACTACAACTATAAACATAGAAAAGAAAATTCATTGGCAAATAACTCGCAATGTGAATATGAATACAAAATTAACAATATAAAAAGATAGAATGCAACTGCAGACGCGTGTTTCTGACTCATTAGTCGTCATCAGTACAGTATAGCCAAGTTAGAAGAATAATAGTTTAACTTGGAAAAGATCACTACAGGACCAATATTACCATTTGTGACAACAATGTCAGAAGACCCTGCCTTTCAGGGCGACGACCAACATAGTCACGGAGGTAAAGCTACCTGAGGAAAGAAAAGCCAAAACCTTATAAAATAAAGGATGTTAAGTAAGCGAGTACAACTATAAACATAGAAAAGAAAAATCATTGGCAAATAACTCGCAATGTGAATATGAATACAAAATTACCAATATAAAAAGATGGAATGCAACTTCAGACGCGTGTTTCTGACTCATTAGTCGTCATCAGTACAGTATAGCCAAGTTAGAAGAATAATAGTTTAACTTGGAAAAAGATCACTACCGGAGCAATATTACCATTTGTGACAACAATGTCAGAAGACCCTGCCTTTCAGGGCGACGACCAACATAGTCACGGAGGTAAAGCTACCTGAGGAAAGAAAAGCCAAAACCTTATAAAATAAAGGATGTTAAGTAAGCGAGTACAACTATAAACATAGAAAAGAAAAATCATTGGCAAATAACTCGCAATATGAATATGAATACAAAATTAACAATATAAAAAGATGGAATGCAACTGCAGACGCGTGTTTCTGACTCATTAGTCGTCATCAGTCCAGTATAGCCAAGTTAGAAGAATAATAGTTTAACTTGGAAAAAGATCACTACATGTTCACTACAAACGATGTTTATAGTTGTACTCGCTTACTTAACATCCTTTATTTTATAAGGTTTTGGCTTTTCTTTCCTCAGGTAGCTTTACCTCCGTGACTATGTTGGTCGTCGCCCTGAAAGGCAGGGTTTTCTGACATTGTTGTCACAAATGGTAATATTGCTCCTGTAGTGATCTTTTTCCAAGTTAAACTATTATTCTTCTAACTTGGCTATACTGTACTGATGACGACTAATGAGTCAGAAACACGCGTCTGCAGTTGCATTCCATCTTTTTATATTGTTAATTTTGTATTCATATTCACATTGCGAGTTATTTGCCAATGATTTTTCTTTTCTATGTTTATAGTTGTACTCGCTTACTTAACATCCTTTATTTTATAAGGTTTTGGCTTTTCTTTCCTCAGGTAGCTTTACCTCCGTGACTATGTTGGTCGTCGCCCTGAAAGGCAGGGTCTTCTGACATTGTTGTCACAAATGGTAATATTGGTCCTGTAGTGATCTTTTCCAAGTTAAACTATTATTCTTCTAACTTGGCTATACTGTACTGATGACGACTAATGAGTCAGAAACACGCGTCTGCAGTTGCATTCTATCTTTTTATATTGTTAATTTTGTATTCATATTCACATTGCGAGTTATTTGCCAATGATTTTTCTTTTCTATATATATATATATATATATATATATATATATATATATATATATATATATATATATATATATATATATATATATATATATATACAGGGTGTAACGAAAATACACGTCATAAATTAAATCACATATTCTGAGACCAAAAATGGTTCGAACAAACCTAATTTACCTTAGTACAAATATGCACATAAAAAAAGTTACAGCACTGTGAAGTTACAAAATAGAAATCGATTTTTTCGAATATATCGAAAACTATTAGAGATTTTTTATTGAAAATGGACATGTGGGACTCTTATGGCAGGAGCATCTTAAAAAAGAATTATAGTGAAATTTGTGCACCCCATAAAAATTTTATTGGGGTTTTGTTCCCTTAAACCCCCCCAAACTTTTGTGTACGTTCCAATTAAATTATTATTGTGGTACCATTAGTTAAATTCAATATTTCTATAACTTTTTTGCCTCTTAGTATTTTTTCGATAAGGCAGTTTTTATCGAGTTGCGGCGTCTTTTTTAATATGTTTACATAAGAATTTTATAGGGGTTTTGTTCCATTAAGCCCCCCAAATGTTTGTGTATGTTCCAATTAAACGTTTACTGCGGTACCATTAGTTAAACACAGTATTTTTAAAACTTTTTTGCCTCTTTGTATTTTTTCGAGAAGGCACTTTTTATCAACATATTACTTCTTTTTTAAAATGGTTCAAAATATACCTAAAAATGTAAATCATAAATAAATTTTCATATTATTACCAAGTCTCCATAATCGTACTTATGCCATATACAAATATGTGGTGGATTTGACAAATATTCAAAATATCTAGATAAAAACTTACTTTTGGAAAAAGTACTGGGAGGCAAAAAAGTTTTTAAAATATTGTGTTTAGTTAATGGTACTACAATAAAAACTAAATTGGAACGTACACAAAAGTTTGGGGGGGTATAAAGGAACAAAACCCCCATACAATTTTTATGGGGTGTCCAAATTTCACTATCATTTTTTCTACCATAAGAATTCCACATGTCTCTTTTCAATAAAAGATCTCTAATAGTTTTCGATATATTGGAAAAAATCGATTTTTATTTTGTAATTTCAAAGGGCTGTAACTTTTTTTATGTACACATTTGTACTAAGGTAAGTTAGGTTCAATCGAACTATTTTGAGTCCCAGAATATGTGATTAAATTTATGACCTGTATTTTTGTTACACCCTGTATATATATATATATATATATATATATATATATATATATATATATATATATATTGATACATGTATCCATGTGACTTCCAAAGTAGATTCTCGTAATACGTTGTTACTTCATATATACCGTTATGACTTCCGATTTCGGAAGTCACAACGTTTTGCCTATATTTTTACGAATTTGGCTACTAGATGGTATCAGAAGGCTTATATTAAAAATTTCGCTGGAAGTCATATCGTATCTAACATACTCATAAGATCAGATTTTAGTTCGACGGTATATCACCAGCGCTAGTGTCGCTCCCGTGCTACTATACAGGTTATGTACACAACGCGTAGCGTCTTCCGTATACCACACCGCTCGGTGTGACTTCCGTTTTTTGGCAACCCTGTGTAACGGTTTCCAGACATTTATCTGTTGTAGATTCGCGGTCCTAATCGTACTTAGTGTTTTGTGTGCCTTTTGTTTTTAAACATGAATAATAACAGATCTGCTTTACTTTTAAAGTTAGCCTTAAATGAAGGTACAATAAGTGATTATATATCTCTATAATTATATATTTTCTGTACTTATTTTAATCTATAATATTTACTTACCTATTTACTTATATAAATTCATTTTTCTCGTGTTTTTGTTTACTTCCTTTTTTACAATGAACTTCTAATTTAATCTACACTCACCGGCACGAAAAACGGGCACCCCAAAAAAATGGGTAATTTTTGATGTCTCGTATCTCCCAAACCTTTGGTCCGATTTAAGTAATTTTTTTAATATGTTATAGCCTTATTATTTAACAATATAGCTATGATAACATTATTGATAGACAGGTAAATTTTCATTGTATACCGGGTGTACCAATCAAACTGGGTTTTTTTCTCAATTTTCACAACACCCTGTGGAATATTCTAGCCTTTATAAAATATTTAAATTAAAGCCTAACTATAGCTCCAGGTTTTATTAACATTCTGTTTTTTATTCATTCGCTTACGTTGGATAATAAAAAAGTTAAGGACTTTAACAACTAGCCATGTTCTTTATCGATACAGGTGTTTCTAAATATAAGTGCGACAAACTTTAAGGGGTAATTTCTGCATGAAAAAATAATGATCGTTTGGCAAAATAATTTTATATTTGCAAGCATTTGCGGACATAGCTTTATCAAGTAAACGATCATTATTTTTTCATGCAGAATTACCCCTTAAAGTTTGTCGCACTTATTTAGAAACACCATGTATTGATAAAGAACATGTTTAGTTGTTAAAGTCCCTAACTTTTTTATTATCCAACATAAGCGAATGAATAACAAACAGAACATTAAGAAAACCTGGGGCTATAGTTGGGTTTTAATTTCAATATTGTATAAAGGCTAGAATATTTCACAGAGTGTTGTGAAAATTGAAAAAAAAAACAGTTTGATTGGTACGCCCATTATACAATGATAATTTACCTGTCTAGAAACAATATTATTACAGCGATATAGTTAAAGAATAAGGCTATAACATATTAAAGAAATACTTAAATCGGAGAATAGGTTTAGGAGATACGAGCCATCAAAAATGACACATTTTTTGGGGTGCCCGTTTTTCGTGCCGGTGAGTATATCTATTAAATAATCTAAATTAATTTTAAAAATCTTATTAAAAGCTTAAGGTGATAAAGTAGCGATCAACAGGTAGCCAAAACGCCAAATCGATTTTATAGTTATTGTTATTTCGAAAGTAATAAAACGTGTAAAAATTACAAAAAAATTGAATGTACAATTACAATTGAATGGAATTAAATACACGATAAAATGAATCAAGAGCGATAAAAAGTTTAAAGTAATAAATTCTAGTAATAATATAAAATACAGTAAACTCTCTCTTAAGGGGGTAGGCGCAAAATCTCTGTCCAATGCTATTTAAATACATTTATTTTTTTCGAATCCTGAGAAAACTAATAATATTTTTTTAAACATACACCCAGAATGAAAGATAACATTATTACGGGGGACCGAAAGTCCCTTAGAATAAAAAAGTTTCTTTTGAATGAAATATTCGAAATTAAAAATCACACTAACTTTTCTCTTGTTTTTTCATCCCATTATCTTTATTAAAATAAACATATATTAGGTATATAAGTTATTAAAATAAACATTATATAAGTTTTCAGGGACTTTCTGCCCTCGGTAATAATGTAAGCTTCCATTCTGCGTTTAAAATTTTCAAAAATACTTATTAGTTTTCTCAGAATTCGAAAAAAAATAATGCATTTAATTAGCACTCGACTAAGATTTTGCGCCTATCCCCAACGAGCACCTCCTCTATACGGACGGTATTTAAAACAAAATTCATTTGCCGATATATTGAGCCTGTACTCTTCCGGACAATCCCTTAAAATGATGTGTACCTAAATGAAAAAAAAAAAATACATAGGTATTTTTTCCAAATATTTTAGAGTACAAAACTACAATATTTATATTTTATTATTTCAAATTAACAAAGAGATGACAACGAGTGATATTTGATAACTCTTTACCTTATCAGCAGTAGGTAATAAAAATCTGGTTCTTATAGTGTGGGATCCGTCATTAAAATATTTTGTGTGTCGGTCATTAAAAGAAATGTGACACCATAACGCGTTGCTCTAATAATACTTTAACATTGATATTATGTTGTGACTAAAAATGTTAACGGAATGTCTGCTTGATTGAACATATCCAATAAAAATTGTATTTTCTTTTAAAAATGTTTGGGATTGAAGGAAGACTTTGACTGTATGATAAAACAATAATTATACAAACAAAACAGTCAAAACAAACATAATTATCAAGATTTTTGCTGTAAACTCGTGGAGAAATACATTAAATTAATAGAGATCGGGAAATATGCACTTAAAAAACCTTAAATTATGCAAAAAACAGTTGAATTGAAATATGCACCAAAATATTATGCTTTTGTGCATTTATAAAAAACGCAATAATAATTATTATTGATGTATTGAAAGTAGGTATTCCATGTAAAAGAAAAAAAGTTAAAAGAAAACTTTGCCCTGGGGGTTGAGTTTCTCCTCTAATCGGAGGGGAAAACTATACGTTCAAAATAAGTTCGTAAATGGATAAACACACTAATTCTAAGCAACTTCTGTTATATAGAATTTTTCACTAAGTTAATACTTTTTGAGTTATTGGCTAGTCGATATGTCAATTTTTCAACAAAAAACACTTTTATACGGTTTTTTGCCAATAACTCAAAAAGTAAGTAGGTATGTTATCGGGAAAAACATTAAAAATATAGCTTATAAAGTAACAAAATTGATGTACGTATAACTTTTTAGAATCAGTAGAAGCAAAGTTGTAGCTTTGTAGCGAATGTAAAACAGGAAACAGGTTCATATTCGTCAAATTTAAAAATGAATAATTTCACGTGAAATAACCAAAAAATGATAGCAACTAAAAAATGATACACTGTTCTGAGATAACTTATTACAACTTTTTAAAGTTTTAAAAAAATCTTTTTTATGTTTTCTAAAAAAGTTTCTAGCGTTAAAATTAAGAAAGATACTTTCAAAATAAAGTAGGTCCTATTTTTCTTAAAAAACTCCGAAAATCACCCCTTAATTCGGGCTAAGTAAAGGGCTAATTTTTGAAAAAATTGGGTTTTAAAGTAAAATTGTTTAAATTTTGAAAGAGATGCTTTTTTTTTCAAAATGACATAAAATTTATTAGTGCTACCAAAAATTACAAAGTGTAAAAAATGTAGGTTTTGCTTTTCTGAATATTTAGGATTATGTTTTTTTCTTTGAGACAAATATTGGTTAAGATATGGCTGTTCAAAATTGGCATACACAGTTGGTTAGTGACTAGTTCAATTCCTTTTAAATTACTTACCCTTCAAAAATAAGCACTTTGAACCAATGAAGCTTACAGATCATATTTATAAACAATACATACACGAGTAAATCAACTTGTGAAGTGGTGACGATAAATTTTATTTGCTAACTTCCTTAATTTAATGCTAAAAACTTTTTAACCTTTTTTTAAACACTACTACTACAACACTAAAAAAGTTGTAATGAGTGTTCCCCAAAAAGTGCTTTAGTTTTTGACACTTCACGTTGGAATATTCAATTTGAAATTTGACGTGTAGAACCTATTTGTCATTAGTTACAACTCTTCTTTTACTGGGTCTAGGGATCTCATACATAAGTACACCATTTTTTTATGGGATGTATTTTTCTTAAGAATGTTTTTTTTTGATAAAATACTTACTTTTTGAGTTAATTGCAAAAAAACCGTTAAAATGTGTTTTTTTTTTTGTTGAAAAAAGAACAAAAAAGAACAATAGTTGCTTAGAATAAGTCAGTTAATCCATTTCCGGACTTATTTTAAACGTATATTTTTTAATTCCCTAGACGAGGTGAAAGTCACCCCCATGGCAAAAGAAAACATCGGCACAATATAAATTTTCTTCTTTGATATGTTACCTATTAGGTCTGGATCCCGCGTATGAAAAAAAAGTTGATTAATAGCAAGCTGACAATTTGTTAATAGCTTAAGGGTGTCTAGTCGGATAAACTTTGATATATGGGAACACTGGAACAGGGGAAGTTTTAATTGTGGAACAGGTTAAAAATTTGGAACGGTTAGACCACGAAAATGGCACATGTATTTTGTCCGACAGAACAGACTTAAACTCTCCGAACAGAGATTAAACTCTCATGCAAAAATCAGACCTATTTATCACCAAATGGGCGTTTTAATGAGTGGAACATGTAGAATATGTCAAATGACAGGAATTATGACAGGTGATAAATAGCAGTCTGATGAGTTTAAGTCTGTTCTGTCGGACAAAATACATGTGCCGTTTTCGTGCTCTGACCGTTCCAAATTTTTAACCTGTTCCACAATTAAAACTTCCCCTGTTCCAGTGTTCCCATATATCAAAGTTTGTCCGACTAGACACCCTTAAGCTATTAACAAATTTTCAGCTTGCTATTAATCAACTTTTTTTTCATACGCGGGATCCAGACCTATATGTGTATGCCAAATTTCATGTCAATCTTAAGTGGTTTTTTAAAATTTATGGGTTTTGCAATATTTTACCATCAGCGAACGGACTAATAGAAGAGGATCCGATATAAGGCCGATCTGCATCGATCTATTTAATGGATAAAAATAATTATTGGATATGTAATTTAGTATGTTAACAATTATAAAAAACAAGGGGTGCATGATCTAATTTTCTTCTGACTATAATCAATTAATAATTAATAAATGACTTTTATCTACTCTATTTCATATTATATATAAATTTTTAGTTTGTGAAAACTGTCATTATAGATAGCAGTGCTTTAAAGTAAGCATGAAGTAACAATGTATTTTAAATGGGATTTACTTTTTCTCACTGTTTTTGACACACTTTCATATAATCAAATATTCTTTCTTAACTTTCGCGTTTCATGGTGATGACATCTTCTTTTTCTTCAAGTGCCATCTCCGCGAAGAAGGTCGGCAATCATCATAGCTATTCGGACCTTGGAGACGGCTGCTCTGAAAAGTTCGTTTGATGTACATCCGTACCATTCTCTCAGGTTGCGCAACCACGATATTCTGCGTCTCCCTATGCTTCTTTTTCCTTGAATCTTTCCCTGCATAATGAGTTAGAGCAAGTTGTATCTCTCTCCACGTGTAATATGTCCGAGATATTCCAATTTTCTGGTTTTAATTGTATTTAAGACTTCCATTTCTTTATTCACCTTTCTCAGAACCTCCTTGTTTGTGACGTGTTCTGTCCATGATATTTTTAGAATTCTTCTACATACCCACATCTCGAATGATTCCAGTTTTTTCATTGATGCCGCATTCAAGGTCCAAGCTTCCATTCCTTAAAACAGAGTCGAGAAAACGTAGCACCTAGCCAACCTTATTCTTAGCTCTAACCTTAGATCTCTTGTGCAGAGCACAAGAGAGGTGATGACATAATGAGCAATAAATTACAAAAAAAATTTGATATTTTTGTGGTTTGAAAGAAATTAGAATTTTTATATGTCAAAGCTCTAAGAATTGTAGAATAGAAATGAATTCCAGTGACGAAGAGTTACAGTATTTTTATTTGTTTATCGTAGATAAAATATTGTATGAAATTGTGCGTGAAGTACATTTTGCGAACTTACGCGATGTATAGCACTCGCTCCGTTTCATAAATAACTATTTTCATATATTAAAAAAAAATGTTTCGACCCGGGTAGATATTATTCCAGATTTTCAGATTTGGGCACAGAGTTGGATTGTTGGGGCATATATGGAGAGCAGGTAGCGCAACAACTATAAACTCAATTTTACAATGGAGACCCGGAGTTAGAAGGAGACGCGGAGGAACTAGAATAAATGGTTACAGGAATTAAAGGAAGATTTATATAGGGCAGGAATTAGTGACTAGCAGAAAAACAAAAGAGGGTAGAAAGAAATGGAGAAGCATAGTCAATAGTATCGAGTAGCAGATTGGGAAAAATCTGCTCGAAAAAGATGGATCTAGATAGCTTTTTAGCGGCTAATCCCCACCTGGAGGGTTTAGCCATTTAATTTTTTATTACATATTATTATTGGTACATCAAAAATTAAAAGGACGGTGCCTGTAATAAAATCTAAAATATTAAAATTTTCTATAAGTTCAAATTTATTTATTAACATTTTTGATATAATTTTCATAAATAAATGACTGACTATTAACACTTTTTTAATTAATTCCAATAAATCCATTTTACAGCAATAATAATATATTAGTATTTTTGTAAAATAAATATCAATCATATTATCATAAATAACACAGGTTTACAAAAAAAAACTAAATTTCGGACAATTTGACGAAACCATATCAAGGGAGTTTTTGGGGTGGCTAATCACAAATCCGGGGTCTGCTCACCTCTATCGCGTCAGGTAAAGGTCATTTCAAGGTCAAATCAAGATAAATCGACAGTCGCTCTGAAAAAGTATATTAGGGGGTTCTTACGGTCGCTGAAGACGAATCCGGAGTCCGCTGACCTCTATCTCGTCTAGTTCAGCGTCATTTTAAGGTCAAATCAACATAAATTGACACCATTGCTCTGAAAGTATAGGGAGTTTTGGGGTCGCTGATCATGAAAACTGCGGTCTGTTGAGCTCTACCACGTCATGTAAAGGTCATTTCAAGTTCAAATCAGGAGGAGTTAACAAAATTGATTTGACCTTGAAATGGCCTTTACCTGACGTGGTTGAGCTCAACGGGCCCCAGTTTTGTGATCAGGGACCCCAAAAACACCCTAATATACTTTTCACAGCGATTGTGTTGATTTATCTTGATTTGACCTCGAAATGACCTTCATCTAGACGTGATAGAGGTCAGCGGATCCTGGATTCGTTATAAGCGACCCCAAAAACCTCCTAATATACTTTTTCAGAGCGACTGTCGATTTATCTTGATTTGTCCTTGAAATGACCTTTACCTGACGTGATAGAGGTTAGCGAACCCCGGATTCGTAACCAGCGACCCCAAAAACCCCCCTAGTCATATGGTTTCGTCAAATAGTCCGAAATGTATTTTTTTGTAAACCTGTATAATCAAAAGAATATCAATCTTTTAATTTAAATAGACAACTTTAAAACACAGACAACTGTATTCACAGTAAAAGTTTCAAAAGATCACACATTACGCTCAAAATAGGAGGTAAATCTAGCAGACGAGTCGTTGTGACTTCCAAAATATGACAACACCGCTGGAAGTGACAACGCGTCTTGAACTACCCTTTATATGGAAGCCATAACGTATGCTGTACGCTTCGGTATATACGTATATATATACAAAATTTATTTTGGTAAATCCTTTCCCCTCAATAGGTAGACCCATTTTATAAGCCCCCCTTTTACCAAATACACAATTTTTAAAAAATAATTCCTAGTAGAAAAGGTGGAAGTCGGACAGCCTCTTCTGTATACCTGAAGTCACAACTTAACGTGCATCAATATATATATATATATATATATATATATATATATATATATATATATATATATATATATATATATATATATATATATATATATATACATCCTACTATCAATTTGGCATCGATACATTATGCATTTACCATCGATTTGGCATCGTCTTGCAAAGTGGCATCTGTATATCGATGCCACTTTACACTACCTTAATAACTTTTTTTCTGCACTTGTTACCAGAAGTCTAATCAACTCGGTAGTTAGAGATTTGATTTCTTGATGTTACTTTAATATATCAGCTTTCTTTGTTTATCCCTTACTAAGTTATATAAGTTTATTCCATAAAATGTTTGAGTCCAAAATGATGGTACAGTGAAAATATTATATACATTTAGTTCAGTGTTTTACCGTTTTGTCGCTGCCGCTATACACATGAAAACGTATATCCCACTTTCATTATCAATCATTTTGGCATCAGAAATTTGGCATCACTGTTGAATATAATATTATCCACACCGAAAAATAGGCAATTTGAGAATGTATATATTATTTTCATCAACAAATCATTCTGGCATCATGTTGTTTTCACCCAATTTTGGAAAAATGTGAAAACTTTGTATTATCCACGTCCGTCTGTCCGTCCGTCTGTCTGTAATCACAACTCCTCCGTCAACATACCAGCTAGAATGACAAATGAGGTGTCAACTGAAAGCTGATAATCCAAGGATGGTACTAAAGGTGAGATATTTGACCTTGGCGGTCTGTTTGTCGGTCTGTCCGACCGCGAATATAATTCCTCCATCATTATACCAGGTAGAATGACAAATGAGGTGTCAAATGAAAGCTTATAATCCAAGGATGGTACTAAAGGTGAGATATTTGACTTAGGCGGTCTGCGCGTCGGTCCCTCTGACCGCGAATATAACTCCTCCATTATTATACAAGCTTGAATGATAAATGAGGTGTCAAATAAAAGCTTATACTCCAAGGATCGTACTAAAGGTGAGATATTTGACCTAGGCTGTCTTTCCGTCGGTCCGTACGACCGCGAATATAACTCCTCCGTCATTATACCAGGTAGAATAACAAATGAGGTGTCAAATGAAAGCTTATAATCCAAGGATGGTACTAAAGTTGACATATTTGACCTACGCGGTCTGTGCGACGGCCCCTCCGACCGCGAATATAACTACCAGCTTGAATGATAAATGAGGTGTCAAATAAAAGATTATAATCCAAGGATGGTACTAAAGGTGAGATATTTGACCTATGCTGTCTTTCCGTCGGTCCGTACGACCGCGAATATAACTTCTCCGTCATTATACCAAATATAATGACAAATGAGGTGTCAAATGAAAGCTGATAATCTAACGATGGTACTAAAGGTGAGATATTTGACCCAGGCTGTCCTTCCGTCGGTCTGTCCGACCGCGAATATAACTCCTCCATCGTTATACCAGATTGAATGATAAATGAGGTGTCAGATGAAAGCTTATGATCCAAGGATGGTACTAAAGGTGAGATATTTGACCAAGGCTGTCTTTCCTTCGGTCCGTACGACCGCGAATATAACTTCTTTGTCATTATACCAGGTAGAATGACAAATGAGGTGTCAAATGAAAGCTGATAATCCAAGGATGGTACTAAAGGTGAGATATTTGACCTTGGCGGTCTGTCCGTCGGTCTGTCCGACCGCGAATATAACTCCTTTATCATCATACCAGCTTGAATGATAAATGAGGTGTCAGATGAAAGCTTATGATCCAAGGATGGTACTAAAGGTGAGATATTTGACCTAGGCGGTCTGTCCGTCGGTCCGTACGACCGGGAATATAACTCCTCCGTCATTATACCAGGTAGAATGACAAATGAGGTGTCAAATGAAAGCTTATAATTCAAGGATGGTACTAAAGGTGACATATTTTACTTAGGCGGTCTGTGCGTCGGCCCCTCCGACCGCGAATATAACTCCTCCATTATTATACCAGCTTGAATGATAAATGAGGTGTCAAATAAAAGATTATAATCCAAGGATGGTACTAAAGGTGAGATATTTGACCTAGGCTGTCTTTCCGTCGGTCCGTACGACCGCGAATATAACTTCTCCGTCATTATACCAGGTAGAATGACAAATGAGGTGTCAAATGAAAGCTGATAATCCAAGGATGGTACTAAAGGTGAGATATTTGACCTTGGCGGTCTGTCCGTCGGTCTGTCCGACCGCGAATATAACTCCTCGATCATTATACCAGGTAGAATGACATATGAGGTGTCAAATGAAAGCTTATAATCCAAGGATGGTACTAAAGGTGAGATATTTGACCTAGGCTGTCTTTCCGTCGGTTCGTACGACCGCGAATATAACTCCTCCATCATTATACCAGCTAGAGTGATAAATGAGGTGTCAAATGAAAGCTTATAATCCAAGGATGGTACTAAAGGTGAGATATTTGACCTAGGCAATCTTTCTGTCGGTTCGTACGACCGCCAATATAACTCCTCCGCCATTATACCGGGTAGAATTACAAATGAGGTGACAAATGTCAAAGTTTAGTAAAAATCATTATACCAGGTAGAATTACAAATGAGGTGTCAAATGAAAGCTTATAATCCAAGGATGGTACTAAAGGTGACATATTTGACTTAGGCGGTCTGTGCGTCGGCCCCTCCGACCGCGAATATAACCCCTCCATTATTATACCAGCTTGAATGATAAATGAGGTGTCAAATAAAAGATTATAATCCAACGATGGTACTAAAGGTGAGATATTTGACCTAGGCAATCTTTCCGTCGGTCCGTACGACCGGGAATATAACTCCTCCGTCATTATACCAGGTAGAATGGCAAATAAGGTGTCAAATGAAAGCTGATAATCCAAGGATGGTACTAAAGGTGAGATATTTGACCTTGGCGGTCTATCCGTCGGTCTGTCCGACCGCGAATATAACTCCTCGATCATTATACCAGGTAGAATGACATATGAGGTGTCAAATGAAAGCTTATAATCCAAGGATGGTACTAAAGGTGAGATATTTGACCTAGGCTGTCTTTCCGTCGGTTCGTACGACCGCGAATATAACTCCTCCATCATTATACCAGCTAGAGTGATAAATGAGGTGTCAAATGAAAGCTTATAATCCAAGGATGGTACTAAAGGTGAGATATTTGACCTAGGCAATCTTTCTGTCGGTTCGTACGACCGCCAATATAACTCCTCCGCCATTATACCGGGTAGAATTACAAATGAGGTGACAAATGTCAAAGTTTAGTAAAAATGACTCAAAGTTAGTAAATTCGTATATCAATCCACGCAAAGTTACACGTAAAATTCAAATATCGTCTTCCAGTTCTACTTTCGATTACTTTGGGTGAAAACCTAGGACTTACGAAGTCCAATTACTTGTTTTGTTTAAAAATAAGGCATATCATAGACATGCCTTAGGCATCATAGAAGACAATGACACAGAAAAATCAAAACACAGCAGCATGTCAAAAAGGCCTTAGTTATGTATCTTCTTTCCTGTTAGTCCAATCGTGATGTATAGCACCTCAAATGATAGGATTTGACAAACAGAATACAATGACATAGAAAAATCAAATAGAGCAGCATGTCAAAAGGGCCTTAGTCTTGTATCTACGGTCCTATTGGTCCAATCGTGATGTACAGCACCTCAAATAATAGTATTTGACAAATAATATAAAATGGCACAGAAAAATCAAATACAGCAACATGTTAAAAGGGCCTTAGTCATGCAGCTTCGCTACAATTGATCCAATCGTGACGTAGAGCGCCTCAAACGATGGGATTTAACGGGCAGAATGCGACTGTAGACAAATCAAAATGGCGGCATGTAATAGCACCTTAAAATTGTAGAAATAAAATGGATTAACGCACAGAGGTGTATGACATATTATGTGACAGTATTTAACAAATTGAATACGATTACATATGTCCAGTTTTTGACAAGTGACTTCTCTACATGATAAACGCGAAAAGGCTCCGTTCGGTCACTGTTCGACATAGGCCTCCCGTTCACTGTATATATCCACTGCTTCCTGAAGCCGTGACATAAGAGGATAGAATTTAACGAATTAAACGACAAAGAAGACTAAACAAGGCAGCGTGCGGGAAAAACAGGACCATCCTTTGTATACTCCACAGGAAAGCATTATATATTCAACGTTAGAATTATGTTATAGTATAAGGGTATATATTTTTAAATGATAAAAATATATTTTTTATTTAGTACATTCCGTACGTTTTTTAAACATGATCAGGAGAATTTGTTGCCTGAAGTCTATAAAAGAATTTCCTAACAATCCTTGTGTTATGGATAATTTTTGAGAATGTGTTTAAAAGGTAGCTTACATGCTTATTGTTCAATGGTCTTATCACTTTTAAGCGCTTGTCTTTTTGTAGGGCTATTAATTGTGATTTCAACCATTCTTGCGGGACAATGCCTTTTCAGTAAATGAAGTGAATATTGTTATACATTTAATTTTTTTCCTCAATTAATTGGATGCCCCCTACTGGTGTTTGGTCTAAGCTTACAGCTTTTCCCCATTGAAGCTATTTTATAACTAATTATAATTAGGGGTACGGAATTTTCGCAAACAAAAACATGAATTTCGCATTTACTTTTTTTATAATTACAAAATTTCGCATTTATTTTTAACTACGAGTAAAACAACAGAAAACATTAATTAAAAGCTAACATCGTTGTAATTTCGACATTCGACTCTTTAAGAGCTGTTCTTCGATCTGTCACTACAATATTATATGTGTTGAAGAATCGTTCTGCGTCTACGCTGTTCGTTGGACTCCAAATGCTCTGTAATGCTGCTTTAGCAAATGACGGAAAACTGCACTGTGTAGCAATTGTGTCTTGTGTCATACAGATATAGGTCACCTGTTGCAAATTCTTTGACTCGATCACTCAAAATTGTTTTAGGGCGTCCCATTTTAGGGGATACTTTAAGTAACTTTATGTTACTATGAAAACTTTTTTGATAGACCATGTTCTTAATAAAAATTGACGGAATGAGCACTGATTGTCCTGTTTGACTAATTTATATGTTTAGAAAATAAGAATTAGCCGACTTTTATTCCTACTTAGATTTTTACCAATACAAAAGACCGAAATGCAGATAACAACAGTCGGATTATTTATATTTCTCAAAGAATCAACATTGAAAAATATCAATTCCTTATCTTATCTTTATCTATTTAATGATGAACAATGAAAGTTCCTTCTCTTTCAACACGTGTTAGAAAAATAAACAACCTTCCAAAACTTATGTACAATAGAAAACTTTCCGTAAAATCTTTCCATGCCTTATTTACTACGTAACTACCTACTTATTTACGGGCGAGTTGGGCACCTGCAGGTATTTCGCGGAAATAAACAAAAACTCCATATTTCACATTTATCGCATTTATGTTCAAAATTTCGCCGAAATTCGCATCTATTTCGTAAAAACGAAAATTCCGTACCCCTAGTTATAATAAAACAGTTGGTCCAGAATCATTATCTCGTTGACTGTTTCTTGTTTATCGTTGATAATTCTGCCGTTTGAACCTTCTGATAATCCATATATTTTCTGTATCTGCTCTTAAAGTGTGTTTATTATATTATTTTCTTTCTCATTTAATTTACACCGATCCAGACTAGTATAGCTCCATATAACAGTTCTAGTTCTGCAGTAACGAATCAATACTTTTATTTAGCACATTAATTTTTGTTTTGTCTTCGGGTCTATTAAATAATTTTCTTGCACTGTTACTCGCAATTTTTAATTATCCATTTATTACTCTACTTGTCTTATTTTTTGAATATACGACTTGAATAAAGACTTTAGTGTTTTTCCAGTCGTTATTGTTTAGTAGACCGGAATATTGAGATATTAATTCTTTACATTACATATTTGTCTTTCGGTGATTTTCTATTATTAATATGAAGCTGGAAGTGTTAGGTTACACTGGTTTTTAATATTTGGTCC
This sequence comes from Diabrotica virgifera virgifera, assembly GCF_917563875.1. NCBI lineage: Eukaryota > Metazoa > Arthropoda > Insecta > Coleoptera > Chrysomelidae > Diabrotica > Diabrotica virgifera. The sequence goes on along the minus strand of NC_065443.1, from coordinate 164,528,525 downwards.
AGAGTTCCCTCTCAATTCTTTTGTCGGATTTCTCTTTAATATTATCGCAGCTGCATGCACTGGTACTAGGTTCTGAGTGCTCAGGTGACCTTTGAAGGACTCCCAATTACTCTATTTCGTCCACTTCTTCTGAGGTGGGTTCAGAAGTGATTTTACTTTAAATTTAGCTGCTTGATCTTCATGAGTAATAAAATTTTGGTTATTTTTGCTACTTAGCATAAAGCATTAGAAAGTCTGTAAGCTTTTTTTATGAACTGCTGAAGTGCGTCCTATAAAAGTAGACATATTTTCATGAAAAACATGTTTTCATGAAAATTCTTTAATTTTATTCAATATGTCCAATACAGCGATTTTAACGGTTTTACAAATTTTTTATGTCGATGCCGTACGCATAATACGATTCTGAAAGCTCTGAAAAATAGTTATTTTTTTCTTCAATTATCTCAGCTGATTTTTTTATTTACGAGTCATTTCTTCAGATTTGGGAACACTTAATAATCGGAGGGGGCCAAGTCAGGAGACTAAGCCGCATGAGAAGGTAATTCGAACCCCAACTCGAATTTTTGCTACTGTGACAACGCTCTTGTGAGTCTTGTGATGTATTGTCTTAGGTCTTGAGAACACTTTAAAGAACACTTTTTTCTTCTGCTTATGGAGTCGTTTTTCATTCATCACATACCGGAACTCACCACATAAATTTTGAAGCCCCTGACATCAAAACTGTATTAAATTATATGTGATCTAAGTAAGTTATAGAAAAAGTCAGAATAGATAGAGTAGAACACTTATAAAAAAATTGTAACAAGCAATTGGACATCGTAAGTTCTAATTTTTCACCCAAAGTGACCAGAAGTTGAACCGGCAGTCGATATTTGAACTCTTCGTGTAACTTTTTGTCAGTTGATATGACGGATGAATTTTGTTCACCGACAGACATGGACGAACAGACAGGCATGAAACCGGAAGTATGTATTTGTTCTGGTCTTTCTTAGTCGCGTTGAATAATAGTATGTACTATTTCGACGAATTTAAAACAGTACTTTCAGTTGCAACTCTGGAACCGCCAGTCCGAAGTCAAACTTCTCACATGTAATATCATATTTTGGTTATAGGCTTTCATTTGACACCTTATTTGTCATTCTTTCTGTCCTACTAACAGAGGAGTTGTGTTTATTGACGGACAGACATGGATAATTCTAGGTTTTCACATTTAATAATAAAAACAATAATTATATAATTCAGTTAACCTGACTATGTCATTGTGATAATGACTTCTTATCTAAAAGTGACAACGGCAATCATTCCATTAACTCACGGTAAAATATCGCAAAACCTCCAGATTTTAAAGAACCGCTTGGATTGACATGAAATTTGGCACACACGTAGCTAAAATGCCAAAGAAAAAAATGAGATTATGCCGATATGTTCTCTTGTCCTGGATGTGACTTTCACCCCTTCTTGGGGGTGAAAAAACATACGTTCAAAATAAGTCCGGGAGTGGATAAACTGACTAATTCTGTTTCTAAGCAAATTTTGTTCTATAAAAGTTTTAAACGGCTGAAAATATTATAAGAATTTTTTGCTCTACATTGTGCTTTCTATCTATACCTTTAAGGAACGCACTATTTTCGGGGACACCCTGTATATGATCTGTAAGTTGCATTGGTTAAAAATGCTTATTTTTGAAAGGGGTTTTGTTAAAAGGGCTCGAACGAATCACTAGTCACGAGTATGTATATGCAAATTTTAAACAGCCATATCTTAACCAAGTTTTGTCTTCCAGAAAATCAAAAAATCCCAAATATTTAAAAAAGCAAAACCTACATTTTTTACTCTTTAAGATATTTGGTATCACTAATAATTTTAAAGTTATTTTGAAAAAAGTCTTTTTTTTCAAAATTAAAGATTTAAAATTTACTTTAAAACCAAATTTTTTCACAAATAAGCACTTTGAACTGATGAAACTTACAAACACAAACAATACATAAAGTTACTTGTGAAGTGGTAACGATTAATTCCATTTGGGCTGTTAATGAGAGGGAGATTTTTACGATATTTTTAACCAAAAAATAAGGAACAACTGTATTTTGAGCGTAACTTGCTTACTCTTGCTGCTAGAAACTTTTTAAAAAAATAAAAATAAACGTTTTCTTAAACACTTGTTAAAAATGTTGTAATAAGTTTTCCCAGAAAAGTGTTTCATTTTTTTTTATTTCACGTTAAAATATTCGATTTGGAATTTGACATATAAGAGCTTATTTTTCACTATAGTCTGTTTTTAAACCAAGAGGAGTAATTCAAATTTCCCGCGCCGTAAACCTTGTTTGTAATTGGTACAACCTCAGGCAATTTTACTCATATCAAATTTTGACAATAATGACATTTATAAAATTTTAACACTATTGGCATTTCATAGGTTAGTTTATTTATTTTATCAGCGATTTTTGCATTTTCTGCGTTATTCCTTTTATTTTTAGATTTTTAGTCAATATTACCGTCAAAGGCCGATATGATCAACCAAAAAAGAAGATGTATCTGAAGATATTTCTAGTGACTTTCTTGGGTGTGAATCTGTCTTTTTACCCTAATAGCACAAGGACGTCCAATGGACGTCCATAGGACGTCCTTCACGGACTTTAAGGACGTCCGTTTACGTCCGAGGAACGTCCTTTATACGTCCTATTTTGATCCAAATGTCGCGCTACCGAACGTCCATTGGACGTCCATCTAAGGTCCGAGGGGACGTAAATTGGACTTTAATCGGACGTAAATTGGACCTTAATCGAACGTCCTAGGGGACGTAAATTGGACCTTAACAGGACGTCCTAGTTTGGTCCAAAGCCACATTGCCAAATGTCCAATGGACGTCCACCTAACGTCCGAGGGGACCTAAATTGGACCTTAATCCGACGTAAATTGGACGTTAATCGAACGTAAATTGGACCTTAATCGGACGTAAATTGGACCTTAATCGGACGTCCTAGGGGACGTAAATTGGACCTTAACAGGACGTCCTAGTTTGGTCCAAATGCCTCGTTGCCAAACGTCAAATGGACGTCCATCTAACGTCCAATGGACGTCCACCTAAAGTCCGAAGGGACGTTCGGTGGACGTCAATTGGACCTTCATAGGACGTCCCAGTTTGGTCCAATGTCGTGCTGCCGAACGTCCATCTAACGTCCTGAGAGGACGTTCGGTGGACGTCTAGCGACGATATTTAGACCTGTGGAGAATGTATTGTGGGAAATAAAAAATACATTTTTTAAGGAACTTATATTACATCTTATATTAAATTACAATTATTGGATATTACATTATTTACATTAAATTACAATTACACTTCTCCAAGAAATTAACGCACCACCTTAAAATGATGCATTTTTGATGTCTCGAATTTCCTAAACCTGTTGTCCAATCTCAGTGATTTTTTTTATAATATTATAGCCTAGGCTACAGGTTACCTCCTTAAGCTTGTCATGAACGGGGAGCTATACTGTAATATATTATGTATATTATATCATATCACTCGCTATAGAAATGAGTGAGCCTGGAGACACGGAACTAATGGTTCCGTGTGTGCAGGCTCACTCATTACTATAGAGAGCGATGTGATATAATATATATTACAGTATATAGCTCCCCGTGCATGACAAGCTTAAGGAGGTAACCTATAGCCTAGGCTATAATATTATAAAAAAAATCACTTAGATGGGACAACTGGTTTAGGAAATTCGAGACATCAAAAATGCTTAATTTTTAAGGTGGTGCGTAATGGGCTCTATATTATACATATACATATTATTTCAAATCGACACCTTGCTCATTTGGAGATAATGGATAATTTCTTAAAAAGAAGATATTCTATCTATGTATGTATACTTACTATACAGAGAGCACGTAAAGGTTGGAATAAATTCATTTTTTTTGAGAATGGAGGATTTTGGAGAAAAATCCCGAAACAGGTCAATTTTTGTTTTTAAATTACGACTTTTTGGCATATATATCATACTAGTGACGTCACCCATCTGGGCGTTATGACGTCATCGATGATTTTTTTAAATGAGAATAGGAGTCGTGTGATAGCTTATTTGAAAGGTAATTCAATTCTCTATTCAGTAATATAAACATTAACATAATTATTTATACAGGGTGTCCAAAAATTATTTTTTTTATTAAATTAATTGACATGGAAAGAAGAATGTATGTAATTTATTTAATTCAAAATACATTTTACTGCTCTCAGAAAACGAAAAAATGTTTATTTGAAAAATATTCATGGCTTTTCGCTTAAATTAAATATTCAAACTGTCACGAGGCTGGTGGGTGGCTGCTTTAATATTGAATTTAAGCAAAAAACAATATTTATTTGCCAAATAAACATTTTTTGTTGTCTTCTGATAGCAGTAAAAAATGTATTTTGAATTAAATAAATTACGCACATTCTTCTTTTTATGTCAATTAAATTAATTCAAAAAAATTTTTTTTGGACACCCTGTATAAATAATTATGTTAATGTTTATATTACTGAATAGAGAATTGAATTACCTTTCAAATGAGCTATTATACGATCCCCATTTTCATTTAAAAAATTCATCGATGACGTCATCACGCCCAGATGGGTGACGTCACTAGTATAATATATATGCCAAAAAGTCGTAATTTAAAAATAAAAATTGACATGTTTCAGGATTTTTTTCCAAAATCGTCCATTCTCGAGAAAATGAATTTATTCCAACCTTTACGTGCCACTGTATAGTGTAATATTATATTATAATATTATAATAATCATTCAACTTTTGTCTAATTTTTTTTTATCCGCCTTCGCTTTCTGTCTTTAGATAATTCAATATTATAAATAGATTATAAAATACTGAGATAAATACTTTTTGCTTACTAGGTACAATAACCAACCCAATCTGTTTGACAAAAGAACTTTATGGGTAGAGGTAATAAGTTAAGACGAACAAAAGGCGACTGCGGTAGCGAAACTTTCCTTTAACAATTGTAATTCAAAATTCAAGGAAGTCTATACTTTATAGAAAATATGTACTTATACAGAGTGTTTGGTAAAGAATAGGCCATAGATTAACCTTAGATTTCGGAGGATTTTCGGAGTTGATAATAACCGAAATACAAGGTGTCAAATTTAAACTTTTATTTTATTTATTCTTGAATATTTCCTAACAAACATGGGATAATATCACGAAATTTGGTAAGCGGGGTTTTTTTGGGACAAGAAATCTAAATTCAACACCAAAATTGATGTATTGCCCAGGAAATAATCAAGAATAAAATAAAAGTTTAAATTTGACACCCTGTATTTCGGTTATTATCATCTTTCGTACTAAAGTAAGTTAGCTTAAATCGACCTATTTTAAGCTCAGTAATCCAAGGTTAAGCTATGGCCTATTTTTTACCAAAACACCCATAAGATTGAAAAATGTATGAAAAATATACCAGAAAGAATAAGAAATATATATCAAAGAGCATGGAAAAAAAGAAAAAGAAAAAAAAAAAAAAAACGAAAAATATGTAACATGTAATAAAAACGTAAATACTACCAATGTTTTGGATTACCAGTTTGTCCTGGCTGGTGGTTTTTTCCATCATTCTCGGTGAGTTTGTCCTCTAGGCCATCAGGGATCGATAGGCTATGTCCAGACGGTGGTAGCAGCAGAGTCTGAATGCTTCCTCTTTGGCGTTCACTTACCAAGAAGTGACTGGCTGCAACGTGGAGCTCCAGTAGCTGTCTGGGGTTGATGGCTCCGAAAACTCCTCATCTGATCGAGGAATCAGGAACATAGACTGTTTCGGCACTTCAGAAAAACTCCAGGAGCAGGAATCCTCAGGGTGGTAGATTAAAATGTTGTGCGCCTATGTCAAAGGGGCACATAATAATCCATTGGATGGGCTTATGCATTGATGCTCTAAATGGCCCGATGAGGCGGTCGGACTCTGTGTTATGTTGTGAAACAGCGTCTTCATAGTTTTACGTAATATATAGTATATGTATAAGTATATTATACTTTAATTCGTATATAATATAATTTCTTACATTATGAAAATCAGTGGTTAATGAATAAAACTCTACGCGGGAGCCCTAACGACGACAACGACTGAGAGATCAACTCTCCAACTTCGAACTGATATCGGTGGGTGAATCGAAAATCTATCGCCTATCGTTATAATTTTGTGAACAGAGGAACCAAGTAGTGGGGGTGATTTTCAGACGTCCACAAAAAGTCCGTATTTCGTCCAGTACGGACGTCCAAAGGACGTTCGTATTTATTCCACCATCGGACGTCCACCATCGGAAGTCCGAAGGACGTATATATTTAGTCCACCGTATTCATATTTATTCCACCCGAAGTACGTCCAACGTCGGACGTCCAAAGGACATCCATTTATAGTCCATAGACATTAGGACTAAGACTGGACCTAGTTTGGGCACGGCCACGTATATTCAACTTCAAAAAGATGCTCTTAAGATTCATTTTTAGTACAGATACATTGATAAAAATTATATTTTTGCTTACTAGAATTAATTAGCAAACTTATGTCATCTTGGTAACTAGAATAATAAAACATTGTAACAAATAATTTACAAATAAGATTTTCACACTTTACAAAAAAAAAACAAAAACATGTTTAGAATATTAAACTGTGCAATTTTGAATTAAATATAATTATCTTTTCGATGTAAACTATTTTACTAACATAATTAAGTTAATATTTTATTGAATTATTTTGCTATTTTATCCCGTAATTCGTATAATATGTCGAATATGGACGATCAGCAAACGTCCGTATTTCGTCCAGTACGGACGTCCAAAGGACGTTCATATTTATTCCACCTGAAGGACGTCCAACATCGGACGTCCGAAGGACGTACATATTTAGTCCACCGAAGGACGTCCAACGTCGGACGTCCGAAGGACGTACATATTTAGTCCACCGAAGGACGTCCAACGCCGGACGTCCAAAGGACGTCCATTTATAGTCCATGGACGTTAGGACCAAAAATGGACCTATTTTGGACGTCCAGAGGACGTCGTGTGCTATTAGGGTTAGTTTACCTACTCCTCTTGGTTTTAAAACAAAGCTTAGCAATAACTCTGCTTCTACTGGGTCTACAGACCTGACACATATACCATTTTTTCACTTTTCTATAAGCTATATTTGCTATTTGCTATTTTTTTTTTCAATAAAGTAGGTACCTACTTTTTGAGTAATTTTCGAAAAACCGTCTAAAAACGTGTTTTTTTTTTGTTGAAAAATGAACATATTCACTCGCAAATATCTCTAAAAGTATTGACTTAGTGAAAAACTCTATAAAATAGAAGTTGCTTAGAATTAGTCAGTTTATCCAATTCCGGACTTATTTGAACGTATTTGTTTTCATCCCCGATAACGGACGAAACTCACCTCCAGATCAAAAGCACATATCGGCACAATATCACTTTTTTTCTTTAACATATTAACTATGCGTGTCCCAAATGTCAAACCAAGCGTTTCTTCAAAATTCTGAACAAAAACCGTAAGTAAATTAAATGAAAATGTAAAAGGTACATTCCATGTCAAATCACTCAGGCAAAAAAATTTGGATCTCCGATTTGTCTGAAAATTGGTATATAGCTTCTACGGGACGTAAAAAGAAGATATTTAAGGTCAAAAAATCTTCTTCTTCTTTTTTTCTCAAAATGTTATTTTATGCGATTTTACAGTGATTTGGTGTTTATTTAAACAAATTTGCATTTTCTGTCGTAAAGTATCAATGAAAAACATAATATTTTAATAGAAATGACTCAAAAATGTCATTATATGGCATTATAACAAGTTATTTTGAATCAAAACAAGATTTTGATCAAATTTTATAGTGTAAAAAACGCTAAAATACCGTTTTTTACATTTTCCTCCATTCCCAAAATACATCATCATCGATTTGGCTAAAAATTTGCCCGCAGATAGCTAAAAGATAGGACTTTAAGTGGTTAGAAGGATTTGAATTATATTACAATACCAAAAAAGTTACATGCAGTAATATCATACTCAAAAGTATATATTAGTCCAGTCGGGATAGCATTTGACCTTGAATGCCAAGCTGCACAAAAATTTATTTTTCTGATCTTTAGGGGAGTCAATAGTAGCCTAAATTTAAAATCGCGAATGAATTCCTCCGTTACGTTAGCGGCCATCTTGATTTTAAAGGAGAACCGACAAAAATGGAAGGAACTGAAATTGTTCCAAATAAATCGTATTTACAATTATTACAATTTCTTTTTAAAAATTTTTGTCGTGAGGTCGATATTTTCGAGTTAATTTTACTTACAGTAGACGCCTATATTTTTGACTATAATATTGCATGTAACTTTTTGGGTATTGTAATATAATTCAAATCCTTATGACCACTTAAAGTCCTATGTTTTGTCTATCTGTGGGCAAATTTTTAGCCAAATCGATTATGATGCATTTTGGGAATGGAGAAAAATGTAAAAAAAACGGTATTTTAACGTTTTCTACACTATAAAATTTGATCAAAAGCTTGTTTTGAATCAAAGTAACTTGTTATAATGCCATATAATGACATTTTTGAGTCCCTTCTATTAAAATATTATGTTTTCCATTGATACTTTACGAGAGAAAATGGAAATTTGTATAAATAAACACCAAATCACTGTAAAATCGAATAAAATAACATTTTGAGAAAAAAAGAAGAAGAAGATTTTTGACCTTAAATATCTTATTTTTACGTCCCGCAGAAGCTATATACTAATTTTCAGACAAATCGGAGGTCCAAATTTTTTTTGCTCCAAAATTGAGTGATTTGAAATGGAATGACACAAAATTAATTTTTCAAACAAATATTTTAAGTCGTTATGAGAAAATTATAATTTAACAGATGAAATAAAATAAACACAATTCAACTCGTAAAATATTTGGACCCTTACCAGCCGAACAGGTAAAGAACCCACCTTTTATATAGTTCATAATATACCTTTTCTACCTGGCCTCAAACGCTCGATATTTTTAACTCGTGGCAACATCGATTGACGGCAAATACACCGCAAATACACATTTTTATGTGGTGGAAGTCAAAATGGCTGTGAAGTGTAAAAATTTTTGTATATAATTTAAATTTTTAAAATCAAAATTTTAGAAAACTGAGAAAGATACAGAGCATTAAAAAATGCGCTCAACAAACATACACGAATTAAAATTCGAAAATGATAGTATTTCTTAGTGATGCCAAATGACTGCAACATGAAAAGGTGACATAATGATAGCGGGATATATATATATATATATATATATATATATATATATATATATATATATATATATATATATATATATATATATATTATATATATATATATATATATATATATATATATATATATATATATATATATATATATATATATATATATATATATATATATATATATATATATATATATATATATATATATATATATATCATAAAGGAGTACGACCGTCAATTCCAATATAACAAAGGAGCACTCGTAAGTGTAGGGTTTTATCGGTCAAGTGGGTGAAAAAAGAGACAAAGAATTCAGCTACTTCATCTATTTATTGAAGACGTTTCGTCTACTGCTCAGTAGACATCATCAGTTCATCTACAAAAAGAGTGTTATAAGAAACAACATCCAAAAGAGAGGTAAAAAAGCACTAGCGTTACCTTAAAAAGACATGTAGCAAAAGATAAGATGTACATAGTAAAAAAAAACCTTATCCATGAACCAATGTAATGTATAAGTATGTAACATTTAAGTGTATAGTTAATATTTAAAAACTTTAGTACAGCCAAAGACAAGACCATGTGGTAACAGTCACATATAAAAAACAAGTGGAAAAAAGCTGGCTTGCTTTTTTTCAAAGTCAAGAATGAACCAAGAAAAAAACCAGATTCACACTTCCAAAAATTTAGTAGTGTTTAAGCATACTTCATTTTAACCTTAGGCAACATCATTAAATGAATATAGTGCTAATATGCAACTTCGAAAATTTAAAGTTGAATAGTTACCAGCAGGTCATCCTAGCCCAACGGACACACAAAAGGAAATGGAGTTTGAATTATCAGGTGTAAACTGACATCTCGCCAAGAGGCAGGCAACCTTTAAAAAATTTTATAACAAAGAGTGACTGACAACTGCAGCGCAGCGCGGTAAAATTTAAATTGATGTATTTAAAACAGTTATAAAAGTGTTTAAAAAGTGAAAGTAATATCAAGAAGTAATCAAGGGATGTACCTTATACCTCGTAGACAAGAATCACAGTTTATTTTAAACAAGTGAGGGCACTTCACACAATTATATGGAAAAGTGCCTACGTTAGTACTGGTCATCCAGTTACTAACGAATATATAAGATAGTACAATAGTATAACTCCCATATATCGCAGCTCAAAATGCAAGAAAAAATATGCAATAATTTAAGAAAATTTATAAATCAGTTTAGCAAATTGTAATTTATAATTAATATCAATAATGCAAAATTTTATCCTATGGAAAATTTTAAATTGTTCAATCTATTAAGTAACTGTTATTATCAAAAAAAAAAGTGGGAAAAGCTTGAAAAAACCACCAAAAACTTTTTTACAATAAAATAATTTAAGTGTAATAACATCTACTGATTCCAATAGATACAAAACATAAGGTGGACTTTGATGAAGCCAAGATCCTTTGCAATGAACGCAACCTGTCGAAAAGACAGTTCTTAGAGATGTGTTTCATATTAAAAACCTCTAATGTACTTAACAAGAGAACTGACATCAGTAACTTGAGTCAAATATACCATGCATTGATTTTGCAGAATTAGTTGGTATTATTACACTCAAATTATTATATTGTAAAAAAGTTTTTGTGGTTTTCAGGCTTTTCCCACTTCTTTTAATATTGATCTTGCGGAATCAGTAGATGTTATTACACTTAAATTATTTTATTGTAAAAAAGTTTTTGGTGGTTTTTTCAAGCTTTTCCCACTTTTTTTTTTGATAATAACAGTTACTTAATAGATTGAACAATTTAAAATTTTCCATAGGATAAAATTTTGCATTATTGATATTAATTATAAATTACAATTTGCTAAACTGATTTATAAATTTTCTTAAATTATTGCATATTTTTTCTTGCATTTTGAGCTGCGATATATGGGAGTTATACTATTGTACTATCTTATATATTCGTTAGTAACTGGATGACCAGTACTAACGTAGGCACTTTTCCATATAATTGTGTGAAGTGCCCTCACTTGTTTAAAATAAACTGTGATTCTTGTCTACGAGGTATAAGGTACATCCCTTGATTACTTCTTGATATTACTTTCACTTTTTAAACACTTTTATAACTGTTTTAAATACATCAATTTAAATTTTACCGCGCTGCGCTGCAGTTGTCAGTCACTCTTTGTTATAAAATTTTTTAAAGGTTGCCTGCCTCTTGGCGAGATGTCAGTTTACACCTGATAATTCAAACTCCATTTTCTTTTGTGTGTCCGTTGGGCTAGGATGACCTGCTGGTAACTATTCAACTTTAAATTTTCGAAGTTGCATATTAGCACTATATTCATTTAATGATGTTGCCTAAGGTTAAAATGAAGTATGCTTAAACACTACTAAATTTTTGGAAGTGTGAATCTGGTTTTTTCTTGGTTCATTCTTGACTTTGAAAAAAAGCAAGCCAGCTTTTTTCCACTTGTTTTTTATATGTGACTGTTACCACATGGTCTTGTCTTTGGCTGTACTAAAGTTTTTAAATATTAACTATACACTTAAATGTTACATACTTATACATTACATTGGTTCATGGATAAGGTTTTTTTTTACTATGTACATCTTATCTTTTGCTACATGTCTTTTTAAGGTAACGCTAGTGCTTTTTTACCTCTCTTTTGGATGTTGTTTCTTATAACACTCTTTTTGTAGATGAACTGATGATGTCTACTGAGCAGTAGACGAAACGTCTTCAATAAATAGATGAAGTAGCTGAATTCTTTGTCTCTTTTTTCACCCACTTGACCGATAAAACCCTACACTTACGAGTGCTCCTTTGTTATATATATATATATATATATATATATATATATATATATATATATATATATATATACAGGGTGAGGCAGATAAAAGTCCTATTAGAAATATCTCGAGAAGTAAAGGCAACAGGATTATGAAAATCGGAATAAAGGGGTTTTGAAGCGTGATCTATTCAATGAAAATATTTTCATCTATTTGCTACTTCCGGTTATACCGGAAGTTGCTTATAACTTCGTTTTTTTAAATGGGACACCCTGTATATTTTTACATTTTTGGATTCTCCTCGATGTCTTGTTTCTGAAATTATTAGGTTTTGTAATATTATACAGGGTAGTTTAAAAGATAATTACGTTTTTTTCTTAATTTCGTAGCAACATTCACACCCTGTAGAATTGTATTAGTTTAACATCGAAAACTCTATTTATGTTCAAATGGTTTTTAATATAGTCTATTATTGTTATTAATTGTTAGTATAGCTAATTTATTAATTTTAGTATACAGGGTTGGTCGAAACTCGGAATAAGTATTTTCTGAGTTTTCTTAAATGGAACACCCTGTATTTTAGTATTGTAGAGGATTGATATTTTATGGTACTTTTTTATTTCTTAAGCATTCCCTATACCTAACTGCTTTAAATTGTGAGTTATGGGTGATTCAAGCCAAATATTAATTGTAACAAAAAATACGTGAAATTTTATTAGGTTGGCCGTGAAAATATTCAATCACAAATAATTTTTCGGAAATAAATACATATTAATTTAGACTGATCCTTAAAATTAGCAATAATGGTTGAGCTAACAAAATAACTACGTAATTAAGATTGTTGGTTCAATTAACAATTAAGCACAAATAAAAGAAGTTAGGTATAGAGAATGCTTAAGAAATAAAAAAGTATCATAAAATATCATTTCATTACAATACTAAAATATAGGGTGTTCCATTTAAGAAAACTCAGAGAATACTCTTTCCGAGTTTCGACCAACCCTGTATACTAAAATTAAAAAATTGGCTATACTAACAATTCTTAACAATACTAGACTATATTAAAAACCATTTAAACATAAACAGAGTTTTTGTTGTCAAACTGCTACAATTCTACAGGGTGTGAATTTTGCTACGAAATTTAGAAAAAAAACGTAATTATCTATTATACTACCCCGTATAATATAACAAAACCGCATATTTTAAGAAAGAAGACATCGAGGAGCATCCAAAAATGTAAAAATATGCAGGATGTCCCATTAAAAAAAACGAAGTTATAAGCAACTTCCGGTATAACCGGAAGTATAAAATACATGAAAATATTTTCATTAAATAGATCACTATTCAAAACCCCTTCACTCCAATTTTCATAATTCTGTTTCCTTTAGTTCTCGATATATTTCTAATAGGCCAGTTATCTGCCTCACCCGTCAGTGTGAGAAAACAAACAGATGAAATAGAGAATGTGGAAAAATCCCCTTACGAACAATTCACACATCCACCACTTCGGGTTGGGAAAAATTTTTCGAATAGAATCAAAGATCCAAACACCAGTTCTTAGAAATGTGTTTCGCCCTCTTCAACCTCCCTGGGCTCATCGGTAAAGATAAGAAGTTGAATATCTTTAGACACATTCGTACGAGTGGTCGTCAAACCATTAACCTTGGATCTTTGATCACTGAGTGTGTTTCAAGGATCTACATCTTATGTTTTTAAACATATATTTTACTTACTTTAAGTAATTAGGGAATTAAAACTTGAGACTGTCATTGTCGGACTTGCCATAGATTTACGCACCTTCTATGTCTAGGTCTCGAATGTTGTTTTTTGATTGGAATGTGTCTTAAGATATTCAACTTCTCATCTTTACCGATGAGCCCAGGGAGGTTGAAGAGGGCGAAACACATTTCTAAGAACTGGTGTTTGGATCTTTGATTCTATTCGAAAAAATTTTCCCAACCCGAAGTGGTGGATGTGTGAATTGTTCGTAAGGGGATTTTTCCACATTCTCTATTTCATCTGTTTATATATATATATAGTTATTTATATATATATATATATATATATATATATATATATATATATATATATATATATATATATATATATATATATATATATATATATTGATACATGTATCCATGTGACTTCCAAAGTAGATTTTCGTAATACGTTGTTACTTCATATATACCGTTATGACTTCCGATTTCGGAAGTCACAACGTTTTGCCTATATTTTTACGAATTTGGCTACTAGATGGTATCAGAAGGCTTATATTAAAAATTTCGCTGGAAGTCATATCGTATCTAACATACTCATAAGATCAGATTTTAGTTCGACGGTATATCACCAGCGCTAGTGTCGCTCCCGTGCTACTATACAGGCTATGTACACAACGCGTAGCGTCTTCCGTATACCACACCGCTCGGTGTGACTTCCGTTTTTTGGCAACCCTGTGTAACGGTTTCCAGACATTTATCTGTTGTAGATTCGCGGTCCTAATCGTACTTAGTGTTTTGTGTGCCTTTTGTTTTTAAACATGAATAATAGCAGATCAGCTTTACTTTTAAAGTTAGCCTTAAATGAAGGTACAATAAGTGATTATATATCTCTATAATTATATATTTTCTGTACTTATTTTAATCTATAATATTTACTTACCTATTTACTTATATAAATTCATTTTTCTCGTTTTTTGTTTACTTCCTTTTTTACAATGAACTTCTAATTTAATCTACACTCACCGGCACGAAAAACGGGCACCCCAAAAAAATGTATCCCTCGTATCTCCCAAACCTGTTGTCCGATTTAAGTAATTTTTTTAATATGTTATAGCCTTATTCTTTAACAAAATAGCTATGATAGTATTGTTGATAGAGAGGTAAATTTTCATTGTATACCGGGTGTACCAATCAAACTGGGTTTTTTTTCTCAATTTTCACAACACCCTGTGGAGTATTCTAGCCTTTATAAAATATTTAAATCAAAGCCTAACTATAGCTCCAGGTTTTATTAACATTCTGTTTCTTTATTCATTCGCTTACGTTGGATAATAAAAAGTTAAGGACTTTAACAACTAGCCATGTTCTTTATCGATACAGGTGTTTCTAAATATAAGTGCGACAAACTTTAAGGGGTAATTTCTGCATGAAAAAATAATGATCGTTTGGCAAAAGAATTTTATATTTGCAAGCATTTGCGGACATAGCTTTATCAAGTAAACGATCATTATTTTTTCATGCAGAATTACCCCTTAAAGTTTGTCGCACTTATTTAGAAACACCATGTATTGATAAAGAACATGTTTAGTTGTTAAAGTCCCTAACTTTTTTATTATCCAACATAAGCGAATGAATAACAAACAGAACGTTAAAAAAACCTGGGGCTATAGTTGGGTTTTAATTTCAATATTGTATAAAGGCTAGAATATTCCACAGGGTGTTGTGAAAATTGAAAAAAAAACCAGTTTGATTGGTACGCCCAGTATACAATGATAATTTACCTGTCTAGAAACAATGTTATTACAGCGATATAGTTAAAGAATAAGGCTATAGCACAGGGGTGGGCAAAAGCCGGCCCGCGGGGCGGGTCCGGCCCTTTCGCTTACTTTGTCCGGCCCGTTGAAAAACCCCGCAAGTACCTAATCTTTTTAATCCCTTTTATGTGATTTTGTTGAAATCAACAGTAATAGTTTGCATAGTGTTCACATAAATTATTAAATATATAAATAATAGAGAGTATTATAATTACGAACAGACTTAGCTAACTATATTTTTAAAAACTGTTTAACTATTTACTTTAAATTTCTTTTAAAATATAGGGAAATCCCCGGAGATTCATAATTGTTTATTCGGTATTAATAATCGTATTTAACTCTCAAGGTCTCAAGACAAGCACTCGGTGTTTGGGTATCTATTTCAACCATATCACTGACAGTTTATGATCTAAATACCTCAGCACTTTGGTCCCAATAATATGATTCTTTATTTATTAAATCTGAATTAAGTATGGTTGTTTGGAATACCTACTTCAGCATAAAATTCATTGTTACCGATTTTTGCCGAAGTTTTACAACTACTTCGAAAGACGCGTATAAGTTTATTTTGATTTAGCACTGGTCGTATTTCCTATTACTCCTCATATTTCTTTTGATACAGTGTGTGTTATTTTGCAAATATATAATAAATTGAAAAAGTGGAGGACATTTTGTAAGTAAAATTTGAAAACATTGTTCTTATTTTATTGTATTAAAATATGTATTTGTAAGCATTTGCAAAATGATACAATCTAAAAAAAGAAAAGTTGATTTGGAATGCAGAAATTTTAATGAAGCATGGACAGAAAAATACCTTTTTACGAACATTGGTAAGAAAGCAATTTGTTTAGTTTGCCATTAAACCATTGCTGTTTTCAAGGAATATAATTTAAAGAGGCATTTTACATCAAAACATCCAAAATATGCATCGTTTTCTTTAGAAGAACTTAAAAATGCTGCAGACAACTTAGCAAAAAACTTAAATAAACAACAAAATATTTTTAGCAAACAAAGTAACATCGAGAAATCTACCACACAAGCAAGTTATGTTATTGCACACAAAATTGCTAAGTTATGTAAACCTTTTTCTGAAGCAGAATTTGTTAAACAGTGCATGGTAGAAGTGTTGGAGATATGTTGTCCTGAAAAAAAAACATATTTTTGAAAATTTAAGCCTGTCAAGGAGAACAATAGTACGACGGATCGAAAATATTTCAGGAAATTTACTCGACCAGCTAAAAACAATAATTGCTGATTTTACATATTGTTCTCTGGCGTTGGATGAGTCCTGCGATATTACTGACACAAGTCAATTATTAATATTTATTCGGGGCATTAACAAAAAATGTGAAATTCGCGAGGAACTTCTTAGTGTGCATCCAATGAAAGATACAACTACCGGTGAAGACTTCTTTAACGCTGTTGAAGAGTGTTTAGTTAAAGTAAATTTACCTTGGAACAAAATAGTAAGCATCACTACGGATGGCTGTCCTAGTTTAACAGGGAAAAATGTGGGCTTACTAAAACGAATCAACGACAAAGTAAAACAGTTGCAGCCAGAACAAGACATATTATTTTTACACTGCATTATTCATCAAGAAGTGTTATGTAGAAAAGTTTTAAAATTGAATCACGTCGTTACTGTTGTGACAAAAGTTGTAAATTTTATCCGGGAACGTGCCTTAAATCATCGACAGTTTGTTGAATTTTTGAAAGAAATTGAAAGTGACTTTTACGAAATTCCTTACTACACTGAGGTGAGATGGCTTAGCATCGGTAAAGTTTTGGACAGATTTCAATATTTGCTTGATGAAATAGTATCCTTCTTGTCGATAAAAGAAAAACTACATGATTTTCCTGAATTGCAAAATGAGGCATGGCTAAACGATTTGTCGCTTTCTGTAGATATTGTAAAATATTTAAATGAACTTAATGTAAATTTACAAGGGAAAAACCAGTTCGCTTTCAATATGCACTCAAATGTCAAAGCATTTATGATAAAACTAAACTTATTTGCTGAGAACTTTAATAAAAAAATATTAAACCACTTCCCATCATTACAAACACGACGAGAATTATTGAAAAATTCTGATTTTCTTAAATATAGTTCAGTAACACAAGACCTGCATACTGAATTCCAAAGAAGATTTCAAGATTTCAAAGCTATTGAAAAACCTTTGTCATTAATTAGTCAACCTTTCAATTTCGATGTGCAAGAAGCTTCTGTTGAAATTCAGCTAGAATTAAGTGACTTACAGGCAAATAATTTATTAAAAGAAAATGTTCAATCAAACGAATTGAGTGCTTTCTACGGTGCTTTGAATACAGAACATTTTAAACATTTTTTAAACTATGTTCAAAAATACCTAGTTATATTTGGTTCGACATATATTTGTGAAAGAACTTTTTCGTTGATGGTTTCCACGAAAAATAAATATCGATCACAAATTACTGACGAAAATCTACACTCGGTATTAAGAATTGCTACAAGTGATTTGGATCCCAATTTTGAAGAAATAATATCACATGAACATTCGCGATTTCACGTTTCGCATTAACTATTATAGAAGTTATACTTATAATGAGTATTCTATTAATTTTAACGTTTAATGTTTGTCTTTTTTTTTATAATTTTATTTAATATTAGGTATATTTACAAAATATGTATCAATATAAATTAATTTGTATCGTTAAAATATAAATAAATAAGAAAATAAAATCTTTCAATAACTGATTTATTTAATTACCATTAATTTATTATTATTCTTCTAACGCCGACTCCACTAATGAAGGTTGGCTAAAACACCATTGCAAATTCGTCTCTATTTTCTGCTTTTCTTAAAAGCGTCTGTGTGTTTAATCCGGTCCAGTCTCAAATGTTTTCAGTCAGAATATTTGTCGTCTACCAGGACCCCTTTTTCCTTCGAACAACTCGTACATATCATTTCTGAGCATGTGCCGTAAATATGCTGTCTGTCTCCTTTTAATGGAGGTCAAAAGTTCTCTGTCTCTTTCCATTTCGTGCAACATCATTTTGTTCGTATATGATCGGTCCATGGTATTTTCTAAATTCTCCCAAAAAGCCACATCTCAAAAGCTTCCGGCTTTCTCATTAAGTCAGCATTAACAATCCAAGCTTCGGCACCATAAAAAAGAATAGAGTGGATATACAACATTTTATCAACTAATATCAGATTTGCAGATTGAGTCTTTGGTGACTCAGAAATGTCCTCATCTTCAAAAAGTCTACCCTCAATTGCTCTATTCTTGATCGAATTTATGATTTCGAATTTAAATCTTCCGTAATCCAGACTCCTAAGTAAGTATTTCATTTTGTCCACTTGCTCAATATCTTCATTTTTTATCTGGTTCTTTTTCTGGATCTTCTTATGATTTAATATAATGACCATTTTTTTTCAATTACGTGATATATTTTACTGGGCACAAGTTTTTCGCATGTATTCCCAAGTAGGACAATTTATTATTACCATTTTCTAATTATTAACAGTCAAATTTCTTTGTCCAAATGCTTTAAAATAATACTTATAGTATTTATTTCTTGGGCAGGGAATAAACTACACCAAAAAAATTCGCGTGGGCACAGCGTACATATCCGGTACAGTCCTCCGGCCCGAGAGACATTTTGAAACTTTCATTTTGGCCCGCGCTTAAAAGTAATTGCCCACCCCTGATCTAAGCGGTTTTTTAAAATTTATGGGTTTTGCAATATTTTACCGTCAGCGAACGGACTAATAGTAGAGGATCCGATATAAGGCCGATCTGCATCGATCTATTTAATGGATAACGTGTGCGTGAAGTAACAATGTATTTTAAACGGGATTTACTTTTTCGCACTGTTTTTGACACACTTTCATATAATCAAATATCCTTAACTTACGCGTTGTCATGGTGATGACATAATGAGCAATAAATTACAAAAAAAAATTTGACAGTTTTGTGGTTTGAAAGAAATTAGAATGTTTAAATAAGTTCTAAAAATTGTAGAATAGGAATGAATTCCAGTTATGAAGAGTTACAGTTTTTTTATTTGTTTATCGTAGATAAAATATTGTATGAAACTGTGCGTGAAGTACTTTTTGCGAACTTAAGCGATGTATAGCACTCGCTCCGTTGTCGCTTGTGCTCTAAACATCACGTGCATTCGTAAAAAGCATACTTCACGAACTGTTTCATAAATAACTATTTTCATATATTAAAAAAAATGTTTCGACCCGGGTAGATATTATTCCAGATTTTCAGATTTCAGCACAGTGTTAGATGGTTGGGGCATATATGGAGAGCAGGTAGCGTAACAACTATAAACTCAATTTTACAATGGAAACCCGGAGTTAGAAGGAGACGCGGAGGAACTAGAATAAATGGTTACAGGAAGTAAAGGAAAATTTATATAGGGCAGGAATTAGAGACTAGCAGAAAAAGACAGAGGATAGAAAGAACTGGAGAAGCACAGTCAATAGTATCGAGTAGCAGACTGGGACTAATCTGTTCTAAAAAGATGGATCTAGATAGCTTTTTAGCAGCTCAACCCCACCTGGTGTATTTAGCCATTTAATTTTCTTATTACACATTATTATTGGTACATCAAAAATTAAAAGGACGGTGCGTGTAATAAAATCTAAAATTCAAAATTTAATCAAGAAAAATAATAAATATTAAAATTTCCTATAAGTTCAAATTTATTTATTAAAATTTTTGATATAATTTTCATAAATAAATTACTTACTAATAACACTTTTTTAATTAATTCCAAAATATCCATTTTGCAGCAATAATAAAATATTAGTATTTGTAAAATAAGTATCAATCATATCATAAATAATACAGGTTTACAAAAAAAAACTAAATTTCGGACTATTTGACGAAACCATGTTGACGAAACCTTTCACGCCAGGTAAAGGTCATTTCAAGGTCAAGTCAAGATAAATCGACAGTCGCTCTGAGAAAGTATATTAGGGCGTTTTTGGTGTCGCTGATGACGAATCATTAGTCCGCTGACCTCTATCACGTCTAGTTCAAGGTCAAATCAACATAAATCGACACAATCGCTCTGAAAATATAGAGGTTTTGGAGTCACTGATCATGAAAACTGCGGTCCGTTGAGCTCTACCACGTAAGGTAATGGTCATTTCAAGGCCAAATCAGGACAAGTCCACAAAACTGATTTGACCTTGAAATGACCTTTACCTGTCGCGGTTGAGCTCAACGGACCCCAGTTTTGTGATCAGCGACCCCAAAAACCCCCTAATATACTTTTTCAGAGCGATCGTGTCCATTTATCTTGATTTGACCTCGAAATGACCTTGAGCTAGACGTGATAGAGGTCAGCGGACACAAATTCGTCATCAGCGACCACAAAAACCCCCTAATATACTTTTTCAGAGCGACTGTCGGTTTATCTTGATTTGACCTTGAGATTACCATTACCTGACGTGATAGAGGTCAGCGGACCACGGATTCGTGACCAGCGACCCCAAAAAGCCCCTAGTCATATGGTTTCGTCAAATATTCCGAAATGTATTTTTTTTGTAAACCTGTTTAATCAAAAGAATATCAATCTTTTAATTTAAATAGACAACTTTAAAACATAGAACTGCATTCACAACTGTATTCACAGTAAAAGTTTCAAAAGATCACACATTACGCTTAAAGTAAGAGGTAAATCAGCAGACGAGTCGTTGTGACTTCCAAAATATGACAACACCGCTGGAAGTGACAACGCACCTTGAACTACCCTATATATGAAAGCCATAACGTATGCTGTACGCTTCGGTATATACGTATATATATACAAAATTTATTTTGGTAAATCCTTTCCCCTCAATAGGTAGACCCATTTTATAAGCCCCCCTTTTACCAAATACACAATTTTTAAATAATAATTCCTAGTAGAAAAGGTGGAAGTCGGACAGCCTCTTCTGTATACCGGAAGTCACAACTTAACGTGCATCAATATATATATATATATATATATATATATATATATATATATATATATATATATATATATATATATATATATATATATATATATATATATATATATATATATATATATATATATATATATATATATATATATATATATATATATATATATATACATCCCGCTATCATTAAGGTGCCACATATACATCCCGCAGTCATTTGGCATCACTAAGAAATACTATCATTTTCGAATTTTAATTCGTGTATGTTTGTTGAGCGCATTTTTTAATGCCCTGTATCGTTCTCAGTTTTCTAAAATTTTGATTTTAAAAATTTAAATTATATACAAAAATTTTTACACTTCACAGCCATTTTGACTTCCACCACATAAAAATGTGTATTTGCGGTGTATTTGCCGTCAATCAACGTTGCCACGAGTTAAAAATATCGAGCGTTTGAGGCCAGGTAGAAAAGGTATATTATAAAGTATATAAAAGGTGGGTTCTTTACCTGTTCGGCTGGTTCGGCTGGTAAGGGTCCAAATATTTTACGAGTTGAATTGTGTTTATTTTATTTCATCTGTTAAATTATAATTTTCTCATAACGACTTACAATATTTGTTTGAAAAATTAATTTTGGGTCATTCCATTTCAAATCATTCAATTTTGGAGCAAAAATAAATTTGGACCTCCGATTTGTCTGAAAATTGGTATATAGCTTCTGCGGGACGTAAAAATAAGATAGGTATTTAAGGTCAAAAAATCTTCTTCTTCTTTTTTTCTCAAAATGTTATTTTATTCGATTTTACAGTGATTTGGTGTTTATTTATACAAATTTCCATTTTCTCTCGTAAAGTATCAATTGAAAATATAATATTTTAATAGAAGGGACTCAAAAATGTCATTATATGGCATTATAACAAGTTACTTTGATTCAAAACAAGCTTTTGATCAAATTTTATAGTGTAGAAAACGTTAAAATACCGTTTTTTTTACATTTTTCTCCATTCCCAAAATGCATCATAATCGATTTGGATGAAAATTTGCCCACAGATAGACAAAACATAGGACTTTAAGTGGTCATAAGGATTTGAATTATATTGCAATACCCAAAAGTTACAATTATTTGAATTATATTACAATATTATAATCAAAAATATAGGCGTCTACTGTAAGTAAAATTAACTCGAAAATATCGACCTCACGACAAAAATTGTTAAAAAGAAATTGTAATAATTGTAAATACGATTTATTTGGAACAATTTCAGTTCCTTCCATTTTTGTCGAAAAGTTAAAAATGGCGGAGATATTGAGCAAAACAGGTTCTCCTTTAAAATCAAGATGGCCGCTAACGTAACGGAGGAATTCATTCGCGATTTTAAATTTAGGCTACTATTGACTCCCCTAAAGATCAGAAAAATAAATTTTTGTGCAGCTTGGCATTCAAGGTCAAATGCTATCCCGACTGGACTAATATATACTTTTGAGTATGATATTACTGCATGTAACTTTTTTGGTATTGTAATATAATTCAAATCCTTCTAACCACTTAAAGTCCTATCTTTTAGCTATCTGCGGGCAAATTTTTAGCCAAATCGATGATGACGTATTTTGGGAATGGAGGAAAATGTAAAAAAAACGGTATTTTAACGTTTTTTACACTATAAAATTTGATCAAAAACTTGTTTTGATTCAAAATAACTTGTTATAATGCCATATAATGACATTTTTGAGTCATTTCTATTAAAATATTATGTTTTTCATTGATACTTTAAGACAGAAAATGCAAATTTGTTTAAATAAACACCAAATCACTGTAAAATCGCATAAAATAACATTTTGAGAAAAAAAGAAGAAGAAGATTTTTTGACCTTAAATATCTTCTTTTTACGTCCCGCAGAAGCTATATACCAATTTTCAGACAAATCGGAGATCCAAATTTTTTTGCCTGAGTGATTTGACATGGAATGTACCTTTTACATTTTCGTTTAATTTACTTACGGTTTTTGTTCAGAATTTTGAAGAAACGCTTGGTTTGACATAAAATTTGGGACACGCATAGCTAATATGTTAAAGAAAAAAAGTGATATTGTGCCGATATGTGCTTTTGATCTGGAGGTGAGTTTCGTCCGTTATCGGGGATGAAAACAAATACGTTCAAATAAGTCCGGAATTGGATAAACTGACTAATTCTAAGCAACTTCTATTTTATAGAGTTTTTTCACTAAGTCAATACTTTTAGAGATATTTGCGAGTGAATATGTTCATTTTTCAACAAAAAAAAACACGTTTTTAGACGGTTTTTCGCAAATAACTCAAAAAGTAGGTACCTACTTTATTTTTTCAACAAAAAAAAACACGTTTTTAGACGGTTTTTCGCAAATAACTCAAAAAGTAGGTACCTACTTTATTGAAAAAAAATTAGCAAATAGCAAATATAGCTTATAGAAAAGTGAAAAAATGGTATATGTGTCAGGTCTGTAGACCCACTAGAAGCAGAGTTATTGCTAAGCTTTGTTTTAAAACCAAGAGGAGTAGGTAAACTAACCCTAATAGCACACGACGTCCTCTGGACGTCCAAAATAGGTCCATTTTTGGTCCTAACGTCCATGGACTATAAATGGACGTCCTTTAGACGTCCGGCGTTGGACGTCCTTCGGTGGACTAAATATGTACGTCCTTCGGACGTCCGACGTTGGACGTCCTTCGGTGGACTAAATATGTACGTCCTTCGGACGTCCGATGTTGGACGTCTTTCGGGTGGAATAAATATGAACGTCCTTTGGACGTCCGTACTGGACGAAATACGGACGTTTGCTGATCGTCCATATTGGACATATTATACGAATTACGGGATAAAATAGCAAAATAATTCAATAAAATATTAACTTAATTATGTTAATAAAATAGTTGATATCGAAAAGATAATTATATTTAATTCAAAATTTCACAGTTTAATATTCTAAACATGTTTTTGTTTTTTTTGTAAAGTGTGAAAATCTTATTTGTAAATTATTTGTTACAATGTTTTATTATTCTAGTTACCAAGATGACATAAGTTTGCTAATTAATTCTAGTAAGCAAAAATATAATTTTTATCAATGTATCTGTACTAAAAATGAATCTTAAGAGCATCTTTTTGAAGTTGAATATACGTGGCCGTGCCCAAAATAGGTCCAGTCTTAGTCCTAATGTCTATGGACTATAAATGTATGTCCTTTGGACGTCCGACGTTGGACGTACTTCGGGTGAAATAAATATGAATACGGTGGACTAAATATGTACGTCCTTCGGACTTCCGATGGTGGAATAAATACGAACGTCTTTTGGACGTCTGTACTGGACGAAATACGGACTTTTTGTGGACGTCTGAAAATCACCCCCACTACTTGGTTCCTCTGTTCACAAAACTATAACGATAGGCGATAGATTTTCGATTCACCCACCGATATCAGTTCGAAGTTGGAGAGTTGATCTCTCAGTCGTTTTCGTCGTTAGGGCTCTCGCTTAGAGTTTTATTCATTAACCACTGATTTTCATAATGTAATAAATTATATTATATACGAATTAAAGTATAATATACTTATACATATACTATATATTACGTAAAACTATGAAGACGCTGTTTCACAACATAACACAGAGTCCGACCGCCTCATCGGGCCATTTAGAGCATCAATGCATAAGCCCATCCAATGGATTATTATGTGCCCCTTTGACATAGGCGCACAACATTTTAATCTACCACCCTGAGGATTCCTGCTCCTGGAGTTTTTCTGAAGTGCCGAAACAGTCTATGTTCCTGATTCCTCGATCAGATGAGGAGTTTTCGGAGCCATCAACCCCAGAGAGCTACTGGAGCTCCACGTTGCAGCCAGTCACTTCTTGGTAAGTGAACGCCAAAGAGGAAGCATTCAGACTCTGCTGCTACCACCGTCTGGACATAGCCTATCGATCCCTGATGGCCTAGAGGACAAACTCACCGAGAATGATGGACAAAACCACCAGCCAGGACAACTGGTATCCAAACATTGGTATTATTTACGTTTTTTATTACATTTACGTATTTTTTCATGCTCTTTGATATATATTTCTTATTCTTTCTGGTATATTTTTCATACATTTTTCAAGCTTATGGGTGTTTGGTAAAAAATGGGCCATAGCTTAACCTTGGATTACTGAGCTTAAAATAGGTCGATTTAAGCTAACTTACTTTAGTACGAAAGATTATAATAACCGAAATACAGGGTGTCAAATTTAAACTTTTATTTTATTCTTGATTATTTCCTGGGCAATACATCATTTTTGGTGTTGAATTTAGATTTCTTGTCCCAAAAAAACCCCGCTTACCAAATTTCGTGATATTATCCCATGCTTGTTAGGAAATATTCAAGAATAAATAAAATAAAAGTTTAAATTTGGCACCTTGTGTTTCGGTTATTATCAACTTTAGTACTAACGTAAGTTAACTTAACTTAAATCGACCTATTTTACCCTCCGAAATCTAAGATTAATCTATGGCCTATTCTTTACCAAACACTCTGTATAAGTACATATTTGTATTCTAGCCAATCTTTTTGATTTTCTATAAAGTATAGATTTCCTTGAATTTTGAATTACAATTGTTAAAGGAAAGTTTCGCTACCGCGGTCGCCTTTTGTT
The DNA here is from genome assembly GCF_917563875.1 of Diabrotica virgifera virgifera. Lineage (NCBI taxonomy): Eukaryota > Metazoa > Arthropoda > Insecta > Coleoptera > Chrysomelidae > Diabrotica > Diabrotica virgifera. The sequence goes on along the minus strand of NC_065443.1, from coordinate 164,502,344 downwards.
CGTCTTAACTTCCATAACGGTTCTTTTGTCAAACAGATTGGGTTGGTTATTGTACCTAGTAAGCAAAAAGTATTTATCTCAGTATTTTATAATCTATTTATAATATTGAATTATCTAAAGACAGAAAGCGAAGGCGGATGAAAAAAAATTAGACAAAAGTTGAATTATTATTATAATATTATAATATAATATTACACTATATAATAAGTATATATAGATAGAATATCTTCTTTTTAAGAAATTGTCCATTATCTCCAAATGAGCAAGGTGTCGATTTGAAATATATGTATAATATACAGCCCATTACGCACCACCTTAAAAATTGAGCATTTTTGATGTCTCGAATTTCCTAAACCAGTTGTCCCATCTAAGTGATTTTTTTCATAATATTATAGCCTAGGCTGTAGGTTACCTCCTTAAGGTTGTCATGCACGGGGAGCTATATACTGTAATATATATTATATCACACCGCTCTCTATAGTAATGAGTGAGCCTGCACACACGGAACCATTAGTTCCGTGTCTCCAGGCTCACTCATTACTATAGGGAGTGATATGATATAATATACATAATATATTACAGTATAGCTCCCCGTGCATGACAAGCTTAAGGAGGTAACCTGTAGCCTAGGCTATAATATTATAAAAAAAAATCACTGAGATTGGACAACAGGTTTAGGAAATTCGAGACATCAAAAATGCATCATTTTTAAGGTGGTGCGTTAATTTCTTGGAGAAGTGTAATTGTAATTTAATGTAAATAATGTAATATCCAATAATTGTAATTTAATATAAGATGTAATATAAGTTCCTTAAAAAATGTATTTTTTATTTCCCACAATACATTCTCCACAGGTCTAAATATCGTCGCTAGACGTCCACCGAACGTCCTCTCAGGAAGTTAGATGGACGTTCGGCAGCACGACATTGGACCAAACTGGGACGTCCTATGAAGGTCCAATTGACATCCACCGAACGTCCCCTCGGACTTTAGGTGGACGTCCATTGGACGTTAGATGGACGTCCATTGGACGTTTGGCAACGAGGCATTTGGACCAAACTAGGACGTCCTGTTAAGGTCCAATTTACGTCCCCTAGGACGTCCGATTAAGGTCCAATTTACGTCCGATTAAGGTCCAATTTACGTTCGATTAACGTCCAATTTACGTCCGATTAAGGTCCAATTTAGGTCCCCTCGGACGTTAGGTGGACGTCCATTGGACATTTGGCAATGTGGATTTGGACCAAACTAGGACGTCCTGTTAAGGTGTAATTTACGTCCCCTAGGACGTCCGATTAAGGTCCAATTTACGTCCGATTAAGGTCCAATTTACGTCCCCTCGGACCTTAGATGGACGTCCAATGGACGTTCGGTAGCGCGACATTTGGACCAAAATAGGACGTATAAAGGACGTTCCTCGGACGAAAACGGACGTCCTTAAAGTCCGTGAAGGACGTCCTATGGACGTCCATTGGATGTCCTTGTGCTATTAGGGTAAAAAGACAGATTCACACCCAAGAAAGTCACTAGAAATATCTTCAGATACATCTTCTTTTTTGGTTGATCATATCGGCCTTTGACGGTAATATTGACTAAAAATCTAAAAATAAAAGGAATAACGCAGAAAATGCAAAAATCGCTGATAAAATAAATAAACTAACCTATGAAATGCCAATAGTGTTAAAATTTTATAAATGTCATTATTGTCAAAATTTGATATGAGTAAAATTGCCTGAGGTTGTACCAATTACAAACAAGGTTTACGGCGCGGGAAATTTGAATTACTCCTCTTGGTTTAAAAACAGACTATAGTGAAAAATAAGCTCTTATATGTCAAATTCCAAATCGAATATTTTAACGTGAAATAAAAAAAATTAAACACTTTTCTTTGAAAACTTATTACAACTTTTTTAAAGTGTTTAAGAAAACGTTTATTTTTATTTTTTTAAAAAGTTTCTAGCAGCAAGAGTAAGCAAGTTACGCTCCAAATAGAGTTGTTCCTTATTTTTTGGTTAAAAATATCGTAAAAATCTCCCTCTAATTAACAGCCCAAATGGAATTAATCGTTACCACTTCACAAGTAACTTTATGTATTGTTTGTGTTTGTAAGTTTCATCAGTTCAAAGTGCTTATTTGTGAAAAAAATTGGTTTTAAGGCTGTTCCTCACGATTCTAAGCATAGCTAAATTCCAATGTAAAAGTTTAAACAAAATAACGCAAAAACTATGGCAGATATTGAGATAATTCTTTTTTTATATGAAAGGTAGTAAATGGTTCTAGTGCACTATTTGCTTATCAATTATTAAATTGTTTAAACCATATGTTTTTTTTTAACTTTTTTGCTTAAAATTAACGTAAAAAAATTTAAATTTAAATACGGCACTAGAGAATTTTTCCCACTTTCCGAAACTGTTTTTGTTTTTAACATAAAGTGTAACACAAAGCAGTTATTTTGTTTAAACTTTTTTACTAAAAGTTTTGCTAAAAGGTATCTCTTTCGGCCGTCATTCTGTCCTTGTTGTCGATATCCAGCCCGCGGCCAGCCAGCAGGTAAAGAAACCCTGTCGGTAGGATTATCAATAATGTTATTACAGGTACGAAAACGAATTAGTGCTTATGAATGGACAAAGATTATTTAGACTTTTGACAAAATTTTTATTATAATTTTTATTTCAAAACACCCTCTAAAGAGACATTACACAATTCTATATTTATAAATGTAATTTCATTTTATCGATCTTGCTCATGATGCTACTCAAATTCTTATAATACCTATTACTTGTATAAACTTTTTCATTATATGTATTATCATGTATAATATGATATGCATAATCCGTTTAGAACGTCTTTCGACGTTATCCGATCCCATTTTTCATTCAATTCGGCTGTTCCATTGATCTTCTCTAAGTTCTTTGGATTTGGAGCTCATTGAGTTTCTTATTCTTTTTATCCATGTTCTCTTAGGTATTTCTCTCTTCTGTATTCCTGTATGTGACAATGCAATTACTTGTTTCGGGAGTCTACTGTTTTTCATTCGTTGGACATTTCCGAACCATTTGAGCTGCTTTCGTTGTATGTCATCCATGACTGTACCTTGTATTCTCATGCGTGCTCTAATTTCTTCATTTCTTATCCTCTCCCGTTTCGAAATTACGGCACGACAGCCCAAATTGAGCCCTGGACTCCTTTATTTTTTGCCTCCAGCCTTGACTGTCTGTGGCTGCTCTTCTCCATACACGGACTCCTAAAAGGACTTGTGCGTCGCTGTTTACTATGTCTTCCCAGCGCTTTCTTAGCTTTCCAACCGGTCTCTTTCCCTGCATTCTAGCATTCAGTGCTCTTTTTGGTCGCCTATCCTCTCCCATTCTTATCACATGTCCGGCCCATTGCAATCTTTGTATTCTAATGAAGTCTGACAGGGGTGTTTCCTCATAACGTTGATAAAGCTCGTTGTTGTATGTACTTCTGAAGATTCCATTTTCCCTCACAGGTCCTAGTATCCTCCTCAGTACTTTCCTTTCGAATGTGTCGAGCTTGTTTTTGGATGTTTCTTTCAGGACCCAGGCTTCACTGCCATAGCATGTTATTGGTCGAATTAAGGTTTTATAGATTCTCATCCTTGTATTTCGGTGGACAATTTTGACCGAAATATATGGGAGAGGGCAAAATAAGCTCTGTTTGCCTGCGTTATTCTCTTCCGTATTTATCCATCTGATCCGTCGGCATATATTCAATTTCTACTCCCAGGTATGTAAACTTTTCAACCGTTTCAATGTCATCTTCATTTATAATGTTTTGTGGGATTATATTTCTTCTCGTCTGAGTCATTATTTTTGTTTTTTCTGTGTTAATTTCGAGACCTTAGCGAAGTACTTAGCGTTCGTCTTATTACATCCATTTCCGCGGCTTCTGTCTTTCTTATATTTCTCTCTGTTAATCGCCTCATTTCACAATCGTATAAAAGCATGCTATTTACCAGTTTCATAGATATTAAATTATATCTTTTCTGTTATTTTCTTGTTCCAGAGAAAGGCATCCTATAGCTTTTTTTGCTTTTCTTTGTTTTGTACATTGAGGAAATTTATGCCGCTTTCCATTAGCTGGGAACGGGGTATCCATTTATACACATATTAACAATTTTTGTAATCAGTCGTTTTTTGGTGCCACATATAAGAAGTTCAGTTCGTCGTCTATATTGATTCAATGGAATCACCTTGCTTAGCAGTTTTCTGTAGACTTTATTAGACTGAGAAATGCCGCAAAACAATCGGAGGAATAAATGAGAATAAAACAAAATATATAGCTACAACATGAACGGGACAGAGAGACAGAATAGGGCAAAACGTTACAATGCACCAGAACAACTTTGAAAGGAAAGGGTTCATCAGTTTAAACATTTGGAAGCTACGATCACATCTGATAATAAAGTTACTCATAAACAATGATTCAGACATTAATATTGTTACAGTAGCTAAGTTAATATATGTAATACAGTAATTTAATATTATCTCTATAGAGATGTGTGGCGCTGGTCACAATCTCTTCATGTCATTATTTCTCAGATAAAATGTGCCTATTGTTATATGTTATAAAAGATTGCCTAATAAACATTAAAAAAAAAATAAACAATGATTAACAACAAAATACAAAGTGCCAATCGTTGTTGCGTTACAAAAAATATTGAAATTAGATTATGTATCCAGTTGTACGAAAATAAGCATCTACCATTCTGTAATAAGACCTAAATGACGAATACCTGTGAAACATGGACAATAACAAAACTTAAAAATCGCAGAAAGAAGAATTATTAGAGGAATATATGGAGCAGTTAAGGATGGCACCAGAGAACTTTAGACAGTGAGAACCAACCAAGAATTGAAAGAATTATATAACCAACCAGATCCTATAATATAAATATATATATATATATAATGTAATATAAATTTTTAAATAAAACAAAATTAGATAGGTACAGCGTACAGCATAATATTTTTAGGTCACGGTATTGCTGAGTTGGGTTTTTTTTAAATATAATGTCTTATATTTTCTTTTGTTTTTAGGTCATTTTTTTTAAGGACAAATTGGCTGTCTTAATTTAAACGTTGATTAAGGCTTGGAAATGTAATACATTTTTGTGAAATGTTGATAATGTGGCGACACGATACTCTTGACTCTTGACATACCTAGACATATAAGTCTTTGTGACTTTATTATTTTAACTATATTATATACGCGACACGATACTCTTTACTCTTGACATACCTAGACATATAAGTCTTTGTGACTTTATTATTTTAACTATATTATAGTTAAAATAATAAAGTCACAAAGACTTATATGTCTAGGATATGTCAAGAGGCAAGAGTATCGTGTCGCCATATTCTCAACATTTCACAAAAATGTATTACATTTACAAGGCTTAATCATAGTTAAAATTAAGACAGCCAATTTGTCCTTAAAAAAAATGACATAAAAACAAAACAAAAATATAAGACATTATGTATAAAAAAACCCTACTCAGTAATACCGTGACCTCAAAATATCATGCTGTACCTATCTAATTTTGTTTTATTTAAAAATTTGAAATCTAAATTAATATTGTTCTCGAAAATATAACTTTGCACGTTTCTACAATAATTTACAATGTACATTCTAATTACCTACCCATAATCCCACTGAAGAAAAGAATGACCACAAGTTAATCGTTTTATTGTTTAGCTTCTTAACTGCCACCCAGGGGTTGTCCGGTTTGTCTATCGGCTCGATAACAGGTGAACAGAATTTTTGATCTGGGCTTTCTGCACGTAAACGTTTACGTGTAGAAAGAAATTTTTGAGAGAGAGGATATTCACAGTTATGATTTAGAAGGAATGGCTTTAAAGTAAATTTTAAATCTTTAATTTTGAAAAAAAAAGTCTTTTTTCAAAATAACTTAAAAATTATTAGTGATACCAAATATCTTAAAGAGTAAAAAATGTAGGTTTTGCTTTTTTAAATATTTGGGATTTTTTGATTTTCTGGAAGACAAAAATTGGTTAAGATATGGCTGTTTAATTTACTCGTGACTAGTGATTCGTTCGAGCCCTTTCAACAAAACCCCTTTCAAAAATAAGCATTTTTAACCAATGCAACTTACAGATCATATACAGGGTGTCCCCGAAAATAGTGCGTTCCTTAAAGGTATAGATAGAAAGCACAATGTAGAGCAAAAAATTCTTATAACATTTTCAGCCGTTTAAAACTTTTATAGAACAAAATTTGCTTAGAATTAGAATTAGTCAGTTTATCCACTCCCGGACTTATTTTGAACGTATGTTTTTTCACCCCCAACAAGGGGTGAAAATCACATCCAGGACAAGAGAACATATCGGCATAATCTCACTTTTTTCTTTGGCATTTTAGCTACGTGTGTGCCAAATTTCATGTCAATCCAAGCGGTTCTTTAAAATCTGGAAGTTTTGCGATATTTTACCGTGAGTGAATGAAATGATTGCCGTTGTCACTTTTAGATAAGAAATCATTATCACAATGACATAGTCAGGTTAACTGAATTATATAATTATTGTTTTTATCATTAAATGTGAAAACCTAGAATTATCCATGTCTGTCCGTCAATAAACACAACTCCTCTGTTAGTAGGACAGAAAGAATGACAAATAAGGTGTCAAATGAAAGCCTTTAACCAAAATATGATATTACATGTGAGAAGTTTGACCTCGGACTGCCTGTTCCAGAGTTGCAACCGAAAGTACTGTTTTAAATTCGTCGAAATAGTACAAACTATTATTCAACGCGACTAAGAAAGACCAGAACAAATACATACTTCCGGTTTCATGCCTGTCTATTTGTCCATGTCTGTCGGTGAACAAAATTCATCCGTCATATCAACTGACAAAAAGTTACACGAAGAGTTCAAATATCGACTGCCGTTCAACTTCCGGTCACTTTGGGTGAAAAATTAGAACTTATGATGTCCAATTGCTTGTTACAATTTTTTTATAAGTGTTCTACTCTATATATTCTGACTTTTTCTATAACTTACTTAGATCACATATAATTTAATACAGTTTTGATGTCAGGATCTTCAAAATTTATGTGGTGAGTTTCTGTATGTGATGAATAAAAAACGACTCTATAAGCAGAAGAAGAAAGTGTTCTTTAAAGTGTTCTCAAGACCTAAGACAATACATCGACTCACAAGAGCGTTGTGACAGTAGCAAAAATTCGAGTTGGGGTTCGAATTACTTTCTCATGCGGCTTACTCTCCTGACTTGGCCCCCTCCGATTATTAAGTGTTCCCAAATCTGAAGAAATGACTCGTAAATAAAAAAATCAGCTGAGATAATTGAAGAAAAAAATAACTGTTTTTCAGAGCTTTCAGAATCGTATTATGCGCACGGCATCGACATCCGCGACACGGCATAAATCCGACAAAAGAATTGAGAGGGAACTCTGGACCAAATATCAAAAACCAGTTTAACCTAACACTTTGAGCTTCATATTAATAATAGAAAATCACCGAAAGACAAATATGTAATGTAAAGAATTAATATCTCAATATTCCTGTCTACTAAACAATAACGACTGGCAAAACATTAAAGTCTTTATTCAAGTCGTATATTCAAAAAATAAGACAAGTAGAGTAATAAATGGATAATTAAAAATTGCGAGAAACAGTGCAAGAAAATTATTTAATAGACCCGAAGACAAAACAAAAATTAATGTGCTAAATAAAAGTATTGAATCGTTACTGCAGAACTAGAACTGTTATATGGAGCTATACTAGTCTGGATCGGTGTAAATTAAATGAGAAAGAAAACACTTTAAGAGCAGATAGAGAAAATATATGGATTATCAGAAGGTTCAAACGTCAGAATTATCAACGATAAACAAGAAAAAGTCAACGAGATAATGATTCTGGACCAACTGTTTTATTATAATTAGGGTTACGGAATTTTCGTTTTTACGAAATAGATGCGAATTTCGGCGAAATTTTGAACATAAATGCGATAAATGTGAAATATGGAGTTTTTGTTTATTTCCGCGAAATACCTGCAGGTGCCCAACTCGCCCGTAAATAAGTAGGTAGTTACGTAGTAAATAAGGCATGGAAAGATTTTACGGAAAGTTTTCTATTGTACATAATTTTTGAAAGGTTATTTATTTTTCTAACACGTGTTGAAACAGAAGGAACTTTCATTGTTCATCATTAAATAGATAAAGATAAGATAAGGAATTGATATTTTTAAATGTTGATTCTTTGAGAAATATAAATAATCCGACTGTTGTTATCTGCATTTCGGTCTTTTGTATTGGTAAAAATCTAAGTAGGAATAAAGGTCGGCTAATTTTTATTTTCTAAACATATAAATTAGTCAAACAGGACAATCAGTGCTCATTCCGTCAATTTTTATTAAGAACATGGTCTATCAAAAAAGTTTTCATAGTAACATAAAGTTACTTAAAGTATCCCCAAAAATGGGACGCCCTAAAACAATTTTGAGTGATCGAGTCAAAGAATTTGCAACAGATGACCTATATCTGTGTGACACAAGACACAATTGCTACACAGTGCAGTTTTCCGTCATTTGCTAAAGCAGCATTACAGAGCATTTGGAGTCCAACGAACAACGATTCTTCAGCACATATAATATTGTAGTGACAGATCGAAGAACAGCTCTTAAAGAGTCGAATGTCGAAATTACAACGATGTTAGCTTTTAATTAATATTTTCTGTTGTTTTACTCGTAGTTAAAAATAAATGCGAAATTTTGTAATTATAAAAAAAGTAAATGCGAAATTCATGTTTTTTATTTGCGAAAATTCCGTACCCCTAATTATAATTAGTTATAAAATAGCTTCAATGGGGAAAAGCTGTAAGCTTAGACCAAACACCAGTAGGGGGCATCCAATTAATTGAGGAAAAAATTAAATGTATAACAATATTCACTTCATTTACTGAAAAGGCATTGTCCCGCAAGAATGGTTGAAATCACAATTAATAGACCTACAAAAAGACAAGCGCTTAAAAGTGATAAGACCATTGAACAATAAGCATGTAAGCTACCTTTTAAACACATTCTCAAAAATAATCCATAACACAAGGATTGTTAGGAAATTCTTTTATAGACTTCAGGCAACAAATTCTCCTGATCATGTTTAAAATACGTACGGAATGTACTAAATAAAAAAATATATTTATCATTTAAAAATAAATACCCTTATACTATAACATAGTTCTAACGTTAAATATATAATGCTTTCCTGTGGAGTATACAAAGAATGGTCCTGTTTTTCCCGCACGCTGCCTTATTTAGTCTTCTTTGTTGTTTAATTCGTTAAATTCTATCCTCTTATGTCACGGCTTCAGGAAGCAGTGGATATATGCAGTGAACGGGAGGCCTATGTCGAACAGTGAACGAACGGAGCCTTTTCGCGTTTATCATGTAGAGAAGTCACTTGTCAAAAACTGGACGTATGTAATCGTATTCAATTTGTTAAATACTGTCACATAATATGTCATACACCTCTGTGCGTTAATCCATTTTATTTCTACATTAAGGTGCTATTACATGCCGCCATTTTGATTTGTCTACAGTCGCATTCTGCCCGTTAAATCCCATCGTTTGAGGCGCTGTACGTCACGATTGGATCAATTGTAGCGAAGCTGCATGACTAAGGCCCTTTTAACATGTTGCTGTATTTGATTTTTCTGTGCCATTTTATATTATTTGTCAAATACTATTATTTGAGGTGCTGTACATCACGATTGGACCAATAGGACCGTAGATACAAGACTAAGGCCCTTTTGACATGCTGCTGTATTTGATTTTTCTATGTCATTGTATTCTATTTGACAAATCCAGTTATTTGAGGTGTTGTACTCCACGATTGGACCAATAGGAGCGAAGATACGTAAATAAGGCCCTTTTGGCATATTGCTGTATTTGATTATTCTGTGTCATTGTATTCTGTTCGTTAAACCCTATCATTTGAGTTGCTGTATGTCACGATTGGACCAATAGGACCGAAGATACATAACAAAGGCCCTTTTGACTTGTTGCTGTATTTGATTTGTTTGTGTCAAATTTGATTCTATTGGTCAAGTCCTATTATTTAAGATGCTGTACGTCACGATTGGACTAATAGGACCGAAGATACGCTACTAAGGCCCTTTTGACATGCTGTTGTATTTGATTTTTCTATGTCATTGTATTCTGTTTGCCAAATCCTATCATTTGAGGTGCTATACATCACGATTGGACTAACAGGACCGAAGATACATAACTAAGGCCTTTTTGACATGCTGCTGTGTTTTGATTTTTCTGTGTCATTGTCTTCTATGATGCATAAGGCATGTCTATGATATGCCTTATTTTTAAACAAAACAAGTAATTGGACTTCGTAAGTCCTAGGTTTTCACCCAAAGTAATCGAAAGTAGAACTGGAAGACGATATTTGAATTTTACGTGTAACTTTGCGCGGATTAATATACGAATTTACTAATTTTGAGTCATTTTTACTAAACTTTGACATTTGTCACCTCATTTGTAATTCTACCCGGTATAATGGCGGAGGAGTTATATTGGCGGTCGTACGAACCGACCGAAAGATTGCCTAGGTCAAATATCTCACCTTTAGTCCCATCCTTGGATTATAAGCTTTCATTTGACACCTCATTTATCCTTCTAGCTGGTATAATGATGGAGGAGTTATATTTGCGGTCGTACGAACCGACGGAAAGACAGCCTAGGTCAAATATCTCACCTTTAGTACCATCCTTGGATCATAAGCTTTCATTTGACACCTCATTTGTCATTCTACCTGGTATAATGATCGAGGAGTTATATTCGCGGTCGGACAGACCGACGGACAGACCGCCAAGGTCAAATATCTCACCTTTAGTACCATCCTTGGATTATCAGCTTTCATTTGACACCTCATTTGTCATTCTACCTGGTATAATGACGGAGGAGTTATATTCCCGGTCGTACGGACCGACGGAAGGACAGCCTGGGTCAAATATCTCACCTTTAGTACCATCGTTGGATTATAATCTTTTATTTGACACCTCATTTATCATTCAAGCTGGTATAATAATGGATGAGTTATACTCGCGGTCGGAGGGGCCGACGCACAGACCGCCTAAGTCAAATATGTCACCGTTAGTACCATCCTTGGATTATAAGCTTTTATTTGACACCTCATTTGTCATTCTACCTGGTATAATGATCGAGTAGGCATATTCGCGGTCGGACAGACCGACGGACAGACAGCCAAGGTCAAATATCTCACCCTTATTACCATGCTTGGATTATCAGCTTTCATTTGACACCTCATTTGTCATTCTACCTGGTATAATGACAAAGAAGTTATATTCGCGGTCGTACGGACCGACGGAAAGACAGCCTAGGTAAAATATCTCACCTTTAGTACCATCTTTGGATTATAAGCTTTCATTTGACACCTCATTTGTCATTCTACCTGGTATAATGATCGAGGAGTTATATTCGCGGTCGGACAGACCGACGGACAGACTGCCAAGGTCAAATATCTCACCTTTAGTACCATCCTTGGATTATCAGCTTTCATTTGACACCTCATTTGTCATTCTACCTGGTATAATGACGGAGAAGTTATATTCGCGGTCGGACGGACAGACAGCCTATGTCAAATTTCTCACCTTTAGTACCATCCTTGGATTATAAGCTTTCATTTGACACCTCATTTGTCATTCTACCTGGTATAATGATCGAGGAGTTATATTCGCGGTCGGACAGACCGACGGACAGACCGCCAAGGTCAAATATCTCACCTTTAGTACCATCCTTGGATTATCAGCTTTCATTTGACACCTCATTTGTCATTCTACCTGGTATAATGATCGAGGAGTTATATTCCCGGTCGTACGGACCGACGGACAGACCGCCTAGGTCAAATATCTCACCTTTAGTACCATCCTTGGATTATCAGCTTTCATTTGACACCTCATTTGTCATTCTACCTGGTATAATGACGGAGAAGTTATATTCGCGGTCGGACGGACAGACAGCCTATGTCAAATTTCTCACCTTTAGTACCATCCTTGGATTATAAGCTTTCATTTGACACCTCATTTGTCATTCTACCTGGTATAATGATCGAGGAGTTATATTCGCGGTCGGACAGACCGACGGACAGACTGCCAAGGTCAAATATCTCACCTTTAGTACCATCCTTGGATTATCAGCTTTCATTTGACACCTCATTTGTCATTCTACCTGGTATAATGACGGAGAAGTTATATTCGCGGTCGGACGGACAGACAGCCTATGTCAAATTTCTCACCTTTAGTACCATCCTTGGATTATAAGCTTTCATTTGACACCTCATTTGTCATTCTACCTGGTATAATGATCGAGGAGTTATATTCCCGGTCGTACGGACCGACGGACAGACCGCCTAGGTCAAATATCTCACCTTTAGTACCATCCTTGGATCATAAGCTTTCATTTGACACCTCATTTATCATTCAAGCTGGTATAATGTTGGAGGAGTTATATTCGCGGTCGTACGAACCGACGGAAAGACAGCCTAGGTCAAATATCTCACCTTTAGTACCATCGTTGGATTATCAGCTTTCATTTGACACCTCATTTGTCATTCTACCTGGTATAATGACGGAGGAGTTATATTCCCGGTCGTACGGACCGACGGGAAGGACAGCCTGGGTCAAATATCTCACCTTTAGTACCATCGTTGGACTATCAGCTTTACCAGTTGGATACCAAGCTGGTATAATATTGGAGGAGTTATATTCGCGGTCGGAGGGACCGACGCACAGACCGCCTAAGTCAAATATGTCAACTTTAGTACCATCCTTGGATTATAAGCTTTCATTTGACACCGTATTTGTCATTCTACCTGGTATAATGACGAAGGAGTTATATTCGCGGTCGTACGGACCGACGGAAAGACAGCCTAGGTCAAATATCTCACCTTTAGTACCATCCTTGGATTATAAGCTTTCATTTGACACCTCATTTGTCATTCTACCTGGTATAATGATCGAGGAGTTATATTCGCGGTCGGACAGACCGCCAAGGTCAAATATCTCACCTTTAGTACCATCCTTGGATTATCAGCTTTCATTTGACACCTCATTTGTCATTCTACTTGGTATAATGACAAAGAAGTTATATTCGCGGTCGTACGGACCGACGGAAAGACAGCCTAGGTCAAATATCTCACCTTTAGTACCATCCTTGGATCATAAGCTTTCATTTGACACCTCATTTGTCATTCTACCTGGTATAATGACGGAGGAGTTATATTCCCGGTCGTACGGACCGACGGAAGGACAGCCTGGGTCAAATATCTCACCTTTAGTACCATCCTTGGATTATCAGCTTTCAGTTGACACCTCATTTGTCATTCTAGCTGTTATATTGACGGAGGAGTTGTGATTACAGTCAGACGGACGGACAGACGGACGTGAATAATACAAAGTTTTCACATTTTTTCAAAATTGGGTGAAAATAATATGATGCCAGAATGATTTGTTGATGAAAATAATATATACATTCTCAAATTGTCTATTATTCGGTGTGGATAATATTATATTCAACAGTGATGCCAAATTTCTGATGCCAAAATGATTGATAATGAAAGTGGGATATACGTTTTCATGTATATAGCGGCAGCGACAAAACGGTAAAACACTGAACTAAATGTATATAATATTTTCACTGTACCATCATTTTGGACTCAAACATTTTATGGAATAAACTTATATAACTTAGTAAGGGATAAACAAAGAAAGCTGATATATTAAAGTAACATCAAGAAATCAAATCTCTAACTACCGAGTTGATCAGACTTCTGGTAACAAGTGCAGAAAAAAAGTTATTAAGGTAGTGTAAAGTGGCATCGATATACAGATGCCACTTTGCAAGACGATGCCAAATCGATGGTAAATGCATAATGTATCGATGCCAAATTGATAGTAGGATGTATATATATATATATATATATATATATATATATATATATATATATATATATATATATATATTAGGGTGGCCCTTAAAAATGAAATTTAACGATTGTTACTTCTCACCCCCTAAAATTGTTCCAGTTATCGAGAAACTTAAAAATATAAATTTTTATTGAAATCTGAAAATATTTAAAGGTGGCCCCGGGCCCCTGAGACCCCATTCAATTGAAATTAGTCATGTACTACGAATTTCTGCCAATAATGTAAAAGATATTAATAATTAATCGCCTATCAGTTACAATTAAGCACATGAATAAAGAATATTAAAATTGGTGAAGGTTAAATGGACTTGGACAACAATGATAATGCTAGCGTTGGGGCGGATGCGACTTCTGAAGGTGAAACCTTACCTAAAAGAGCACGAATCAAAATCATGACTTCTGAACTTTCGTCTTCCCTCGATAGAACCCAGGTATCGTACAAGACAGCCACATTTATTATTAGTGATGTAGTATCCAGTCTTGGTCATGATGTAAGCTCGTTAGTCATCAATCGCAACTATATTCAGCGCGAGAGAGAGATAACTCGATGCAAGATTGCAACAAAATTAAAAAAAGACTTTTTAATTTCTGGACCTGTTATTGTTCATTTGGACGGTAAGCTAATGGAGGACTTAACTTCCAAGAATCATGTGGATCGCCTTCCTGTTGCTGTGTCAAATGTCAATCGTGGATATAAACAGATGCTGGGTGTTCCAAAATTACACAATGGAACGGGAATTGCCCAGGAAAATTCCATTTTGGAATGTTTGTAGTAATGGGGTATTGTTCATGAAATCGCAGCTCTATGTTTCGATACTACTGCATGTGACTCAGGGCCGAAGTCTGGAACATGTACCATTCTTCAGCATAACTCCAGAAAGGACTTACTTTTTTTAGCCTGCCGCCACCACATTTTGGAACTTATACTTGGATCTGTGTTTGATGAGGTAATGATTAGTAAATCATCTAGCCTCCAAATAAGTATTTTCAAAAGTAAGAAAATCTATGGTCTCGTTTTGATTAAAATCAAACGAAACCGTAGATTTTCTTATTTTGTTAATGCCATACTCTGCATAGAGTACAAAGACTCGTTTCATATGTGCTCTCTGAACCGCCAAGTGGAATGTTTTCCGGGCGGTGCCTTTTGGTATGTTATACCTGGGTTAAGCAGAAAGCTTGAATTGAGTCGAAATTCATTTCGCTTATTCCCCGTTAGAGGGCGTTCTATCCATACTGCGATATAAATTATTTTAATTTATATCGACAATCTACGGTCGGAATGCTAAAAATCTCTCTTCCTTAGAGCCTCCTTGACAACAGGTAGACCTAGAAATAGTGCTATCGGGGGATGGAGCAAGACAGATTTTAATCAAAACGAAACCGTAGATTTTCTTATTTTGTTAATGCCATACTCTGCATAGAGTACAAAGACTCGTTTCATTGGGCTCTCTGAACCGCAAAGTGGAATGTTTTCCGGGCGGTGCCTTTTGGTATGTTATACCTGGGTTAAGCAGAAAGCTTGAATTGAGTCGAAATTCATTTATTTTCGAAAGATTCAAGACAGCTGTTCAATTATAGACAAAAGTACTTTTGAACTTTCTTCCAACTGGTTCGTTTCTATTATCCTGGAGCCATGCAGAGGCGAGATGGAGGTCTAAAGTTATCTATGCTATAAAGATGTGGTTGCTTCACAGCCAATTAATCACAGCTTCGGAGCCGAAGGGAATTGTAAATCAGCGCTCTTCGCAGTCAGCGTATACCTGAGGGACTAGATACAAGCACCATTAGCTACTGAAGCGTCATTCAATGATTTCGACTTAGGAAACAGCTCCTTAACGAAAGAAGTGCCATCGTAACGAGCCAAAAACTTCAAAAACACTTATGATATCTATCTGAACATCTCTTTCCGATGAGTCTTTTTGATTCCAGGATACTTCCAGAATCCAAAAGATTAATGGTTGCAGCTATGGAGAATGAAGCTGCTGAACACCCTCTAAAACGTCCTACTGATATGAAATCTTGTGCATTTCTGGAGAGCAAAGATCCGGAAAAGTTTTTACTGTAAACTCCAACCAATTCTTCAACATGCTTGGACTTCCTGATGAGTTTTTAAAAAGAGATCCGGTTCAATGGAAAGATGATGAAAGTTTCAAGTCAGCTTAAAATATGGTGAAGAATTTCGTGACGACAAATGATAGGACAGAAAGAGGAGTTTCACTAATAAGGGAGAACAGTTACAATACCTCTTGCAAGTAGTCGCGGAGCATCGAAAAATGTTTCCGGGCTCTATAAAAAGCGAAATCTTGAAAACAAAACAACATAAGAAGTAATAACTGTAGTGAATCTTTCTTATAGGTGTTAAAGATCATAGAAATTATTTATTTTTATTAATAAATTACTAAAATTATTTTATATATCCCTTTATTTATTAATGGGACCCGGGGCCACCTCTAAATATTCACCGATATTCATGAAATTTCGCACGTTTAAGTTCGATGTATAATGGAACACTTTTGGGGGGTGAGAGGGTGAAATTTCAAAATTTAAATTTTCTCACATATGTTAAGGGCCACCCTAATATATATATATATATATATATATATATATATATATATATATATATATATATATATATATATATATATATATATATATATATATATATATAATATATATATATATATATATATATATATATATATATATATATATATATATATATAGTAAAGTTTTGAATATTGGGGAAATCTGCAAACCAAAACTCAATGCGTATCAATTGTACGGCCTAACGTTTTCGTGAATGATTATTCACTTCTTCAGGGCTGCAATAAAGAAAATGTTAATTAGCCATATATATTCCATGCAAAATGTTAGTTTTCATTACCAATACGTAGAATTGTAGAGTTACGTTGTTAAGTAATAAAAAAGACGATATGTATAAAAACATATCTCTTTTTGTTTGAAGTAAAAAAGGAAACACAACACTTCACCTTGGAAAATTATGGCTATATGGTTACAATCAATGAATTATTTACTCAAGGAACCAATTACACTAGCATATAACTACATTTTATGTTGGAAGTAACTTTACATGTAGATGAGAACAATGAATGTTTAAATATGTCCTTCTTTTTTTGAACGTCCCGTTCGGTGTTAACTATATTGAGCGCATGCTCATGAATAGACATGTAGGTTCATTTGACCTACGCATAGAAGTACCAACACCTAATCGGTACGGACAAAAGGTATTATTAAACAAAAATATTAAGGTTTATTTATCTAAATATTACAAGAGGATGTACCGCATCATAAGTGTCATGTTACATAATTACATATTCTATTTATTTAAAGGTTTTTTAAAAAAAATTTTAAATTATTGTTGATTATTGGCAAACAAAAATTATTTTTTATTCTAAGAACTATTAATATTGACAATTACGTATTATCAGTCAAGTTGGAGTCATGCAAATTCGATCTATGGCTGGTATCTGATCTGAGTAAAAGATGATAAATATCACTCAGATTTTTGAAGTCACCTTTAACATTAATAGAGGAATCATTAAGGAAGATATAGGACATTTCAATAAATTCCCTTTTAAATTTATTGTTCTCTTGATGAAGAACGATGGTGTTTTCAAAGTCCATGGAATGACCTGTGGTATGGACGTGTTTAGCCAATGCACAACGGTCGGGCTGAAGACGTGAATCACTTTTGTGTAAAGTGATCCTAAATTTAAGAAGTTGAGAAGTTTGACCAATGTACGATTTGTTACAAGAAGAACAGGGAACTTTGTAGACAATATTACTAAGCTTACCTATTTCTGTTTTATCCTTAACTTTTGGAAAAAGGTTGTTAATTGTTAAAGCTGATCTGAAAGCCACATTGATTTTAAAATGATTATCATTGTTGTTATTTTTACTTTCTAAATTATTAAATACTAGGATATTTACTATTAAAGGCTAAGAAAGAAAGTGATATTGTGCCGATGTGTGCTTTTGCCCTAGGGATGAGTTTCACTCCTTCTCGGGGGTGAAAAAACATGCTTTAAAAAAAAGGCCGGTGATGGATAAATTGATTATTTTTAAGCAACTACTTTTGTTCTATAGCCTTTTTCACAAGTTAATATTTTTCGATTTATTTGCGAGTGAATATGTTCATTTTTCAACAAAAAAAAACATGTTTTTAGATGGTTTTTCGCAGATAACTCAAAAAGTGAATATTTTATCGGAAAAAAATACTTTTAGCAGAAATACAGCTTATACAAAGTGAAAAAACGGTGTATGTATGGGGCCTCTAGACCCAGCATAAGCAGTTTTGTAGCCAATGAAAAATAGTTTCATATTCGTCAAATTCCAAATCAATATTTCAACGTGAAATAATAAAAAAATGGAGAAACTTTTGAGGAAAAGTTTAAAAGTAGCTTTATTTTCGTTTTTTTTTTAAGTTTCTAACATCAAAAGTAAGCAAGTTACGCTCAAAATAAAGTTAGTCCGTCTTTTTTGAAAAAAAAAACAATGGGATAACAACCCCGTAATTAGACCCAGACATAGCAGGAGCGTATATCTACGCCACATAATCTGACCATGACAGCCTCACGTTTTAATTCCCTAATTACTATAAGTAAAATATATGTTTGAAAAACAAAAAAACAAAAGATGTAAATCTTTGAAACACACTCAGTGATCAAAAGATCTAAGTTATTGGTTTACCGACCAAACGTAACTAAATCAAACAAATGAAATAGAGAATGTGGAAAAATCCCCTTACGAACAATTCACACATCCACTATTTCAGGTTGGGAAAAATTTCTTGAATAGAATCAAAGATCCAAACAACTGTTCTTAGAAATGTGTTTCGCCCTCTTCAACCTCTCTGGGCTTATCAATAAAGATGAGATTGTTTGATTTAGTTACGTTTGGTCGGTAAACCAATAACTTAGATCTTTTGATCACTGAGTGTGTTTCAAAGATTTACATCTTTTGTTTTTTTGTTTTTCAAACATATATTTTACTTATAGTAATTAGGGAATTAAAACGTGAGGCTGTCATGGTCAGATTATGCGGCGTAGATATACGCTCCTGCTATGTCTGGGTCTCGAATGTTGTTTTTTGATGGAATGTGTCTAAAGATATTCAACCTCTCATCTTTATTGATAAGCCCAGAAAGGTTGAAGAGGGCGAAACATATTTCTAAGAACAGGTCTTTGGATCTTTGATTCTATTCAAGAAATTTTTCCCAACCTGAAATGGTGGATGTGTGAATTGTTCGTAAGGGGATTTTTCCACATTCTCTATTTCATTTGTTTGATATATATATATATATATATATATATATATATATATATATATATATATATATATATACAAGAAATACTGGATATTAGTGACTGTCAATATCAACAAACAAGTGGTTTATTAGGGTTGCAGTCAGAAGTTTGGCCAGGATATCAAAGAAACACTCTTTTGACTTTTTGTCTAGCTTTCGGGGTTGTTTGACCCCTTTATCAAGACTCTGTAATATAAAACAAAAATGTAAGTATTTTAAAATATTACATTGTTTTAGTAAACCTACTAGTCGTTGAGATTATTAAAGAGAAGCTTGATGATGCTCAACATTTCAAATTAACACAAATATTGAAAACAGAAAACAAAGGACACAATACATTTTAAAATTTTTGAATAATTAGCAGAAATACAATAATTATTCTGTCATGTTAACCTACTGATAATGTAAGTCAAAAACTCTGACACATAGAGAACAGAAAGAAGAAACAATCAAATTAAAAAGTATCAAATAAAAAAGTAATTAAGTGTTATGATTATTGTGGTTCTTTTTAAAACATCAGAGGCCCATACAAGGTGTGTTCAAATTCACTAACTGTACTTAAGAGTATGCAACTCATTATACGTCCATGTGTGTTTTGTAAAACAAACAAGTATTTTTATGTTTTGGTTTTTAGTGTTGCGCAAGTAGATAACAATATATGTTGCTAAGTTTTTCTATATCTGATTTTTTATTTATACATGAGTTGCTAGATTTTATGCAACACATTTCCACAAAAACGCGTTTACAGTGGTTTGTTTCCCTTGCCAAAATACAGGAACCCTCGAAATTGAACTCATGTTTCAATGTTATAGCATGTTCTGTTAGTGCACA
This sequence comes from Diabrotica virgifera virgifera, assembly GCF_917563875.1. Classification (NCBI taxonomy): domain Eukaryota; kingdom Metazoa; phylum Arthropoda; class Insecta; order Coleoptera; family Chrysomelidae; genus Diabrotica; species Diabrotica virgifera. The sequence goes on along the minus strand of NC_065443.1, from coordinate 164,482,171 downwards.
TGCATTTATTTTGTTAACTTTTATGTCACTACGGTGACTGATGGCTCTACTATGGAAATTACGAGATGTTTCGCCAATGTACACGTTGTTACAATTGAAACAAGGTATAGAATATACAACATTCGAAGATTCCTGCATAGTGAAGGGATCCTTAGTTTTTGTGTATAACATAGACACCGTTTTCACATTCCTTGTTGCGATTTTTAAGCCATTCACATTTTTGAAAATGTTGAATAGCTTCGGTGTCAGATCAGGAATGTAGGGCAAGGAACCAAAAGTTATTTTGGGTGGTACTACTGATGTGTTGCCTGTCAGTTGTCGGACTTCATTATTATGACAATTTCGTCCGTCAGCTGATTGACAAGAAGGAGAACCAAAAATAAGTTTGTTTAGAAGCCCTATGGGATAAGAATTTTCTAATAATATGGATCTCAGCTTTTTTAGTCCCCTATCCCTAAATTCCAGGTGCGACAATTTAGTGACTCTACTTTTTAAGGCCAAAACCAAGTTTGTTTTCATCTTAGATGGGTGTTGGGAATGAAAATTTATGAAACGGTTACTAAAACAAGGCTTGCGATACCACTCAGTCTTCAGAATGCCATCCCTGCCACGATGAATGAGCATGTCTAAAAAAGGAATCATATTATCCGCCTCCCTCTCAACCGTAAACTTAAGGTGTTCACATTGGTTATTAAAAGTGTTTAAAACATCAGTTACTTTGTTCTCTGGAACCGATAAAATCAAGTCATCTACATATCGTTTAATAAAAGGTATGTGAAAAGGTATCCTTTCTTTACACGTTGTTATAAGTTCATCCAAAACAAAATTACATAGGATGGGAGATATTTTACTGCCCATGGGAGTGCCAAATATTTGTTTAAAATAAGTACCATTAAACAAGAAGACATTGGAGTCAAATATGAATGTTAGAATTCTAATGAAATCATCTAAATTAATCTTGGTATGTGGAGCAATGTTATTCCAGTTATTTTTGATGCTGTTGAGAATAGCATCTAACGGTAAGTTTGTAAAAAGTGACACAACATCTAAACTAATTAATAACGAATAATTAACGAATAATTATATATTAATTAGTTTAGATGTTGTGTCACTTTTTACAAACTTACCGTTAGATGCTATTCTCAACAGCATCAAAAATAACTGGAATAACATTGCTCCACATACCAAGATTAATTTAGATGATTTCATTAGAATTCTAACATTCATATTTGACTCCAATGTCTTCTTGTTTAATGGTACTTATTTTAAACAAATATTTGGCACTCCCATGGGCAGTAAAATATCTCCCATCCTATGTAATTTTGTTTTGGATGAACTTATAACAACGTGTAAAGAAAGGATACCTTTTCACATACCTTTTATTAAACGATATGTAGATGACTTGATTTTATCGGTTCCAGAGAACAAAGTAACTGATGTTTTAAACACTTTTAATAACCAATGTGAACACCTTAAGTTTACGGTTGAGAGGGAGGCGGATAATATGATTCCTTTTTTAGACATGCTCATTAATCGTGGCAGGGATGGCATTCTGAAGACTGAGTGGTATCGCAAGCCTTGTTTTAGTAACCGTTTCATAAATTTTCATTCCCAACACCCATCTAAGATGAAAACAAACTTGGTTTTGGCCTTAAAAAGTAGAGTCACTAAATTGTCGCACCTGGAATTTAGGGATAGGGGACTAAAAAAGCTGAGATCCATATTATTAGAAAATTCTTATCCCATAGGGCTTCTAAACAAACTTATTTTTGGTTCTCCTTCTTGTCAATCAGCTGACGGACGAAATTGTCATAATAATGAAGTCCGACAACTGACAGGCAACACATCAGTAGTACCACCCAAAATAACTTTTGGTTCCTTGCCCTACATTCCTGATCTGACACCGAAGCTATTCAACATTTTCAAAAATGTGAATGGCTTAAAAATCGCAACAAGGAATGTGAAAACGGTGTCTATGTTATACACAAAAACTAAGGATCCCTTCACTATGCAGGAATCTTCGAATGTTGTATATTCTATACCTTGTTTCAATTGTAACAACGTGTACATTGGCGAAACATCTCGTAATTTCCATAGTAGAGCCATCAGTCACCGTAGTGACATAAAAGTTAACAAAATAAATGCATGTGCACTAACAGAACATGCTATAACATTGAAACATGAGTTCAATTTCGAGGGTTCATGTATTTTGGCAAGGGAAACAAACCACTGTAAACGCGTTTTTGTGGAAATGTGTTGCATAAAATCTAGCAACTCATGTATAAATAAAAAATCAGATATAGAAAAACTTAGCAACATATATTGTTATCTACTTGCGCAACACTAAAAACCAAAACATAAAAATACTTGTTTGTTTTACAAAACACACATGGACGTATAATGAGTTGCATACTCTTAAGTACAGTTAGTGAATTTGAACACACCTTGTATGGGCCTCTGATGTTTTAAAAAGAACCACAATAATCATAACACTTAATTACTTTTTTATTTGATACTTTTTAATTTGATTGTTTCTTCTTTCTGTTCTCTATGTGTCAGAGTTTTTGACTTACATTATCAGTAGGTTAACATGACAGAATAATTATTGTATTCCTGCTAATTATTCAAAAATTTTAAAATGTATTGTGTCCTTTGTTTTCTGTTTTCAATATTTGTGTTAATTTGAAATGTTGAGCATCATCAAGCTTCTCTTTAATAATCTCAACGACTAGTAGGTTTACTAAAACAATGTAATATTTTAAAATACTTACATTTTTGTTTTATATTACAGAGTCTTGATAAAGGGGTCAAACAACCCCGAAAGCTAGACAAAAAGTCAAAAGAGTGTTTCTTTGATATCCTGGCCAAACTTCTGACTGCAACCCTAATAAACCACTTGTTTGTTGTATATATATATATATATATATATATATATATATATATATATATATATATATATATATATATATATATATATATATAAGTAAGTAAACTTTCAATATTGGGTTTGCAGCAATAAAAAATGAAATGTGTACTCTTGTAAATTTTTTATTCCAAGCTTTCGGACATGGTTATGTCCTTCATCAGGGAGCTACAAATGTGATGAATAGTTTGTTAACGTTGGTATAATTAATTAAAAAATTCGCTACTTACAAACTTATTGAGATTGTATCATCAATGATGTTATATTATAATGTTGATAAAATTTATCACAGTCTGTCATCTTTGTTAAGTCTAAAACTTACTCCTATATTTAAAATCAAAAATTGCTTTACATTCACAACACTTAATTATTATAAAACCATGCATGACATTGTTATTCTTAATTTTATTATATCGCCATTAGTTTTTGTCACGACAATCAAGTAGTTTTTATTATTGGCTTTTCGGAACTCTCCGTGTGTAAATTTAAAAATATTCGAATTGACAGATGAAAACTCCACACCCACAATATCAAGCAACTGGTAGTACAGCAAATTATAGGCCTATCATTGGGTGTATTGTGGCAATATAAATTATTTTATATTTGTTAATATTAGAAAGGAGTGAAGCTTTAACCTGTCAATTTCTTTCAAAGCTTCACTCCTTTCTAATATTAACAAATATAAAATAATTTATACACAATACACCCAATGATAGGCCTATAATTTGCTGTACTACCAGTTGCTTGATATTGTGGGTGTGGAGTTTTCATCTGTCAATTCGAATATTTTTAAATTTGCACACGGAGAGTTCCGAAAAGCCAATCATAAAAACTACTTGATTGTCGTGACAAAAACTAATGGCGATATAATAAAATTCAGAATAACAATGTCATGCATGGTTTTATAATAATTAAGTGTTGTGAATGTAAAGCAATTTTTGATTTTAAATATAGGAGTAAGTTTTAGACTTGACAAAGATGACAGACTGTGATAAATTTTATCAACATTATAATATAACATCATTGATGATACAATCTCAATAAGTTTGTAAGTAGCGAATTTTTTAATTAATTATACCAGCGTTAACAAACTATTCATCACATTTGTAGCTCCCTGATGAAGGACATAACCATGTCCGAAAGCTTGGAATAAAAAATTTACAAGAGTACACATTTCATTTTTTATTGCTGCAAACCCAATATTGAACGTTTACTTCCTTACGTTGTCAGCAAATACTTCTGGTTCATATATATATATATATATATATATATATATATATATATATATATATATATATATATATATATATATATACATCCTACTATCAATTTGGCATCGTCTTGCAAAGTGGCATCTGTATATCGATGCCACTTTACACTACCTTAATAACTTTTTTTCTGCACTTGTTACCAGAAGTCTAATCAACTCGGTAGTTAGAGATTTGATTTCTTGATGTTACTTTAATATATCAGCTTTCTTTGTTTATCCCTTACTAAGTTATATAAGTTTATTCCATAAAATGTTTGAGTCCAAAATGACGGTACAGTGAAAATATTATATACATTTAGTTCAGTGTTTTACCGTTTTGTCGCTGCCGCTATATACATGAAAACGTATATCCCACTTTCATTATCAATCATTTTGGCATCAGAAATTTGGCATCACTGTTGAATATAATATTATCCACACCGAATAATAGGCAATTTGAGAATGTATATTATTTTCATCAACAAATCATTCTGGCATCATGTTGTTTTCACCCAATTTTGAAAAAATGTGAAAACTTTGTATTGTCCACGTCCGTCTGCCCGTCCGTCTGTCTGTAATCACAACTCCTCCGTCAACATACCAGCTAGAATGACAAATGAGGTGTCAACTGAAAGCTGATAATCCAACGATGGTACTAAAGGTGAGATATTTGACCTTGGCGGTCTGTTTGTCGGTCTGTCCGACCGCGAATATAACTCCTCCATCATTATACCAGGTAGAACGACAAATGAGGTGTCAAATGAAAGCTTATAATCCAAGGATGGTACTAAAGGTGAGATATTTGACCTAGGCTGTCTTTCCGTCGGTCCGTACGACCGAGAATATAACTCCTTCGTCATTATACCAGGTAGAATGACAAATAAGGTGTCAAATGAAAGCTTATAATCCAAGGATGGTACTAAAGTTGACATATTTGAGTTAGGCGGTCTGTGCGTCGGTCCCTCCGACCGCGAATATAACTCCTCCATTATTATACCAGCTTGAATGATAAATGAGGTGTCAAATAAAAGCTTATAATCCAACGATGGTACTAAAGGTGAGATATTTGACCTAGGCTGTCTTTCCGTCGGTCCGTACGACCCCGAAAATAACTTCTCCGTCAATATACCAGGTAGAATGACAAATGAGGTGTCAAATGAAAGCTTATAATCCAAGAATGGTACTAAAGGTGAGATATTTGACCTAGGCTGTCTGTCCGTCGGTGCGTACGACCGCGAAAATAACTTCTCCGTCAATATACCAGGTAGAATGACAAATGAGGTGTCAAATAAAAGATTATAATCCAAGGATGGTACTAAAGGTGAGATATTTGACCTAGGCTGTCTTTCCGTCGGTCCGTACGACCGAGAATATAACTCCTTCGTCATTATACCAGGTAGAATGACAAATAAGGTGTCAAATGAAAGCTTATAATCCAAGGATGGTACTAAAGTTGACATATTTGACTTAGCCGGTCTGTGCGTCGGTCTTTCCGACCGCGAATATAACTCCTCCATTATTATACCAGCTTGAGTGATAAATGAGGTGTCAAATAAAAGCTTATTATCCAAGGATGGTACTAAAGGTGAGATATTTGACCTAGGCTGTCTTTCCGTCGGTCCGTACGACCGCAAAAATAACTTCTCCGTCAATATACCAGGTAGAATGACAAATGAGGTGTCAAATAAAAGATTATAATCCAAGGATGGTACTAAAGGTGAGATGTTTGACCTAGGCTGTCTGTCCGTCGGTCCGTACGACCGCGAATATAACACCTCCGTCATTATAGCAGGTAGAATGATAAATGAGGCGTCAAATGGAAGCTTATAATCCAAGGATGGTATTAAGTTGACATATTTGACTTAGGCGGTCTGTGCGTCGGCCCCTCCGACCGCGAATATAACTCCTCCAATATTATACCAGCTTGAATGATAAATGAGGTGTCAAATAAAAGATTATAATCCAAGGATGGTACTAAAGGTGAGATATTTGACCTAGGCTGTCTGTTCGTCGGTCCGTACGACCGCGAATATAACTTCTCCGTCATTATACCAGGTAGAATGACAAATGAGGTGTCAAATGAAAGCTGATAATCCAACGATGGTATTAAAGGTGAGATATTTGACCTAGGCTGTTATTCCGTCGGTTCGTACGACCGCGAATATAACTCCTCCATCATTATACCAGCTTGAATGATAAATGATGTGTCAAATGAAAGCTTATGATCCAAGGATGGTACTAAAGGTGAGATATTTGACCTAGGCTGTCTTTCCGTCGGTCCGTACGACCGCGAATATAACTTCTTTGTCATTATACCAGGTAAAATGAAAAATGATGTGTCAAATGAAAGCTGATAATCCAAGGATGGTACTAAAGGTGCGATATTTGACCTTGGCGGTCTGTCCGTCGGTCTGTCCGACCGCGAATATAACTCCTTGATCATTATACCAGGTAGAATGACAAATGAGGTGTCAAACGAAAGCTTATAATCCAAGGATGGTACTAAAGGTAACATATTTGACTTAGGCGGTATGTGCGTCGACCCCTCCGAACGCGAATATAACTCCTCCATTATTATACCAGCTTGAATGATAAATGAGGTGTCAAATAAAAGATTATAATCCAACGATGGTACTAAAGGTGAGATATTTGAACTAGGCTGCCTTTCCGTCGGTCCGTACTGCCGCGAATATAACTTCTCCGTCATTATACCAGGTAGAATGACAAATGAGGTGTCAAATGAAAGCTGATAATCCAAGGATGGTACTAAAGGTGAGATATTTACCTAGGCTGTCTGTCCGTCGGTCCGTACGACCGCGAATGTAACTCCTCGATCATTATACCAGGTAGAATGACATTTGAGGCGTCAAATGAATACTTATAATCCAAGGATGGTACTAAAGGTGAGAAATTTGACATAGGCTGTCTGTCCGTCCGACCGCGAATATAACTTCTCCGTCATTATACCAGGTAGAATGACAAATGAGGTGTCAAGTGAAAGATGATAATCCAAGGATGGTACTAAAGGTGAGATATTTGACCTTGGCGGTCTGTCCGTCGGTCTGTCCGACCGCGAATATAACTCCTCGATCATTATACCAGGTAGAATGACAAATGAGGTGTCAAATGAAAGCTTATAATCCAAGGATGGTACTAAAGGTGAGATATTTGACCTAGGCTGTTTTTCCGTCGGTCCGTACGACCGCGAATATAACTTCTTTGTCATTATACCAGGTAGAATGACAAATGAGGTGTCAAATGACAGCTGATAATCCAAGGATGGTACTAAAGGTGAGATATTTGACCTTGGTGGTCTGTCCGTCGGTCTGTCCGGCCGCGAATATACCTCCTCGATCATTATACCAGGTAGAATGACAAATGAGGTGTCAAATGAAAGCTTATAATCCAAGGATGGTACTAAAGGTGACATATTTGACTTAGGCGGTCTGTGCGTCGGCCCCTCCGACCGCGAATATAACTCCCCCATTATTATACCAGCTTGAATGATAAATGAGGTGTCAAATAAAAGATTATAATCCAACGATGGTACTAAAGGTGAGATATTTGACCCAGGCTGTCCTTCCGTCGGTCCGTACGACCGGGAATATAACTCCTCCGTCATTATACCAGGCAGAATGACAAATGAGGTGTCAAATGAAAGCTAATAATCCAAGGATGGTACTAAAGGTGAGATATTTGACCTTGGCGGTCTGTCCGTCGGTCTGTCTGACCGCGAATATAACTCCTCGATCATTATACCAGGTAGAATGACAAATGGGGTGTCAAATGAAAGCTTATAATCCAAGGATGGTACCAAAGGTGAGATATTTGACCTAGGCTGTCTTTCCGTCGGTTCGTACGACCGCGAATATAACTCCTCCATCATTATACCAGCTAGAAGAATAAATGAGGTGTCAAATGGAAGTTTATAATCCAAGGATGGTACGAAAGGTGAGATATTTGACCTAGGCAATCTTTCTGTCGGTTCGTAAGACCGCCAATATAACTCCTCCGCCATTATACCGGGTAGAATTACAAATGAGGTGACAAAAATCAAAGTTTAGTAAAAATTACTCAAAATTAGTAAATTCGTATATCAATCCACGCAAAGTTACACGTAAAATTCAAATATCGTCTTCCAGTTCTACTTTCGATTACTTTGGGTGAAAACCTAGGACTTACGAAGTCCAATTACTTGTTTTGTTTAAAAATAAGGCATATCATAGACATGCCTTATGCATCATAGAAGACAATGACACAGAAAAATCAAAACACAGCAGCATGTCAAAAAGGCCTTAGTTATGTATCTTCGGTCCTGTTAGTCCAATCGTGATGTATAGCACCTCAAATGATAGGATTTGACAAACAGAATACAATGACATAGAAAAATCAAATACAACAGCATGTCAAAAGGGCCTTAGTAGCGTATCTTCGGTCCTATTAGTCCAATCGTGACGTACAGCATCTTAAATAATAGGCCTTGACCAATAGAATCAAATTTGACAAAAACATATCAAATACAGCAACAAGTCAAAAGGGCCTTTGTTATTTATCTTCGGTCATATTGGTCCAATCGTGACATACAGCAACTCAAATGATAGGGTTTAACGAACAGAATACAATGACACAGAATAATCAAATACAGCAACATGCCAAAAGGGCCTTATTTACGTATCTTCGCTCCTATTGGTCCAATCGTGGAGTACAGCACCTCAAATAACTGGATTTGTCAAATAGAATACAATGACATAGAAAAAAATCAAATACAGGAGCATGTCAAAAGGGCCTCAGTCTTGTATCTACGGTCCTATTGGTCCCATCGTGATGTACAGCACCTCAAATAATAGTATTTGACAAATAATATAAAATGGCACAGAAAATCAAATACAGCAACATGTTAAAAGGGCCTTAGTCATGCAGCTTCGCTACAATTGATCCAATCGTGACGTACAGCGACTCAAACGATGGGATTTGACGGGCAGAATGTGACTGTAGACAAATCAAAATGGCGGCATGTAATAGCACCTTAAAATTGTAGAAATAAAATGGATTAACGCACAGAAGTATATGACATATTATGTAACAGTATTTAACAAATTGAATACGATTACATACGTCCAGTTTTTGACAAATGACTTCTCTACATGATAAACGCGAAAAGGCTCCGTTCGTTCACTGTTCGACATTGGCCTCCCGTTCACTGCATATATCCACTGCTTCCTGAAGCCGTGACATAATAGGATAGAATTTAACGAATTAAACGACAAAGAAGACTAAACAAGGCAGCGTGCGGGAAAAACAGGACCATCCTTTGTATACTCCACAGGAAAGCATTTTATATTCAACGTTAGAACTATGTTATAGTATAAGGGTATATATTTTTAAATGATAAATATATTTTTTTATTTAGTACATTCCGTACGTTTTTCAAACCTGACCAGGAGAATTTGTTGCCTGAAGTCTATAAAAGAATTTCCTAACAATCCTTGTGTTATGGATTATTTTTGAGAATGTGTTTAAAAGGTAGCTTACATGCTTATTGTTCAATGGTCTTATCACTTTTAAGCGCTTGTCTTTTTGTAGGGCTATTAATTGTGATTTCAACCATTCTTGCGGGACAATGCCTTTTCAGTAAATGAAGTGAATATTGTTATACATTTAATTTTTTCCTTAATGAATTGGATGCCCCCTACTGGTGTTTGGTCTAAGCTTACAGCTTTTCCCCATTGAAGCTATTTTATAACTAATTATAATTAGGGGTACGGAATTTTCGCAAATAAAAAACATGAATTTCGCATTTACTTTTTTTATAATTACAAAATTTTGCATTTATTTTTAACTACGATTAAAACAACAGAAAACATTAATTAAAAGCTAACATCGTTGTAATTTCGACATTCGACTCTTTAAGAGCTGTTCTTCGATCTGTCACTACAATATTATATATGCTGAAGGATCGTTCTGCGTCTACGCTGTTCGTTGGACTCCAAATTCTCTGTAATGCTGCTTTAGCAAATGACGGAAAACTGCACTGTGTAGCAATTGTGTCTTGTGTCACACAGATATAGGTCATCTGTTGCAAATTCTTTGACTCGATCACTCAAAAATGTTTTAGGGCGTCCCATTTTAGGAGATACTTTAAGTAACTTTATGTTACTATGAAAACTTTTTTGATAGACCATGTTCTTAATAAAAATTGACGGAATGAGCACTGATTGTCCTGTTTGACTAATTTATATGTTTAGAAAATAAGAATTAGCCGACTTTTATTCCTACTTAGATTTTTACCAATACAAAAGACCGAAATGCAGATAACAACAGTCGAATTATTTATATTTCTCAAAGAATCAACATTGAAAAATTACAATTCCTTATCTTATCTTTATCTATTTAATGATGAACAATGAAAGTTCCTTCTGTTTCAACACGTGTTAGAAAAATAAACAACCTTTCAAAAATTATGTACAATAGAAAACTTTCCGGAAAATCTTTCCATGCCTTATTTACTACGTAACTACCTACTTATTTACGGGCGAGTTGGGCACCTGCAGGTATTTCGCGGAAATAAACAAAAACTCCATATTTCACATTTATCGCATTTATGTTCAAAATTTCGCCGAAATTCGCATCTATTTCGTAAAAACGAAAATTCCGTACCCCTAATTATAATAAAACAGTTGGTCCAGAATCATTATCTCGTTGACTTTTTCTTGTTTATCGTTGATAATTCTGCCGTTTAAACCTTCTGATAATCCATATATTTTCTCTATCTGCTCTTAAAGTGTGTTTATTATATTATTTTCTTTCTCATTTAATTTACACCGATCCAGACTAGTATAGCTCCATATAACAGTTCTAGTTCTGCAGTAACGAATCAATACTTTTATTTAGCACATTAATTTTTGTTTTGTCTTCGGGTCTATTAAATAATTTCTTGCACTGTTTCTCGCAATTTTTAATTATCCATTTATTACTCTACTTGTCTTATTTTTTGAATATACGACTTGAATAAAGACTTTAATGTTTTGCCAGTCGTTACTGTTTAGTAGACCGGAGTATTGAGATAGTAATTCTTTACATTACATATTTGTCTTTCGGTGATTTTCTATTATTAATATGAAGCTGGAAGTGTTAGGTTACACTGGTTTTTGATATTTGGTCCAGAGTTCCCTCTCAATTCTTTTGTCGGATTTATGCCGTGTCGCGGATGTCGATGCCGTGCGCATAACACGATTCTGAAAGCTCTGAAAAATAGTTATTTTTTTCTTCAATTATCTCAGCTGATTTTTTTATTTACGAGTCATTTTTTCAGATGCCGAAGAAAAAAGTGAGATTATGCCGATATGTTCTCTTGTCCTGGATGTGATTTTCACCCCTTCTTGGGGGCGAAAAAACATACGTTCAAAATAAGTCCGGGAGTGGATAAACTGACTAATTCTAATTCTAAGCAAATTTTGTTCTATAAAAGTTTTAAACGGGTGAAAATGTTATAAGAATTTTTTGCTCTACATTGTGCTTTCTATCTATACCTTTAAGGAACGCACTATTTTCGGGGACACCCTGTATATGATCTGTAAGTTGCATTGGTTAAAAATGCTTATTTTTGAAAGGGGTTTTGTTAAAAGGGCTCGAACGAATCACTAGTCACGAGTATGTATATGCAAATTTTAAACAGCCATATCTTAACCAATTTTTGTCTTCCAGGAAATCAAAAAATCCCAAATATTTAAAAAAGCAAAACCTACATTTTTTACCCTTTAAGATATTTGGTATCACTAATAATTTTTAAGTTATTTTGAAAAAAGTCTTTTTTTTCAAAATTAAAGATTTAAAATTTATTTTAAAACCAAATTTTTTCACAAATAAGCACTTTGAACTGATGAAACTTACAAACACAAACAATACATAAAGTTACTTGTGAAGTGGTAACGATTAATTCCATTTGGGCTGTTAATTAGAGGGAGATTTTTACGATATTTTTAACCAAAAAATAAGGAACAACTCTATTTTGAGCGTAACTTGCTTACTCTTGCTGCTAGAAACTTTTTAAAAAAATAAAAATAAACGTTTTCCTAAACACTTTAAAAAAGTTGTAATAAGTTTTCCCAGAAAAGTGTTTCATTTTTTTTATTTCACGTTAAAATATTCGATTTGGAATTTGACATATAAGAGCTTATTTTTCACTATAGTCTGTTTTTAAACCAAGAGGAGTAATTCAAATTTCCCGCGCCGTAAACCTTGTTTGTAATTGGTACAACCTCAGGCAATTTTACTCATATCAAATTTTGACAATAATGACATTTATAAAATTTTAACACTATTGGCATTTCATAGGTTAGTTTATTTATTTTATCAGCGATTTTTGCATTTTCTGCGTTATTCCTTTTATTTTTAGATTTTTAGTCAATATTACCGTCAAAGGCCGATATGATCAACCAAAAAAGAAGATGTATCTGAAGATATTTCTAGTGACTTTCTTGGGTGTGAATCTGTCTTTTTACCCTAATAGCACAAGGACGTCCAATGGACGTCCATAGGACGTCCTTCACGGACTTTAGGGCGTCCCTTGGACGTCCGTTTTCGTCCGAGGAACGTCCTTTATACGTCCTATTTTGGTCCAAATGTCGCGCTACCGAACGTCCATTGGACGTCCATCTAAGGTCAGAGGGGACGTAAATTGGACCTTAATCGGACGTAAATTGGACTTAATCGGACGTCCTAGGGGACGTAAATTGGACCTTAACAGAACGTCCTAGTTTGGTCCAAAGCCACATTGCCAAATGTCCAATGGACGTCCACCTAACGTCTGAGGGGACCTAAATTGGACCTTAATCGGACGTACATTGGACGTTAATCGAACGTAAATTGGACCTTAATCGGACGTAAATTGGACCTTAATCGGACGTCCTAGGGGACGTAAATTGGACCTTAACAGGACGTCCTAGTTTGGTCCAAATGCCTCGTTGCCAAACGTCCAATGGACGTCCATCTAACGTCCAATGGACGTCCACCTAAAGTCCGAGGGGACGTTCGGTGGACGTCAATTGGACCTTCATAGGACGTCCCAGTTTGGTCCAATGTCGTGCTGCCGAACGTCCTGAGAGGACGTTCGGTGGACGTCTAGCGACGATATTTAGACCTGTGGAGAATGTATTGTGGGAAATAAAAAATACATTTTTTAAGGAACTTATATTACATCTTATATTAAATTACAATTATTGGATATTACATTATTTACATTAAATTACAATTACACTTCTCCAAGAAATTAACGCACCACCTTAAAAATGATGCATTTTTGATGTCTCGAATTTCCTAAACCTGTTGTCCAATCTCAGTGATTTTTTTTTATAATATTATAGCCTTGGCTACAGGTTACCTCCTTAAGCTTGTCATGAACGGGGAGCTATACTGTAATATATTATGTATATTATATCATATCACTCCCTATAGTAATGAGTGAGCCTGGAGACACGGAACTAATGGTTCCGTGTGTGCAGGCTCACTCATTACTATTGGGACCGTGCAAGTTCGGCAAAGCGACCCCTATTTCTTCGCTCTGTACTTTTATTCGCACTTTTAATTATATTGGCCAATTATATTAGTCCTGGTTACTGGATAATTGTCAAGGCCATAGTCCAAAAAAATAGTAAGAAGAAAAAATAAGATTCAGGTTATGTTATGAAAACGTGAACAATTGTATGTAGTAAATAAAATTAGTTATTAAAATGCAGTACTGCACTCAAAATACAATTAATTAAATTTACCTTTATATAATAATTGCATATCATATCAATATTGTGGAGCAATATATAATTTTTCTGCTTCAATGACAGAAGGTATGAAATATACGTCAATTTGACAATTTCAATTGACAATATGAATTATTTAAGATAGTTGCAATATTTCTCCGCGACTCGCGCACGGTCGTTTCTCGTTTCCCTTCCAAGTACTTGCACACCGCGAATAGAGAGCGATGTGATATAATATATATTACAGTATATAGCTCCCCGTGCATGACAAGCTTAAGGAGGTAACCTATAGCTTAGGCTATAATATTATAAAAAAAATCACTTAGATGGGACAACTGGTTTAGGAAATTCGAGACATCAAAAATGCTCAATTTTTAAGGTGGTGCGTAATGGGCTGTATATTATACATATATTTCAAATCGACACCTTGCTCATTTGGAGATAATGGACAATTTCTTAAAAAGAAGATATTCTATCTATGTATACTTATTATATAGTGTAATATTATATTATAATATTATAATAATCATTCAACTTTTGTCTAATTTTTTTTCATCCGCCTTCGCTTTCTGTCTTTAGATAATTCAATATTATAAATAGATTATAAAATACTGAGATAAATACTTTTTGCTTACTAGGTACAATAACCAACCCAATCTGTTTGACAAAAGAACCGTTATGGGTAGAGGTAATAAGTTAAGACGAACAAAAGGCGACCGCGGTAGCGAAACTTTCCTTTAACAATTGTAATTCAAAATTCAAGGAAATCTATACTTTATAGAAAATCAAAAAGATTGGCTAGAATACAAATATGTACTTATACAGAGTGTTTGGTAAAGAGTAGGCCATAGATTAACCTTAGATTTCGGAGGGTAAAATAGGTCGATTTAAGTTAACTTACGTTAGTACTAAAGCTGATAATAACCGAAATACTAGGTGTCAAATTTAAACTTTTATTTTATTTATTCTTGAATATTTCCTAACAAGCATGGGATAATATCACGAAATTTGGTAAGCGGGTTTTTTTTGGGACAAGAAATCTAAATTCAACACCAAAAATGATGTATTGCCCAGGAAATAATCAAGAATAAAATAAAAGTTTAAATTTAAAAGTATTTCGGTTATTATCATCTTTCGTACTAAAGTAAGTTAGCTTAAATCGACCTATTTTAAGCTCAGTAATCCAAGGTTAAGCTATGGCCCATTTTTTACCAAACACCCATAAGATTGAAAAATGTATGAAAAATATACCAGAAAGAATAAGAAATATATATCAAAGAGCATGAAAAAATATGTAAATGTAATAAAAAACGTAAATAATACCAATGTTTGGATACCAGTTGTCCTGGCTGGTGGTTTTGTCCATCATTCTCGGTGAGTTTGTCCTCTAGGCCATCAGGGATCGATAGGCTATGTTCAGACGGTGGTAGCAGCAGAGACTGAATGCTTCCTCTTTGGCGTTCACTTACCAAGAAGTGACTGGCTGCAACGTGGAGCTACAGTAG
Organism: Diabrotica virgifera virgifera; assembly: GCF_917563875.1. Classification (NCBI taxonomy): domain Eukaryota; kingdom Metazoa; phylum Arthropoda; class Insecta; order Coleoptera; family Chrysomelidae; genus Diabrotica; species Diabrotica virgifera. The sequence goes on along the minus strand of NC_065443.1, from coordinate 164,466,742 downwards.
CTCTCTGGGGTTGATGGCTCCGAAAACTCCTCATCTGATCGAGGAATCAGGAACATAGACTGTTTCGGCACTTCAGAAAAACTCCAGGAGCAGGAATCCTCAGGGTGGTAGATTAAAATGTTGTGCGCCTATGTCAAAGGGGCACATAATAATCCATTGGATGGGCTTATGCATTGATGCTCTAAATGGCCCGATGAGGCGGTCGGACTTTGTGTTATGTTGTGAAACAGCGTCTTCATAGTTTTACGTAATATATAGTATATGTATAAGTATATTATACTTTAATTCGTATATAATATAATTTCTTACATTATGAAAATCAGTGGTTAATGAATAAAACTCTACGCGGGAGCCCTAACGACGACAACGACTGAGAGATCAACTCTCCAACTTCGAACTGATATCGGTGAGTGAATCGAAAATCTATCGCCTATCGTTATAGTTTTGTGAACAGAGGAACCAAGTAGTGGAGGTGATTTTCAGACGTCCACAAAAAGTCCGTATTTCGTCCAGTACGGACGTCCAAAGGACGTTCGTATTTATTCCACCATCGGAAGTCCGAAGGACGTACATATTTAGTCCACCGTATTCATATTTATTTCACTCGAAATACGTCCAACGTCGGACGTCCAAAGGACATCCATTTATAGTCCATAGATATTAGGGCTAAGACTGGACCTATTTTGGGCACGGCCACGTATATTCAACTTCAAAAAGATGCTCTTAAGATTCATTTTTAGTACAGATACATTGATAAAAATTATATTTTTGCTTACTAGAATTAATTAGCAAAATTATGTCATCTTGGTAACTAGAATAATAAAACATTGTAACAAATAATTTACAAATAAGATTTTCACACTTTACAAAAAAAACAAAAACATGTTTAGAATATTAAACTGTGCAATTTTGAATTAAATATAATTATCTTTTCGATGTAAACTATTTTATTAACATAATTAAGTTAATATTTTATTGAATTATTTTGCTATTTTATCCCGTAATTCGTATAATATGTCCAATATGGACGATCAGCAAACGTCCGTATTTCGTCCAGTACGGACGTCCAAAGGACGTTTATATTTATTCCACCCGAAGGACGTCACACATCGGACGTCCGAAGGACGTACATATTTAGTCCACCGAAGGACGTCCAACGTCGGACGTCCGAAGGACGTACATATTTAGTCCACCGAAGGACGTCCAACGCCGGACGTCCATTTATAGTCCATGGACGTTAGGACCAAAAATGGACCTATTTTGGACGTCCAGAGGACGTCGTGTGCTATTAGGGTTAGTTTACCTACTCCTCTTGGTTTTCAAACAAAGCTTAGCAATAACTCTGCTTCTACTGGGTCTACAGACCTGACACATATACCATTTTTTCACTTTTCTATAAGCTATATTTGCCATTTGCTAATTTTTTTTTCAATAAAGTAGGTACCTACCTACTTTTTGAGTTATTTGCGAAAAACCGTCTAAAAATGTGTGTTTTTTTTTTGTTGAAAAATGAACATATTCACTCGCAAATATCTCTAAAAGTATTGACTTAGTGAAAAAACTCTATAAAATAGAAGTTGCTTAGAATTAGTCAGTTTATCCAATTCCGGACTTATTTGAACGTATTTGTTTTCATCCCCGATAACGGACGAAACTCACCTCCAGATCAAAAGCACATATCGGCACAATATCACTTTTTTTCTTTAACATATTAGCTATGCGTGTCCCAAATTTTATGTCAAACCAAGCGTTTCTTCAAAACTCTGAACAAAAACCGTAAGTAAATTAAACGAAAATGTAAAAGGTACATTCCATGTCAAATCACTCAGGCAAAAAAATTTGGATTTCCGATTTGTCTGAAAATTGGTATATAGCTTCTGCGGGACGTAAAAAGAAGATATTTAAGATCAAAAAATCTTCTTCTTCTTTTTTTCTCAAAATGTTATTTTATGCGATTTTACAGTGATTTGGTGTTTATTTAAACAAATTTGCATTTTCTGTCGTAAAGTATCAATGAAAAACATAATATTTTAATAGAAATGACTCAAAAATGTCATTATAACAAGTTATTTTGAATCAAAACAAGTTTTTGGTCAAATTTTATAGTGTAAAAAACGTTAAAATACCGGTTTTTACATTTTCCTCCATTCCCAAAATACGTCATCATCGATTTGGCTAAACATTTGCCCGCAGATAGCTAAAAGATAGGACTTTAAGTGGTTAGAAGGATTTGAATTATATTACAATACCAAAAAAGTTACTTGCAGTAATATCATACTCAAAAGTATATATTTATTTCAGTCGGGATAGCATTTGACCTTGAATGCCAAGCTGCACAAAAATTTATTTTTCTGATCTTTAGGGGAGTCAATAGTAGCCTAAATTTAAAATCGCGAATGAATTCCTCCGTTACGTTAGCGGCCATCTTGATTTTAAAGGAGAACCTGTTTTGCTCAATATCTCCGCCATTTTTAACTTTTCGACAAAAATGGAAGGAACTGAAATTGTTCCAAATAAATCGTTTTTACAATTATTACAATTGCTTTTTAACAATTTTTGTCGTGAGGTCGATATTTTCGAGTTAATTTTACTTACAGTAGACGCCTATATTTTTGACTATAATATTGCATGTAACTTTTTGGGTATTGTAATATAATTCAAATCCTTATGACCACTTAAAGTCCTATGTTTTGTCTATCTGTGGGCAAATTTTCAGCCAAATCGATTATGATGCATTTTGGGAATGGAGAAAAATGTAAAAAACGGTATTTTAACGTTTTCTACACTATAAAATTTAATCAAAAGCTTGTTTTGAATCAAAGTAACTTGTTATAATGCCATATAATGACATTTTTGAGTCCCTTCTATTAAAATATTATGTTTTCCATTGATACTTTACGAGAGAAAATGGAAATTTGTATAAATAAACACCAAATCACTGTAAAATCGAATAAAATAACATTTTGAGAAAAAAGAAGAAGAAGATTTTTTGACCTTAAATATCTTATTTTTACGTCCCGCAGAAGCTATATACCAATTTTCAGACAAATCGGAGGTCCAAATTTTTTTTTTTGCTCCAAAATTGACTGATTTGAAATGGAATGACCCAAAATTAATTTTTCAAACAAATATTGTAAGTCGTTATGAGAAAATTATAATTTAACAGATGAAATAAAATAAACACAATTCAACTCGTAAAATATTTGGACCCTTACCAGCCGAACCAGCCGAACAGGTAAAGAACCCACCTTTTATATAGTTTATAATAAATATACCTTTTCTACCTGGCCTCAAACGCTCGATATTTTTAACTCGTGACAACGTTGATTGACGGCAAATAGACCGCAAATACACATTTTTATGTAGTGGAAGTCAAAATGGCTGTGAAGTGTAAAAATTTTTGTATATAATTTAAATTTTTAAAATCAAAATTTTAGAAAACTGAGAACGATACAGGGCATTAAAAAATGCGCTCAACAAACATACACGAATTAAAATTCGAAAATGATAGTATTTCTTAGTGATGCCAAATGACTGCAACATGAAAAGATGACATAATGATAGCGGGATGTATATATATATATATATATATATATATATATATATATATATATATATATATATATATATATATATATATATATATATATATATATATATATATATATATATATATTTATGCACAGATATCAAAGTGAGGTCCTGACATTACGCGCACTTAGTGAGGACCGGTAGAAAACGTAGACATAATCGTTTCAACTCTTCATAGTGACCTTGACAAGTAAATAGCAATTAAAAAATGACGAGTATACACAAAAAAAGTTACGTATATGTGTCCCGTATTGTTCAAGTATATTGCCACCCAAGTGAGGCCATTATACGCAGCTATTAAAGTGAGACTGTATATACTTTTTCGTTATGCGCACAAAGTGAGGACAACTTTACGTGTATATTTCCTTACAGCTCATCAAGTGAGGACCATACAGTGTTGTCGATAAATAAAAGATTAATCGTTTCTACTGCCTTTTTCTGTATAACACAGTAAGAATTATTATTGTTTCGATGTTTCAGTCACTTGTAGTTATAAGAAGGATGTGGACTCTTTGTGCTTGCTCGTACTGTTTGTTAATTTTATAACATTTTAGTACCTCAGCATTAAATCACGGTAGGCTTATCGGAGACTAGCGTTAATAAAGAAATAGTTTTATTCTTTTAATAATTTACATTAAAGATGGATAGGAAAGCAAAAATTTTGAAAATAGCGTTAGTTGAGAACAATAATAATCAAAATGGAGGATACAGTGATAGTTCAGTTATGTGAAATTTATATTGAACTTAACATATAAATATAAAAGCCCGACTTTTGATTTAAGGGGAACACAGTTTTTACGGTAGGTACATACATATCTGTCATTTGTCAACCCCCTCCCTTCCATTTCCCCCACCCCTTATTTTTAAATAGGGAATAGGGGCGTGTGCTAGCTCATTTGAAAGGATATTCAATTCTCTATCCAGTATTATTAACATTGACATAATTATCTATACAGAGTGTATTTTAGTATAGGTACTGTTGCCCCTGTCGATTTTCATTTTGAAACGCCAATTTTCAAACCTTAATTTTAGTATACAAGATGACTTACTTAATTTAATTAAACTTAATGTACCTTTTTTACTGACTTAATTTTACAGTTATTCCACTAGATGGCAAATACAGTGAATATGTGCATATGTTTTATTTCGAATAATCATTTTAAAATAGTTTTAGTTTTCTATTTTCTCTGAAAATTGTTGCAAGCTTCTTGTTCTTATACTTAAAATCATGTCACTACAAATTTATACGAGACTACATATTAAGAGTATAGAAAGTATTATAATATATGACATACATGCTTTTTTCCATTTATTGAAGATATTTCACCTTATCCTGAAACAATGCAATGTGACCAAGTGTCCTCAACTAAAAAAATATATCCCACTATTTTGATATTAAATGTATAGTTTGTACTATAAACCGTATTGAAATAGATTGCAACATGTGTGTGTGGTTGGGATATTGACTGCGAAACCTAAGGCTTCATTCGCCTAATCATATTTACCTTTGATTCTTATACTAATACTTTGATTCTTATCTAACAATAAATAAAATTGATTAACATTTTATATCAATATTATTAGTGTTTTTAAACAATATCAGTATGATAAAGTCAAGACAAACAATACTATAACAGAAAGCTTTGAGGTCAAACAAGGACTGCGGCAGGGTGATCCATTATCGTCTATAATGTTTAGCATATTACTAGAAAAGGTTATACAGGAAGCAAACATTAATAGAACAGGTCTGATCTACCACAAAAAACATCAGTGCTTGGGATTCGCAGACGATTTGGTAATCTTGGCTAGGAGCAAAATAGAACTTATAGAAACAGTCATGAAACTTGAGGAGAGGGCAGCAACCAAAGGATTGTATATAAATGAAGCAAAACAAAGTATATGGAATGGACAAATAAGCAATTCGTTCGGGGGCAATACATAACAATGACAACAGCGAAGGGAACACAGTATAAATTCGAAGAAGTTGGGAGATTTGTGTACTTAGGAACTGTCTTCACAAGAGATCCTAACTGTGAAGAAAAAATACAAAAGAGAATTATGTCGGGCAACCGCGCTATATTTGCTTTAAATGGGTTGTTAAAAGTAAAAATATATCACGAAGAGCAAAACTAAGAACTTACAAGACGTAATAAGGCCGATAGTAACGTATGCTTCTGAAACATGGGTCACAACAAAAAAACATCAAGAGTTGTTATTAGTTTGGGAGAGGAAAATACTCCGCAAAATCTTCGGTGGGAAAAACTTAAATGGACAATGGGTAAGAAGAACAAATAAGGAACTAACTGAGCTCTATCAAGATCCTAACATACTAGCAGTAATTAAGGCGCAAATACTTAGATGGTTGGGCCATGTGCAGAGGATGATGCCATCTAGAATTCCCAGAATAGTACTATCTAGTGCATTGGTAGGGAAAAGACGAAGAGGAAGACCGAGGTCACGATGGAGTAATGGAGTTAGAGAAGATATGAGAAGAATTAACTTAAGGAACTGGGAAAGAAAAGCGACTGACAAAAGGGAGTGGAAAAGAATAGTACATCAAGCCATGGGCCTACTAGGCTCGTAGTGCTTACATATTATAATATCAGTTTTCTAATATTATCCAGTTCAATATCCAGTTCCGAATCCAGTGATTATATTTCTTCCGTATTGTTTAGTTTCGCTTTCAGTGATTGTATTTTTTTTTGTTTTTTTTTTAAATATTTATTTATTATTTTATTACTATATTTTTTTATTGTGCTCATAATAGATTGCAACATTAGACATGAATGCAGTAACAATAAATAAAAGAAAATCGGAGATCCACACCCCGGATTTGAAATCGAAACCTCTGCATTACGAATCCGAGATCCGAGGTCTACCCACTAGGTCACTAGGCTATCGCTCTTAGACAATATTTTTTCCTGAAACGGGGACTTTTAAAGCCTGGTCTAGACTATGTAACAAAACATGCTAATAACAAAGTTGTACAACAAATTTGTTGTACAACTTTGTTATGTAACTTGTTATAATATAGCATGAGTATCCAGACTATATAACAAAAAACAAAACAACAACATGCGCATAAATTTTGCAGCATTTTAGATGGATAGCTGGTAGGTTAGGTAGTATATAAAATTGCGTCATATAAGTATGGAGGATCTCTTCATAGCAACAGCAGCTTGTGTAATATTGTGGAGGCGACACCGGCGTGTTAAATTAATATTTTGGGTGTGTCCTTCATTAGCAGCTCGAGCAAAATATAGGTAGTGGTTTTAGCTGATCTGGAAAGAGATAACATAGACCCATCGACAGGAGACATTAAATGTGATGGCAGTTTTAAAAACTTCTTAAGAATAGAAAGTTCTGATTTTGAATTTCTTATAAATGAAATCGGCCAATTCCAGTAAGAGAAAGATTAACAGTTATATTATGAGCAAAGTATATTTTTCAAACTTTTTACTCATTGTTTCAGAGAGGAATTTTTACATTTCTGTAAAATTTAATTCCTCAATATTATCTTCTTCACCTGTTCATGATTGAGTGTCACTGTCTATTTGAATTGGTGTAGCTGGAGAAGTAGCGGATGTAGGTGTAGTGGACGGAATAGAAAGGCTCAGATATATTGTATGATTGAGTGCCTGTTTGAGTAGCTGATGAAGCAGTCTGCATCTGTGTAGCGAATGAAGTGAATGTTACAGGTTTTATGTCTGAACACTCTGCTCCGTAGAGAATATTATTTATGTCAAATTTAGAGTTGATTTGCACCGATTTGCTGTTAAGGTTCCGCGTACTGCTTTTCTTTTGTTGGCTTGAGTTATAGGCGTACGTGCATTAGTTTTAACTACAGTTTCTGTATCTATTTTCACTTCTATTTCAGTCTATTCATCGTGTTTTTTATTGGTTTTTTAAATCAATAAATGTAGCTCATCCCATAGCAATCCCATAATACTCGTTACTTACGAAATAGCTCAATTAAATGAGTCGTTAGTTCTTTCGACAATTTCATCGCGTAAATAACGCTACGTGAACAGAGCAAAGAAAAGTCTAGCACAATCACTCCAGAATGAACAAGGCGATATGACTCCAACGGTTGCTGCTCGCGTACTATGCCAGAGAAATGCTTCAATAACATGTTTTTAGGTGTATATCAGTCGCGGTGCGGTTTTATAACTTTCTTTGATGTTTACCGACATCTGTTGGATAACATAAAACATGCTATATAACCAGAAAAATGTTATACAACACTGTGTTTTAAAACTTTTTTATTTAAAATTTTGTAACAAGTTACAAAACTTTGTTATTTAACATGTATTGTTACATAGTCTGGACCCGGCTTAACGGTAACTTCTTATAGGTAATACACTACAATTTCTGAATATTTTTTCTGAAATCTATCGAATGGTACCAAACACGACCCCCACGGAGGGGGGTTACTTTAAAATCTTAAATAGGAACTCCTATTTTTTTATTTCAGATTTGGATTCTTTGCGTAAAAATAAGCAACTTTTATTCGAAACATTTTTCTAATTATGGATAGGTGGCGCTATAATCGGAGAAAACGGGTGTTGGAAATTAAAAAATTAAATTAAAATATGGAAAGTCCCCACTAAAATGGAAAATTTTACTTAATTTTTTGGTTTTAGAACCTAATAATCACAGCCCAATAGGTCCCCAAAGCGCTCGAGTGACTGCACATTTAGCATACTTTGCTCCCCTACTATATGTATTATAAATAATATGCGAAGTAATTATTAACCCAAACAACCATAATTCAACTTTTATTTACTAATAAAGAACTGGACGAAAGTGTCACATCAGCTTTTATGAAACACATGAATATTTACATAAAAAGGTAAGTGATCTGCTTGAAATCGATATTCCCAAAATCACCTAAAAATTGTTTATACTTGAGTACTTTGAGACTCTTGTATGAAATGTGAATACCGAAATACGATTAGGAATCTCCATTATGTAATTTTTAAATAATACATAATTCTTAGGAAATGAAAGGTATTATACAAACGTGTTAAAAATACTACCTACTGAAATTTTTTGATGGCAATAAATGATGAATTGGTTTATCGAATTTATTTTTAAGGTGATACAGTAGCGATCAACAGGTAGCCAAAACGCGTTCCAAGATTGAGGCTGTAATTTTGAATATTTTTTTGAGATATTTGGCACACGTATTTGTAATATAATAAAGAATCTTGAAGAGAAGTATCCATACTTACTCAAATGTGGTCTAGAGATAAACCAATTACAAAAAACTCGAAGATGTACCACAAGGTTATATAACCTTGTGGTACATCTTCGAGTTTTTTGTAATTGGTTTATAATAAAGAATGGCGGTACAGAGCCCAATTTGAAAAATATATTAATATGTGCAAATTAATCTGTAAATAAATACAATATTAAAAAAAACGAGTCTGTACCGCCATTAAGGAGAACAAAAAAATATACTTTCTTCAAATAAATTTTTTATCAGATGCCTAGATTTTGTGTCATTTTGGAACTACTAATGAAACAAAAAATTTTAGTAGTTCCAAAATGACACAAAATCTAGGCATCGGATAAAAAAGTTTATTTGAAGAAAGTGTATTTTTTTGTTCTTCTTAGTGGCGGTACAGGCATAGGCGTAACCAGGGGGGTTTTGGGGGTTATAACCCCCCCCATTGGGATGTACTTTGAGCTTTATACGCTTAACACCATACCCCTCAGAGACCTTCCAGTAGTTGTAACCCCCCCCTTTCCAGTAGTTGTAACCCCCCCCCTTAGGATCATCCTGGTTACGCCTATGGGAACAGGCTCGTTTTTTTAATATTGTATTTAATTACAGAGTAATTTCCACATATTAATATATTTTTTAAATTGGGCTCTGTACCGCCATTCTTTATTATATTACGAATACGTGTGCCACATATCTCGAAAAAATATTCAAAATTACAGCCTCAATCTTGGAACGCATTTTCGCTACCTGTTGATCGCTACTGTTTCCTCTTAGGTAAAATATGTCATTTGGATATTTTTTTAAACTCGATAGATCCTAGGGACATGTCGGTAGATCGGTAGGATCATCACTTTTGGGAGTTTTGGGAATATCCCAATTGACAACGCAATATACACCGACGCCGTCTACAACGAGCGACGAATCAGAGATGCCAGATTGGGGTACTTTCGCCCATTTTTAGGGTAATTTGAAAGCACATGGGAAAATTTTTATAGGTTGAATTGGTTGGGGAATTTTTCGGGAGGAAAATTGAGTAAACTGAATTGCAATATAAATGTATGTAACATTATAACCTATCGAGTATTTACTTTTGATTAAAAAAACCGAAAAATGGTTTTTGGAACAAACGCTTTTTTTGACCAGTTATAACCGCCAGGTTAAACCGTAAGTAAAAAACCGGTATAACCGAAAACCGGTTTTTTGTTCAACAACCGCCATCCCTACTTTGTTTGTTACAAATACAGTTCGCTGGAATAAGTGTTACCCCCCTTATTAACTTATTTATTTTTAGCACATAAGAAAAACGCTCGGATAGGTCGATTTTTAAAATAATCATAGTATATTATAGCGTCAATGTTTTGAACTTTACGCGATCCCTCTTCTTCAGGTGACAGGCATAACTTTGATTTTTTTAAATAGGAAAGTAAGTACATCATGTGACACCTCATTTAAAAGCTTTTTTCTACAACCGTGTTAAAAATGCAATTTTTAGAACTCCATACGTGCGTTAAAAATGCTACTTTATGCTACAATTTTGATGTAATGTCAAAAAAATATAAAAATGGAGTGTCAGTCAAGTTCAAGTAAAAGTTTTTGTAGATATTGTCCTGTAATTACGTTTGTAGAAAAAATATTGTGTGATATGCGTGTTAAAAAGTACATTTTTAAGGCACTCATGTGAATTGCAGAACTCGCTGTCGCTCATCTTAAACGTGTACTTGTAACACTTATATCATAAATAAATATTGAAATACTGATTACAAAAATTTATATTATTTTAAGCCTTTCTGAGAGCATATGCGCAAAAATTTCGCTCGAATTATTTTTAAATGCGTTCATTTTTTTTTCGAATACTGAGAAAACCTTAAGTATTTTTAAAAAATTTAAACGCAGAAAGAAATATTACTGTATTATCCATGGTCGAAAGTCATTGAGAACTTCTATAATATTTATTTTAATAAGTTACAGGGGTGAAAAAAAATAGTCTGATTTTTAATTTTAAATATATCATTCAAAAGAAACTTTTTGTTCATTATAAGGGACTTTCTGCCCTCGGGAATAATGTAGTCTTCTATTTTGCGTTTAAATTTTTTAAAAATACCTATTAGTTATCTCAGGATTCGAAAAAAATAAGCGTTTAAAAAGAACTCGACCGAAATTTTGCGCCTACGCTCTCAAAAAGGATTAAAGTTCTGCCCTCGGGAATAATGTAGTCTTCTATTTTGCGTTTAAATTTTTTAAAAATACCTATTAGTTATCTCAGGATTCGAAAAAAATAAATGCGTTTAAAAAGAACTCCACCGAAATTTTGCGCCTACGCTCTCAAAAATGATTAAAGTATTAAACATTTTTGTACTGTTTGAATTTATGCGACGATTAACGATCCACTGTTTTAAAGATTGGTTGAACAGATGTTGCCAGTTGTATGGTCCTCACTATGTGTATCGTAAGTTATTCAACAGGGCATAGAATATACATGGTTAGAAAATATACGCCAAAATCAGCGCCTCTATGCGGAAAATCTCTGAACTAAAAATTGATGTGGACCATACAAAGTGAGGTCCCACTTTTTTTTGTAAAAAAACAGTGTTTGCTATCAGTACATGTCTACGAAAAAGTCTTACATTGATTGACTAAGTGAGGTCCGTATACTGGAACTCACTTTGTACAGGACCTCACTTCAACCGCAATTTCTTTTGATATGTGGCTCACTTCATACGCTGGGAGTAAATATATATATATATATATATATATATATATCAAGTAGTGACTCTTGAGGATGCAGTCAGTTTATTTGGCCCACAAGACAAAGAAAACTCTTTGACTTACTGTCAAGCTTTCGAATTATATTTAATTCTTTTTCAAGACATCTACAAAATTTATAAATATAAAAATTAAGTAATTACAATGTATATTTTGTTTACTCACTAGTCGTTGAGATTGGTTGAAAAAGTTGAAACTTTACTAGAAGGACAATCACACACATATTAAAATATTTAAATAATTTTAGTCAATCTATTACATTATGTTGTGTCCATGGTTCGTTGTTCAACATGTATGAAGTGTATACCATTTCTTTAGAAGGAAAGCAAAACCAGTAACAATAGTTTTTTTTATAATTACAGTTATTAATTTGATTGATGTAAAGTAAATTAGTCCAGTCAATGTGTCTACCAGCATAAAATGAATTTTTAATGGTGGAATGTACGATAGAAAATCAGATTATGATGTTGTGTCAAATGTTTGTTGATATGCTAATATGTAACAATAAATGTTACTTAATTTGTCTATATCTGACTTTCTATTTATACATTTTCTATTTTTCTGGATGTGTGTCATTTCTACAAATAACCTTTTCTGTTCATTTTTCACCCTCTCTAAGATTGACGCTTGTGAAAAATTAAATGTATGATTTAGATTAATTGAGTGATCTGCTAATGCACAAGCTTGCGATTTTTTTTTTTGTATTAATATCACTTCTGTGGGAAATTATTCTGCTGTGTAATGTCCGAGATGTTTCTCCTATATAAACCTTATCGCAGTCTGAGCAAGGTATTTGATACACAACTTTTGAACTTTCCTTAGTCGTAAGTGGATCTTTAGTTTTGGTGTATAAATGTGCTATAGTTTTAACGTTTCTGGTAGCAATTTTTATGTTTTCGAGTCCTTTAAATAATTTGAGAAGTTTTGGTGTTAAGAATGGAATATAAGGTAAAGATCCAAATGTTTGTGGTGTTGTTGGTACTAAGGTGTCGATTGTTGGGCTAGTGTTTCTTTCTTGGCTTGCCATATTCACTGTGGGTGGTTTTTTATTGTTGGTATTGTCAATCAATGTGATGGAAGCTGGAGAGGTAGCAGTACTAAAAATTAATTTATTAAGTAGTCCTACTGGATAAGAGTTTTCCATTAATATGTTTTTTAGTCTCTTCAAACTCTTTTCTCTATATGTTGGATGAGATATTTTTATTACTCGACTTTTTAGTCCCAAAATTAATTTTATTTTTGTTCTTGTAGGATGTTCAGAATAGTAATTTATGAATCTATTGCTAGAAATCGGTTTTCGATACCATTCTGTTTTGAGACTATTATCTTGAGTGCGATGGACTAGCATATCCAGAAAAGGGAGACTGTTGTTTTGTTCTCTTTCTGCAGTGAACTGTAGTTGGCTACATTGGTTGTTGAAAATATTTAAAACCTCATTTATTTTATCATTGGGTACTGCTAGGATCAAATCATCTACAAAACGTTTGACAAATGGAATATGAAAAGGTATTATTTTTAAACATTCTTCAATGAGATCATCAAGAGCATAATTACACATGATTGGCGATAATGAGCTTCCCATAGGAGTGCCTGCTGTTTGTTTGTAATAACGGTTATTAAATTTACAGATGTTGGTATCAAATATGAAATATAATATTTCTTTTAATGAATTTAAATTTAATGTGCAATGTGCCTGGATCTCATTCCAGTGTTTTTCTATGCTGTTTAGAATTAAATAAGACGGAATATTGGTATACAAAGATACCACATCAAAACTTACTAAAATGTATGTTTCTGGGATTTTTTTATTATTTATGAAGTTACTAAAAACAAAAGAATCTTTAATTACTATATCGTTGTTGAAATTGTATGCATTTGTTAAAATTGTTGTAATAAAATTCGCTAACTTACTATTGGGGGAATCTATTGAAGAGATTATTGGTCTCATTGAAAGAGTGGGTTTATGTACTTTTGGCAATGCGTAGAAACGTGGAGCTACTGAATTGTAAATTTTTAATGATTTTGATTCACTAGCAGAGATGTTGCCATTATTCGCTAATTTAGATACAAGCTTGTTTGATTTTTGTTGCAATGTACATGTTGGATCATTTGTGAGTTGTTTATAATACTTAACATCATTTAACAAAGATTGACTTTTATTTGTATAATCGTCCTTGTACACTGCAACAGTTATGTTACCTTTATCACTGCGGAGAATGTATAATTCTGGATTCTTAATTAAAAATCTTTTTGCTTCACAGAACAAGTCATGAGAAACAATGACAATTTTGCCATGGTTAAATTTCAAGAGAAATGGTTTCATAACTTAACTAATGTAGAATTTCCATTTAACATTAAAAAGTTTTTAGCCTTAGGACCGAAATTTTGTCTTTTTCCTAATCTTAGAGATTTTAAATTATCTGACTTGTTGTCTGATATAGAACAACTAATTGCAAAATTTGACACTAATAACAAAGATATGTTTCGGTCAAAAAGCACAAACATTATAACAAACTATTTGCATAAAACAAACAATAGTAATCATTTCTTTAATGACTTGTTCTGTGAAGCAAAAAGATTTTTAATTAAGAATCCAGAATTATACATTCTCCGCAGTGATAAAGGTAACATAACTGTTGCAGTGTACAAGGACGATTATACAAATAAAAGTCAATCTTTGTTAAATGATGTTAAGTATTATAAACAACTCACAAATGATCCAACATGTACATTGCAACAAAAATCAAACAAGCTTGTATCTAAATTAGCGAATAATGGCAACATCTCTGCTAGTGAATCAAAATCATTAAAAATTTACAATTCAGTAGCTCCACGTTTCTACGCATTGCCAAAAGTACATAAACCCACTCTTTCAATGAGACCAATAATCTCTTCAATAGATTCCCCCAATAGTAAGTTAGCGAATTTTATTACAACAATTTTAACAAATGCATACAATTTCAACAACGATATAGTAATTAAAGATTCTTTTGTTTTTAGTAACTTCATAAATAATAAAAAAAAATCCCAGAAACATACATTTTAGTAAGTTTTGATGTGGTATCTTTGTATACCAATATTCCGTCTTATTTAATTCTAAACAGCATAGAAAAACACTGGAATGAGATCCAGGCACATTGCACATTAAATTTAAATTCATTAAAAGAAATATTATATTTCATATTTGATACCAACATCTGTAAATTTAATAACCGTTATTACAAACAAACAGCAGGCACTCCTATGGGAAGCTCATTATCGCCAATCATGTGTAATTATGCTCTTGATGATCTCATTGAAGAATGTTTAAAAATAATACCTTTTCATATTCCATTTGTCAAACGTTTTGTAGATGATTTGATCCTAGCAGTACCCAATGATAAAATAAATGAGGTTTTAAATATTTTCAACAACCAATGTAGCCAACTACAGTTCACTGCAGAAAGAGAACAAAACAACAGTCTCCCTTTTCTGGATATGCTAGTCCATCGCACTCAAGATAATAGTCTCAAAACAGAATGGTATCGAAAACCGATTTCTAGCAATAGATTCATAAATTACTATTCTGAACATCCTACAAGAACAAAAATAAAATTAATTTTGGGACTAAAAAAGTCGAGTAATAAAAATATCTCATCCAACATATAGAGAAAAGAGTTTGAAGAGACTAAAAAACATATTAATGGAAAACTCTTATCCAGTAGGACTACTTAATAAATTAATTTTTAGTACTGCTACCTCTCCAGCTTCCATCACATTGATTGACAATACCAACAATAAAAAACCACCCACAGTGAATATGGCAAGCCAAGAAAGAAACACTAGCCCAACAATCGACACCTTAGTACCAACAACACCACAAACATTTGGATCTTTACCTTATATTCCATTCTTAACACCAAAACTTCTCAAATTATTTAAAGGACTCGAAAACATAAAAATTGCTACCAGAAACGTTAAAACTATAGCACATTTATACACCAAAACTAAAGATCCACTTACGACTAAGGAAAGTTCAAAAGTTGTGTATCAAATACCTTGCTCAGACTGCGATAAGGTTTATATAGGAGAAACATCTCGGACATTACACAGCAGAATAATTTCCCACAGAAGTGATATTAATACAAAAAAATCGCAAGCTTGTGCATTAGCAGATCACTCAATTAATCTAAATCATACATTTAATTTTTCACAAGCGTCAATCTTAGAGAGGGTGAAAAATGAACAGAAAAGGTTATTTGTAGAAATGACACACATCCAGAAAAATAGAAAATGTATAAATAGAAAGTCAGATATAGACAAATTAAGTAACATTTATTGTTACATATTAGCATATCAACAAACATTTGACACAACATCATAATCTGATTTTCTATCGTACATTCCACCATTAAAAATTCATTTTATGCTGGTAGACACATTGACTGGACTAATTTACTTTACATCAATCAAATTAATAACTGTAATTATAAAAAAAACTATTGTTACTGGTTTTGCTTTCCTTCTAAAGAAATGGTATACACTTCATACATGTTGAACAACGAACCATGGACACAACATAATGTAATAGATTGACTAAAATTATTTAAATATTTTAATATGTGTGTGATTGTCCTTCTAGTAAAGTTTCAACTTTTTCAACCAATCTCAACGACTAGTGAGTAAACAAAATATACATTGTAATTACTTAATTTTTATATTTATAAATTTTGTAGATGTCTTGAAAAAGAATTAAATATAATTCGAAAGCTTGACAGTAAGTCAAAGAGTTTTCTTTGTCTTGTGGGCCAAATAAACTGACTGCATCCTCAAGAGTCACTACTTGATATATAAATCTACAGTCAAGAATACCACCATCTTATATATATATATATATATATATATATATATATGATTGTTAATATGTATTATTATAATTACTATATATATATATATATATATATATATATATATATATATATATATATATATATATATATATATATATATATATATATATATATATATATATATATATATATATATATATATATATATATATATATATATATATATATATATATATATATAGAAAGAAATTTAGGATATTGGGTTATGCAGCAAATGAAAAGTGTACTTTTTCAAGTTTCTTTAATCCAAGCTTTCGGTTATGATTATAACCATCATCAGGGTGCTACAATGATATTTTTTCTATGTAAAAGAATATGAAAACATGTATAAATAAATAGTACTTACAAACTTATTGAGGATATTTCAAATGTGATGTCATTGAGAAGAAATGAGATGCAACTTGATCAATGGTCATGCCGATGCCTCGAATCCAACAAAATTTAATTCGAGGCATCGGCATGACCATTGATCAAGTTGCATCTCATTTCTTCTCAATGACATCACATTTGAAATATCCTCAATAAGTTTGTAAGTACTATTTATTTATACATGTTTTCATATTCTTTTACATAGAAAAAATATCATTGTAGCACCCTGATGATGGTTATCATCATAACCGAAAGCTTGGATTAAAGAAACTTGAAAAAGTACACTTTTCATTTGCTGCATAACCCAATATCCTAAATTTCTTTCTATTTACTGTCAGCAAAGACTTCTTGTCTTCTATATATATATATATATATATATATATATATATATATATATATAGTATATTGGGGAAATCTGCAAGAAAGACTCTAATGAGTATCAATTGTTTCGCCGAACGTTTTCGCCAAAGAGAATTAATTTGGCTTCTTCAGGGCTGAAAGAGAAGAAATTATAATTAGCTACCATATATTACCTATTAAAAAACACTGGGATCTTACCGTAACTTAGAATTGTAGAGTTAGGATGTTATAAAAAACTTAGCTAGTAACAACATAGTGGTTTTTTTGTTACTGTTAGAAAAAAGTTACTGTTAGAAATGTATGGTAGCTGTGAACTTGAGACGCAAAAGTGTACCCAAGGGTAACCGAAAAAACCCAATGCAACTACATTTTGAAGGAATTAATTCTTTGAGTTGTCGGCATAACTAAATTTTTGATTGTTAAAAAGTTCACATGTGAGGTTCTGTTTTGCCAGAACGCATGCGCTGACATGTCAAAGTAGTTCTTATGATTCTTTATAATGTCGTTAAGGTTCATTGGTGTAACAAGATGAAATTAATTACCAGTTTAGGGTAAATTATTTCAGATTTTTCTTGTTAAAAAATTGTTTTATATATTATATTGTTCATGTGATGTTATTCTAATATCTTATTGAGATGTATAAAAGAAAAGCAAGGAAATGTTATCTTTTTTTTTTTAAATTAATGAAAATTATTATTTAAGTAGGTTAGTTATTAATGGATAAATCAGTCAAGTTAGTTCTCTGTGATGTTACACTTTTCTTGGTATCGGATTTAAGTAAGAAGTGGTATATATTGCTTAGATTCTTAATGTCACTCTTAACATTGATGGAAAAATCGTTAAGGAAAATATATGACATTTCAATGAACTCTCTTTTAGATTTATTGTTCTCACGGTGGAGAATTGTAGTGTTATTATAGTCCATGAGATGACCAGTGGAATGTACATGTATGGCTAAAGCACAACGGTCTGGGTGAAGTCGAGAATCACTTTTGTGTAGTGTGATACGTGATTTCAATAATTGAGAGGTTTGGCCGATGTAAGAATTGTTGCAAGAGAGGCATGGAATGTTGTAGACAATGTTACTTAGCATATTTGTAGGTGTCTTATCTTTGATCTTAGAATAAAGATTATTAATTGTTAGGGCTGATCTACAAGCCACATTAAGTTTAATATTGTTATTGTTATTGCCAAAGCTATTTTCAACACTTTTCAGAATCCTTGTTAACCCCGGAGTGATATCACTGAAGTATGGTAATGAAAAATATTTGTTTATAGGAGTATCAGAGACTGGGTTCCCACTTAAGACATCAGGATCAGCATTGTTAGTCGCGAAGGAAGGTGAAGTACCCTCGTTTTGGACAGTGTTAAACAAAATCTTCTTTACTAGTGGTGTTGGATAGGCATTTGAAATGAAAAGTTTCTGTAGGATTTGTAGGTTTTTTGTATGAAAAGAAGGATCTGATAGTTTTATTACTCTATTTTTCATCTGTTTGACTAAATTGACTTTGGTAGAATTATTATGGTAAGAGTGGTAATAATAATAATAATAATAATATTTATTCATCCTTTAAGACATACAATGTATAGGACATGTCATTAGTTTTACAAACAAACAAACAATAAAATTAATACATTTATAAATTTTATAAACATTTTAATGTAGATAGAATTGATAACATTTAGGTAATATTTCTGTCCGAAACAAACTCTTCCACAGTATAATAACATTTGGTAAGCAATAAGCTTTTAATGGATTTCTTAAATAAATATTTATTCATTGTTCTACATTTTTTTGGTAAAACGTTAAACAATCTAATGCTCATATACTTTACTGACATTTCAAATTTACTCGATCTATGACCAGGTACCCTCAGCAAGTCGCCACCTCGTGTCGAATAATTGTGGAAACTAGAATTTCTATCATACATATGAATATTATCAACAGCATATAGTAACATTCTGAAGATATAAATACATGGAAAACTTAAAATATTATTCTTAATAAATATGGGCTTACAGCTCTCAAGAGGTCTAATTCCAAACATTTTTCGTATTATACGTTTTTCTGTTATAAATATTCTGTCACTGTTGACTGCATTCCCCCATAAAACTATGTTGTAACAAGGTCTACTATAAACAAGGCTATAGTATACATTTAAAAGCGCAGAGATGGGCATAATATTTTTAATACGGGATAATGCATAGTACGACTTATTAAGGGACTTACTGAGCATGTCTATGTGAACTGACCATTTTAATTTTGAGTCGAGATGGATACCTAAAAATTTAGTATGATTTGAGGAATCCAGTAGTACATTGTTAAAACTTAGATGTAGTACAGGATTAACAGAATTTAAGTTATTAAAATATATTACTTTTGTTTTGTCTACATTTAAAATTAGGTTATTAGATCGACATCAGTCATTAAACCGAGCTAAAAAACTATTGCAAGTAGATGCCAATTTCTCATAGGTCTGTGCTGAGACCACAAGAGAAGTATCATCTGCAAATAACGTCAGGTCCAAAATATCAAACTGGTTAGATGCATCGTTAATAAACAACAAAAAAATCAGGGGTCCTAATACAGAGCCCTGTGGAACTCCCAGATTAATAAAACTTTCCTCCGAAATAGCTTCATTGATTCTAACAGAAATGATCCTATCTGATAGATAATTGATTAGCCAATCTAAAAATATGCCTCTAAAACCAATATTATACAGTTTATTGCTAACAAAACGACTATCAAGACAATCAAAGGCACGGGTTAGATCAAAAAAGAGACCTGCCACATATTCACCTGCATCCAAAGATCTGTAGACCCTTTCACAAAATCTGCAGGCAGCAGACTGAGTGGATCTACCGGTACGGAAGCCATGTTGACAATCACTTACAATTTTAAATCTACCCAAAAACTCAGACATACGGTTATACACAATTCTCTCAAATTCTTTGGAAAGTACACACAATAAGGAAATAGGTCTATAATTTGAAATGTCTTCCGGATCGTCTTTTTTGTAAATAGGAGTAACGATTGCTTTTTTTAGAATACTTGGAAAGACTCCTTTACCTATTGATAAATTTATCAAATATGCAATGTGGTTTATTATATCAGATGACATAGCCTTTAATAGTCGTATCGAGATAGAATCAAGTCCAGTACTTTTTTTATTTTTTAAATTATTGATCACATTCATTACCTCATTACCAACAACAGGTCTAAAGAAGAAACTGTTTTTAAGAATAGTAGAAGATGTGCAACTATTAGATCGAGAATTCCCAAAATGATTTGACAGTTTCTCTTCGGTTACTGTAGCAAAATAATCACAAAAAACTTCAGACAACTGCTTAGAATCAGTACAACTTTCACCATTTATATTTAATGCTATGTTTTTTTGGATAGACTTCCTGCCAGTTTCCTTGTTAACAAGATTCCATACAGTCTTATTTTTATTACTTGAATTATTTATCAATTGATCATGGAATTTTAATTTAGATTTTTGTAATAGTTCCGCGTGGTCTTTCTTAATTTTGTTATAATTTGCAAGAGAATTGGCATCTTTTAGTTCCTTATTAAGCCAGTAAGCATTTTTTAAATGAACACTAGACTGCTTAACTTCCGGAGTAATCCATTTTTTATTGCAAGTCTGCTTACTGATATTATACCGTTTTACTGGACAGCAATAATCTAATACATATATTAAACTACTTATAAGATTTTCAAAGGATTTATCAACATTATCGGTTAAATAAATATCGTCAAAGTCAGTTACAGATAGCACAGAAGAAATTTGTTTAAGGTTGTTGTCAGACAAGTCTCTAAAATATTTATAATTAGGCTGGTCATTGGATCTAGTACAGCTACTATTAATGTCTACTACAAATTCCAAACTGATTGCTCTATGGTCACTTAAATGCTGTAAATGCTATATTAGCTGTATTGGTTAAAATATAGTCAATCTTACTGATAGAATTTTGGTTCAAACAATTTGTCGCTACCCTTGTGGGAACCATAGAGGTTATGCTAAGATTGTAGCTCATTAGAACATCGTTAAAAAGAATTTTAAATAAACTATTTTCTAAATAATCAATGTTTAAGTCACCACAAATAAAAATATCGTCAACATACCTATTACAGAGTTCAATCGTATAGGAAAACTGCTTCAAACACAAATAAAAGTCTCCACTGGGAGGCCTGTAGATACTGATGACTGCAACTTTTCTTTCACAAAACATTATTTTTACCGCACTGCACTCATAATGCATCTCCACAGCGAACTGGCACACATTGATGATCTGATATTCATACCCACATTTCACATACAGAACTGATCCGCCATGCTCATGGATAGGTCGACAATAACTGGTTACAAGATCGTAACCCGGAGTTACCATTAGAGATATTTCATCCTGCTTACACCAGTGCTCCGCAATACTGACGACAATGGGATTTTCTTGGTCAAGCAGAATTTCCAACCTTTCAAGTTTGTTTCTAATAGACGCTGTATTTAACTGTATAATTTTAAAAATTGCCGTATGTTTTGTTTCATTGTCGATAGATACTTCTACTCGATTTGCTCTTTCTTTTTCCTCAATTGAAAAAAATTTCGTATACAGGCTTTGTTTGGCCAAATCGAGGCATCCAACGCCTTATTGTAGTTTGCTTTCGAGATTTCCACTTTGAAAGAAGAATATATATCAGGACGACGAGATGGAAGAGCTGAGCAGCTGGCTTCTGGCAGGTTTTTTGATAAAAATGATTGAAGGTCTTCTGCAGATGTTTGCGGTTTCAGATTAAATATACGTGTAAAGCAACTGTTTGATCCACTCCTTCTACATTAGAATTTCCAGAATAGTTACCCACTAATAAGTTTTTTTTGGGTGTTCTTTTTTTGTAAGTCACTTTCTGCCAATCAGTAGGAATGTTACTGCTTATTTGCATGTTGGCATCTCCAGTCTTTTCGGTTCGACTAGATGCAGGTATTATATTTTGCGCTCGGTTTATGGCTTCGCTGACATCTTTAGCGCTAATTGAATTGTTTTCCTTATATTTCTCCTGGCCTATTGTTGACTCTGGTGAATTGAAGACTTGTTTATTGTTATCAGCTTTGTGTTTAGATTTTTTAAATAAAGAATAGTCAGTTTTTTCCGGAACTTGTTTTGTTTCTAATTGTTTTAATGAGTCAATTTGGGTATTTAATAGGAATATTTTTTCCTTTAGTTCTGATATTAAGAGATCTTTTTGTTTGATAATATATTTAAAGATGTGTATATCAACCTTATTTTCTGTCGACGCAGCTAAGTTTTCGATGGCATCGAAAAATTTGTCATCACAGTCGCCATTTGCTTTAGCTTCGGTTTTTTCACAACATTTAGTAAAAACTTTGTCAAAAATTTGTAACTCCAGTTTTTTGGCACAACTGGGATGATAACAGCTATCACATATTATACACTTTACCGGTGAAACTACTTTAGATTTACATTTTCTGCAAACTATATTACTACTGATATCGGCAGTGTTATTTGAACGTGCTTCTCCTGCCATGGCTACTGACTGACTGAGTTACTCCTGCCATGGCTACTGACTGACTAGTTAAGGTATCTACCAGAATGGGTCGGTTTTTGATACCAATCTATTTTGATGTTGTTATTTTCCCTGATCATCCTTATGTCGAGAAAGGGGACGGACCAATTACCATCTTCCCTCTCTATAGTGAACTGGATGTAGGGGTCATAACTATTGAAGGTGTTTAATAGTTCATCTACCTTGTCATTGGGTATAGCCAAGATGATATCATCAACATATTTTTTAATGAATGGAATTTGAAAGGATAATAAAGGAATGACAGAGTCTAACACATCCATAACGTAAGTTGCAATTATAGGAGAAATCTTTGCTCCCATAGGGGTACCGAAAGTTTGTTGATAGAATTTTCCATTAAATGAGAAGTAGGTGTTATTAAAGAGAAATTCGACGATGCTGATGAATCTGTCATAAGACATGGAACAACAACCTCTAATACGGTCCCAATTGACCTCTATTGATGTCAAACAAATTCCTAGATGTACGTTGCTGAATAAGGATACAACGTCAAGGCTAACGAGGACATAATTTGATGGTAGTATGTAACCATTATATTTATTTACCATCTCAAAAGAATCTTTAATGTAATACTGAATTTCATAATCATATGCATTAGTAAGGATGTCTGTAACAAAGGCTGATATATTTTCAGTGGGAGTTCCAATGGAAGCTACTATGGGACGAACCGATAGTGTTGGTTTGTGGATTTTTGGCAAAGCATAAAACTTTGCAATGTTCCCATTATAAGTTGTTAATTTTTTCCTAGTGTTACGGTCAATCTCATTGGAAGAAGCTAAGGATGCTATTAATGTATTGCATTTCCTTTGTAGAGAAGAAGAGGGATTGGATGTAAGTGACGTGTAAGATCTATCGTTTTCAATGAGAGAAGAACAAAGTTGTAAGTAGTGAGTTCTTTCCAAGATGACTGTAACATTGCCTTTGTCTGCTTTTGTCACCAAAAGCTCAGGATTGGATTTAAGAAATTTTCTAGTTTTAGTATATAAGTTATGAAAAAAAGTATTAGATGGTTTAGAAGTATTCAAAATGTGATTAGTGATAATGTTGGTGGTTCTTGACCGGATTAAGTTTTCCTCTAATTCAGATGGCAATGATGAAATTATGTTATCCAAATCTGCTAACAGTGTTTTTACTTGAAAATCTTTTCCTAACTTTGGTTCGATGCTAAATTTATTTCCTAATGCCAAGAAACCTAGAACATCATCAGGAATAATTGAGGTAGATAAATTTTTTATCCATTTTGGATCAGTTTTAAGAACAGATTTGCAACAGGACTGATATAGTGAGTCAATTTTTTTGATATTGTCAGATTTAATTGAAAAAAATATTTTATTATATCTAATAGATTGAATATGTGAAAATTGCAGCCAATCATATTCTGAGGTTGATCTAATGATTTCTGTTTTTTGTTCAGTAAGTGACTTTTCTAACTGTTTGAGAACTCTATGATTGGTTGCAATCTCAACATTTAAAAGTTTGCTATCTAACCTGATAAGTTGTTGGCATCCCTGCAATTGAAAGAAACCATTTCTGTGTATATAGTTTTGAACAGAGGAGGTGGCATGAACAATGTGTTTTGGTGTTATACCTTTAGAACGACATGATAATAAAAAAAGTCTCCGATTCCTTTCTTTAGCTAGTCTGATATTAGTTTTCTGGTAATCCCTGAGCAACCTCAACGCCTCAGCACCATAATTAACCCGTATGTTGTTATAGAACCCCATGTTCCTCTAAAAAAAATAAATTTAATCTTTGCAGATAAGTTAAATAGTAAACTCTTAAATATTGGGGAAATCTGCAAGAAAGACTCTAATGAGTATCAATTGTTTCGCCGAACGTTTTCGCCAAAGAGAATTAATTTGGCTTCTTCAGGGCTGAAAGAGAAGAAATTATAATCTTATGACAGATTCATCAGCATCGTCGAATTTCTCTTTAATAACACCTACTTTTCATTTAATGGAAAATTCTATCAACAAACTTTCGGTACCCCTATGGGAGCAAAGATTTCTCCTATAATTGCAACTTACGTTATGGATTATGTGTTAGACTCTGTCATTCCTTTATTATCCTTTCAAATTCCATTCATTAAAAAATATGTTGATGATATCATCTTGGCTATACCCAATGACAAGGTAGATGAACTATTAAACACCTTCAATAGTTATGACCCCTACATCCAGTTCACTATAGAGAGGGAAGATGGTAATTGGTCCGTCCCCTTTCTCGACATAAGGATGATCAGGGAAAATATCAACATCAAAATAGATTGGTATCAAAAACCGACCCATTCTGGTAGATACCTTAACTACCACTCTTACCATAATAATTCTACCAAAGTCAATTTAGTCAAACAGATGAAAAATAGAGTAATAAAACTATCAGATCCTTCTTTTCATACAAAAAACCTACAAATCCTACAGAAACTTTTCATTTCAAATGCCTATCCAACACCACTAGTAAATAAGATTTTGTTTAACACTGTCCAACACGAGGGCACTTCACCTTCCTTCGCGACTAACAATGCTGATCCTGATGTCTTAAGTGGGAACCCAGTCTCTGATACTCCTATAAACAAATATTTTTCATTACCATACTTCAGTGATATCACTCCGGGGTTAACAAGGATTCTGAAAAGTGTTGAAAATAGCTTTGGTAATAACAATAACAATATTAAACTTAATGTGGCTTGTAGATCAGCCCTAACAATTAATAATCTTTATTCTAAGATCAAAGATAAGACACCTACAAATATGCTAAGTAACATTGTCTACAACATTCCATGCCTCTCTTGCAACAATTCTTACATCGGCCAAACCTCTCAATTATTGAAATCACGTATCACACTACACAAAAGTGATTCTCGACTTCACCCAGACCGTTGTGCTTTAGCCAAACATGTACATTCCACTGGTCATCTCATGGACTATAATAACACTACAATTCTCCACCGTGAGAACAATAAATCTAAAAGAGAGTTCATTGAAATGTCATATATTTTCCTTAACGATTTTTCCATCAATGTTAAGAGTGACATTAAGAATCTAAGCAATATATACCACTTCTTACTTAAATCCGATACCAAGAAAAGTGTAACATCAGAGAGAACTAACTTGACTGATTTATCCATTAATAACTAACCTACTTAAATAATAATTTTCATTAATTTATACATCTTTTCTTTTATACATCTCAATAAGATATTAGAATAACATCACATGAACAATATAATATATAAAACAATTTTTTAACAAGAAAAATCTGAAATAATTTACCCTAAACTGGTAATTAATTTCACCTTGTTACACCAATGAACCTTAACGACATTATAAAGAATCATAAGAACTACTTTGACATGTCAGCGCATGCGTTCTGGCAAAACAGAACCTCACATGTGAACTTTTTAACAATCAAAAATTTAGTTATTGCCGACAACTCAAAGAATTAATTCCTTCAAAATGTAGTTGCATTGTGTTTTTTCGGTTACCCTTGGCTACACTTTTGCGTCTCAAGTTCACAGCTACCATACATTTCTAACAGTAACTTTTTTCTAACAGTAACAAAAAAAAAACCACTATGTTGTTACTAGCTAAGTTTTTTATAACATCCTAACTCTACAATTCTAAGTTACGGTAAGATCCCCAGTGTTTTTTAATAGGTAATATATGGTAGCTAATTATAATTTCTTCTCTTTCAGCCCTGAAGAAGCCAAATTAATTCTCTTTGGCGAAAACGTTCGGCGAAACAATTGATACTCATTAGAGTCTTTCTTGCAGATTTCCCCAATATTTAAGAGTTTACTATTTAACTTATCTGCAAAGATTAAATTTATTAATTTTATATATACAGGGTGGTTCATCTTATACGCCTCGGTCTCTGTACGGAAAACCACTGGATATTTAAAAAAAATTTCTTCACAAAAATATACAAGGCCTTTAATACTATAATCTAAAAATAATGTGAATTATACAGGGTGCTCCAAAAAAGAGTGTTGTATCAAAGTTATATTTTTTCTTATGGAATGCCCTATATATGATGACATTATTGAATTGACCTTAAAAAATAAGCTATACTTTCGTAAGGATTCCCTATACCTAAATACAGGGTGTTTTGATTTATTTCGATTTTTATAAAAATGTAAGGTTTTAGAAAAAAATAAATATCTACGAATCTAAGAAGCAGTAACAAATTCTTTCTTGGATCTTAATAACAGACTGTTTAACATACTTAAACAGATGCTTATTGCAACAAAGTTTCTTACAGGGTTGTCAAAATATGAGATTGTTCTATTAACAAATTCAAGCTGTAATAACTTACTTATTTTAAATAGAACACCCTGTATATTACTAGTCTATCGCGTAGAAAATTTACTTAGCTTTCAATTTGTATTAGGGTTTCCTATACCTATCTTTTTACAGGGTGGTCAAAATATTAGATTGTTCTATTAACAAATTCAAGCTGTAATAACTTACTTATTTTAAATGGAACACCCTGTATATTACTAGTCTATCGCGTAGAAAATTTACTTAGCTTTCAATTTGTATTAGGTTTTCCTATACCTATCTTTTTACAGGGTGGTCAAAATATTAGGTTGTTATATTAACAAATTCAAGCTGTAATAACTTACTTATTTTAAATGGAATACCCTGTATCTTACTAGTCTATCGCGTGTAAAATTTACTTAGCTTTCAATTATTATTAGGGTTTCCTATACCTATCTCCCTTCATTTTTAAATATTTAAAGATTTCCTAATTTGTAAGCTTTAAAAATTAGAATTAAGTACCTATGTCGTGGTTATGTCCAACACATCACCAACACCGGCAATATACTTAAATATCTTCTTCATTAATAAAGTTCACATTTTTATCATTTAATCACACAGAGTGTTCTTATTTTAAGTGACATACTCGATATTCTATTCTTTATAATGGAAGATATTTAAAATATCTTCAATTCCATGTAAACATTCTCAATACACATGTTATTCTGTAAATATAAAATCCCATGTTATTCTGTAAATACCCATTTTTACATATTTTTATACAATAGGCTCGTTTTCGTCAAAGTAGCCATTGCATTTAATTGTTTGTAATTGCGATTCAAAGATTCAAACAAAAATCTCTTCCAGAATACGGCATCTAATATAGGGTATGCAGTTTAATATAAACATATTATTCACTGTCACATGTAGGCCAAAATCAAGTAAAATAATACAACACTCTGTGTGATTACATGATAACAATGAAAAATTTATTATTGATATAGTCTGTTCGCTAAACTCAGACGCAACTTTCTAGATATTTTAGTCGGTAATTTTCCCAATTTTAGTAAAATTGGCAAAAAATAATTACTAAATAGTTAATAATCACTAAATAGTTAGTAATTTTGCCAATTTTTGCAAAATTGGCAAAAAACAAAAAAATTATCGACTAAAATATCTAGCCAGTTGCGTCTGAATTTAGCGAACCGACTATAGTATCTTGTCTAAGTATATTGCCGGTGTTGGTGATGTGTTGTACATAAACAGGACATAGGTACTTAATTCTAATTTTTAAAGCTTACAAATTAGGAAATCTTTAAATATCTATAAAATGAAGGGAGATAGGTATAGGAAACCCTAATAAGAATTGAAAGTTAAGTAAATTTTATACGCGATAAACTAGTAAGATACAGGGTGTTCCATTTAAAATAAGTAAGTTATTATAGCTTGAATTTGTTAATAGAACCATCTAATATTTTGACCACCCTGTAAAAAGATAGGTATAGGAAACCGTAATACAAATTGAAAGCTAAGTAAATTTTCTACGCGATAGACTAGTAATATACAGGGTGTTCCATTTAAAATAAGTAAGTTATTACAGCTTGAATTTGTTAATAGAACAATCTCATGTTTTGACCACCCTGTAAGAAATTTTGATGCAATAAGCATCTGTTTAAGTATGCTAAATAGTCTGTTATTAAGATCCAAGAAAGAATTTGTTACTGCTTCCTAAATTCGTAGATATTTATTTTTTTCTAAAACCTTACATTTTTATAAAAATCGAAATAAATCAAAACACCCTTTATTTAGGTATAGGGAACCCTTATGAAAGTATAGCTGATTTTTTAAGGTCAATTCAATATTGTTATCAGATATAGGGCATTCCATAAGAAAAAATATAACTTTGATATACCACTCTTTTTTGGAACACCCTGTATAATTCAAATTATTTTTAGATTGTAGTATTAAAGGCCCTGTATATTTCTGTGAAGAAATTTTTTTAAAATATCAAGTGGTTTTCCGTACAGAGACCGAGGCGAATAAGATGAACCACCCTGTATATATATATATATATATATATATATATATATATATATATATATATATCTATATATATATATATATATATATATATATCTATATATATATATATATATATATATATATATGTATATATATATATATATATATATATATATATTGATACATGTATCCATGTGACTTCCAAAGTAGATTCTCGTAATACGTTGTTACTTCATATATACCGTTATGACTTCCGATTTCGGAAGTCACAACGTTTTGCCTATATTTTTACGAATTTGGCTACTAGATGGTATCAGAAGGCTTATATTAAAAATTTCGCTGGAAGTCATATCGTATCTAACATACTCATAAGATCAGATTTTAGTTCGACGGTATATCACCAGCGCTAGTGTTGCTCCCGTGCTACTATACAGGTTATGTACACAACGCGTAGCGTCTTCCGTATACCACACCGCTCGGTGTGACTTCCGTTTTTTGGCAACGCTGTGTAACGGTTTCCAGACATTTATCTGTTGTAGATTCGCGGTCCTAATCGTACTTAGTATTTTGTGTATGAAACATGAATAATTTCATACTTTTTTGTTAACATTAATAATAGCTTTCTTTTAAATCTGCTTTACTTTTAAAGTTAGCCTTAAATGAAGCTAATTATATCTCTATAAATATATATTATCTGTACTTATTTTAGTCTATAATATTTACTTACCTATTTATTTATAGAAATTCATTTTTCTCGTGTTTTTGTTTACTTCCTTTTTTACAATGAACTTCTAATTCAATCTACACTCACCGGCACGAAAAACGGGCAACCAAAAAATTGGTAATTTTTGATGTCTCGTATCTCCTAAACCTGTTGTCCGATTTAAGTAATTTTTTAATATGTTATAGCCTTATTCTTTAACAATATCGCTATAATAATATTGTTGATAGGTATGTAAATTTTATTGTATACCAAGTGTACCCCATCAAACTGGGTTTTTTTCTCAATTTTCACAACACCCTGTGGAATATTCTAGCCTTTATAAAATATTGAAATTAAAACCCAACTATAGCCCCAGGTTTTCTTAACATTCTGTTTTTTTTTTATTTATTCGCTTACGTTGGATAATAAAAAAGTTATGGACTTTAACAACTGGCCATGTTCTTTATCAATACAGGGTGTTTCTAAATAAGTGCGACTGACTTTAAGGGGCAATTCTGCATGAAAAAACAATGATTGTTTGGCAAAAGAATTTTATTTTTGCAATCATTATTTTTTCATGCAGAATTACCCCTTAAAGTTTGTCGCATTTATTTAGAAACACCATGTATCGATAAAGAACATGGCTAGTTGTTAAAGTAACTAACTTTTTTATTATCCAACATAAGCGAATGAATAAAAAAACAGAATGTTAAGAAAACCTGGGGCTATAGCTGGGTTTTAATTTCAATATTGTATAAAGGCTAGAATATTCCACAGGCTGTTGTGGAAATTGAGAAAAAACCCCAGTTTGATTGGTACGCCTGGTATTCGGTATATAATGATAACTTACATGTCTAGAAATAATATTATTACAGCGATATTGTTAAAGAATAAGGCTATAATATATTAAAAAAATACTTAAATCGGACAATAGGTTTAGAAGATACGAGCCATCAAAATGACCCATTTTTTGGGGTGCCCGTTTTTCGTGCCGGTGAGTATGTCTATTAAATAATCTAAATTAATTTTAAAAATCTTATTAAAAGCTTAAGGTGATACAGTAGCGATCAACAGGTAGCCAAAACGCGTTCCAAGATTGCGGCTGTAATTTTGAATATTTTTTCGACGTATTTGGCACACGTATTCGTAATATAATAAAGAATGGCGGTACAGAGCCCAATTTGGGAAATATGTTAGTATCTGGAAATTACTCTATAATTACATACAATATTAAAAAAACGAGCCCGTACCGCCATTAAGAAGAAAAAAAATACACTTTCTTTAAATAAACTTTTTTATCCGATGCCTAGATCTTGTGTCATTTTAGAACTACTAATGGAATAAAATATTTTAGTAGTTCCAAAATGACACAAAATCTAGGCATCGGATAAAAAAAGTTTATTTTCTTGTTCTTCTTAATTGCGGTACAGGCTCTTTTTTTTAATATTGTATTTAATTACAGAGTAATTTCCACATATTAATATATTTTTCAAATTGGGGTCTGTACCGTCATTCTTTATTATATTACGAATACGTGTGCCAAATATCTCGAAAAAATATTCAAGATTACAGCCGCAATCTTGGAACGCGTTTTCGCTACCTGTTAATCGCTACTGTTTCTTCATAAATACAAGAAATGTAGGTAAATGTTCTCATTTACCGAAATTTCCGAAAATTGTGTATTTTTTTGGACCCAAGTAGGCTGAAAAATAGATTTTATAGGTATTGGTATTTCGAAAGTAATAAAACGTGTAAAAATATACAAAAAAATTGAATGTACAATTACAATTGAATGTAATTAAATACACGATAAAATGAATCAAGAGCGATAAAAAGTTTAAAGTAATAAATTCTAGTAATAATATAAAATACAGTAAACTCTCTCTTAAGGGGGTAGGCGCAAAATCTCTGTCCAATGCTATTTAAATACATTTATTTTTTTCGAATCCTGAGAAAACTAATAAATATTTTTTAAAACATACACCCAGAATGAAAGATAACATTATTACGGGGGACCGAAAGTCCCTTAGAATTAAAAAAAGTTTCTTTTGAATGAAATATTCGAAATTAAAAATCACACTAACTTTTCTCTTGTTTTTTCATCCCATTATCTTTATTAAAATAAACATATATTAGGTATATAAGTTATTAAAATAAACATTATATAAGTTTTCAGGGACTTTCCGCCCTCGGTAATAATGTAAGCTTCCATTCTGCGTTTAAATTTTTCAAAAATACTTATTAGTTTTCTCAGAATTCGAAAAAAATTAATGCATTTAATTAGCACTGGACCAAGATTTTGCGCCTATCTCCAACGAGCACCTCCTCTATACGGACGGTATTTAAAACAAAATTCATTTGCCGATATATTGAGCCTGTACTCTTCCGGACAATCCCTTAAAATGATGTGTACCTAAATGAAAAAAAAAAAAAATACATAGGTATTTTTTCCAAATATTCTAGAATACAAAACTACAATATTTATATTTTATTATTTCAAATTAACACAGAGATGACAACGAGTGATATTTGATAATTCTTTACCTTATCAGCAGTAGGTAATAAAAATCTGGTTCTTAGTGTGGGATCGGTCATTAAAATATTTTGTGTGTCGGTCATTAAAAGAAATGTGACACCATAACGCGTTGCTCTAATAATACTTTAACATTGATATTATGTTGTGACTAAAAATGTTAACGGAATGTCTGCTTGATTGAACATATCCAATAAAAATTGTATTTTCTTTTAAAAATGTTTGGGATTGAAGGGAGACTTTGACTGTATGATAAAACAATAATTATACAAACAAAACAGTCAAAACAAACATAATTATCAAGATTTTTGCTGTAAACTCGTGGAGAAATACATTAAATTAATAGAGATCGGGAAATATGCACTTAAAAAACATTAAATTATGCAAAAAACAGTTGAATTGAAATATGCCCTAAAATATTATGCTTTTATGCATTTATAAAAAACGCAATAATAATTATTATTGGTGTATTGAAAGTAGGTATTCCAGGTTGTATCTTAGTCGATAGGAAAAATATTCTGATTCGTTTTTTACGATCTTACGGAGATAGTATAGTTCATTAACGGTTTTTGCTCCAAATTTTAAAGAACGGATTGACGTGAAATTTAGCTTACACATAGGACCCATGTAAAAGAAAAAAGTGAAAAGAAAACTTTGCCCTGGGGGTTGAGTTTCTCCTCTAATCGGAGGGGAAAAATATACGTTCAAAATAAGTTCGGAAATGGATAAACACACTAATTCTAAGCAACTTCTGTTATATAGAATTTTTCACTAAGTTAATACTTTTTGAGTTATTGGCTAGTCGATATGTCAATTTTTCAACAAAAAACACTTTTATACGGTTTTTTGCCAATAACTCAAAAAGTAAGTAGGTATGTTATCGGGAAAAACATTAAAAATATAGCTTATAAAGTAACAAAATTGATGTACGTATAACTTTTTAGAACCAGTAGAAGCAAAGTTGTAGCTTTGTAGCTAATGTAAAACAGGAAACAGGTTCATATTCGTCAAATTTAAAAATTAATAATTTCACGTGAAATAACCAAAAAATGATAGCAACTAAAAAATGATACACTGTTCTGAGAAAACTTATTACAACTTTTTAAAATTTTAAAAAAATCTTTTTTATTTTTTCTAAAAAAGTTTCTAGCGTTAAAATTAAGAAAGATACTTTCAAAATAAAGTAGGTCCTATTTTTCTTAAAAAACTCCGAAAATCACCCCTTAATTCGGGCTAAGTAAAGGGCTAATCTTTGAAAAAATTGGGTTTTAAAGTAAAATTGTTTAAATTTTGAAAGAGATGCTTTTTTTTTCAAAATGACATAAAATTTATTAGTGCTACCAAAAATTACAAAGTGTAAAAAATGTAGGTTTTGCTTTTCTGAATATTTAGGATTATGTTTTTTTCTTTGAGACAAATATTGGTTAAGATATGGCTGTTCAAAATTGGCATACACAGTTGGTTAGTGACTAGTTCAATCCCTTTCAATTACATCCCCTTCAAAAATAAGCACTTTGAACCAATGAAGCTTACAGATCATATTTATAAACAATACATACACGAGTAAATCAACTTGTGAAGTGGTGACGATAAATTTTATTTGCTAACTTCCTTAATTTAATGCTAAAAACTTTTTAACCTTTTTTTAAACATTACAAAAAAGTTGTAATGAGTGTTCCCCAAAAAGTGCTTTAGTTTTTGACACTTCACGTTGGAATATTCAATTTGAAATTTGACGTGTATGAACCTATTTGTCATTAGTTACAACTCTTCTTTTACTGGGTCTAGGGATCTCATACATAAGTACACCATTTTTTTATGGGCTGTATTTTTCTTAAGAATGTTTTTTTCGATAAAATACTTACTTTTTGAGTTAATTGCAAAAAACCGTTAAAATGTGTTTTTTTTGTTGAAAAATGAACAAAAAAGAACAATAGTTCCTTAGAATTAGTCAGTTAATCCATTTCCGGACTTATTTTAAACGTATATTTTTTCATCCCTAGACGAGGTGAAAGTCACCCCCATGGCAAAAGAAAACATCGGCACAATATCAATTTTCTTCTTTGATATGTTACCTATGTGTATGCCAAATTTCATGTCAATCTTAAGTGGTTTTTTAAAATTTATGGGTTTTGCAATATTTTACCGTCAGCGAACGGACTAATAGAAGAGGATCCGATATAAGGCCGATCTGCATCGATCTATTTAATGGATAACAATAATTATTGGATATGTAATTTAGTATGTTAACAATTATAAAAAACAAGGGGTGCATGATCTAATTTTCTTCTGACTACAATCAATTAATAAATGACTTTTATCTACTCTATGTCATATTATATATAAATTTTTAGTTTGTGAAAACTGTCATTATAGATAGCAGTGCTTTAAAGTAAGCATGAAGTAACAATGTATTTTAAATGGGATTTACTTTTTCTCACTGTTTTTAACACACTTTCATATAATCAAATATTCTTTCTTAACTTTCGCGTTTCATGGTGATGACATCTTCTTCTTCTTCAAGTGCCATCTCCTCGGCGGAGGTCGGCAATCATCATAGCTATTCGGACCTTGGAGACGGCTGCTCTGAATAGTTCGTTTGATGTACATCCGTACCATTCTCTCAGGTTGCGCAACCACGATATTCTGCGTCTCCCTATGCTTCTTTTTCCTTGAATCTTTCCCTGCATAATGAGTTGGAGCAAGTTGTATCTCTCTCCACGTGTAATATGTCCGAGATATTCCAATTTTCTGGTTTTAATTGTATTTAAGACTTCCATTTCTTTATTCACCTTTCTCAGAACCTCTTTGTTTGTGACGTGTTCTGTCCATGATATTTTTAGAATTCTTCTATATACCCACATCTCGAATGATTCCAGTTTTTTCATTGATGCCGCATTCAAGGTCCAAGCTTCCATTCCGTAAAACAGAGTCGAGAAAACGTAGCACCTACCCAACCTTATTCTTAGCTCTAACCTTAGATCTCTTGTGCAGAGCACAAGAGAGGTGATGACATAATGAGCAATAAATTACAAAAAAAAATTTGACAGTTTTGTGGTTTGAAAGAAATTAGAATTTTTATATGTCAAAGTTCTAAAAATTGTAGAATAGAAATGAATTCCAGTGACGAAGAGTTACAGTATTTTTATTTGTTTATCGTAGATAAAATATTGTATGAAATTGTGCGTGAAGTACTTTTTGCGAACTTACGCGATGTATAGCATTCGCTCCGTTTCATAAAAAACTATTTTCATATATTAAAAAAAAATGTTTCGACCCGGGTAGATATTATTCCAGATTTTCAGATTTGGGCACAGAGTTGGATTGTTGGGGCATATATGGAGAGCAGGTAGCGCAACAACTATAGACTCAATTTTACAATGGAGACCCGGAGTTAGAAGGAGACGCGGAGGAACTAGAATAAATGGTTACAGGAATTAAAGGAAGATTTATATAGGGCAGGAATTAGAGACTAGCAGAAAAATAAAGAGGATAGAAGGAAATGGAGAAGCATAGTCAATAGTATCGAGTAGCAGATTGGGAAAAATCTGCTCGAAAAAGATGGATCTAGATAGCTTTTTAGCGGCTAATCCCCACCTGGAGTGTTTAGCCATTTAATTTTTTATTACATATTATTATTGGTACATCAAAAATTAAAAGGACGGTGCCTGTAATAAAATCTAAAATATTAAAATTTTCTATAAGTTCAAATTTATTTATTAACATTATTGATATAATTTTCATAAATAAATGACTTACTATTAACACTTTTTTAATTAATTCCAATAAATCCATTTTACAGCAATAATAATATATTAGTATTTTTGTAAAATAAATATCAATCATATTATCACAAATAACACAGGTTTACAAAAAAAAAACTAAATTTCGGACAATTTGACGAAACCACATGACAAGGGGGTTTTTGGAGTGGCTGATCACAAATCCGGGGTCTGCTCACCTCTATCGCGTCAGGTAAAGGTCATTTCAAGGTCAAATCAAGATAAATCGACAGTTGCTCTGAAAAAGTATATTAGGGGTTCTTGGGGTCGCTGAAGACGAATCCGGAGTCCGCTGACCTCTATCTCGTCTAGTTCAACGTCATTTTAAGGTCAAATCAACATAAATTGACACAATCGCTCTGAAAGTATAGGGAGTTTTGGGGTCGCTGATCATTAAAACTGCGGTCCGTTGAGCTCTACCACGTCATGTAAAGGTCATTTCAAGTTCAAATCAGGAGGAGTTAACAAAATTGATTTGACCTTGAAATGGCCTTTACCTGACGTGGTTGAGCTCAACGGGCCCCAGTTTTGTGATCAGGGACCCCAAAAACACCCTAATATACTTTTTCACAGCGATTGTGTTGATTTATCTTGATTTGACCTCGAAATGACCTTCAGCTAGACGTGATAGAGGTCAGCGGATCCTGGATTCGTTATAAGCGACCCCAAAAACCTCCTAATATACTTTTTCAGAGCGACTGTCGATTTATCTTGATTTGTCCTTGAAATAACCTTTACCTGACGTGATAGAGGTTAGCGAACCCCGGATTCGTAACCAGCGACCCCAAAAACCCCCTAGTCATATGGTTTTGTCAAATAGTCCGAAATGTATTTTTTTGTAAACCTGTATAATCAAAAGAATATCAATATTTTAATTTAAATAGACAACTTTAAAACACAGACAACTGTATTCACAGTAAAAGTTTCAAAAGATCACACATTACGCTCAAAATAGGAGGTAAATCTAGCAGACGAGTCGTTGTGACTTCCAAAATATGACAACACCGCTGGAAGTGACAACGCGCCTTGAACTATCCTATATATGGAAGCCATAACGTATGCTGTACGCTTCGGTATATAGGTATATATATACAAAATTTATTTTGGTAAATCCTTTCCCCTCAATAGGTAGACCGATTTTATAAGCCCCCCTTTTACCAAATACACAATTTTTAAAAAATAATTCCTAGTAGAAAAGGTGGAAGTCGGACAGCCTCTTCTGTATACCGGAAGTCACAACTTAACGTGCATCAATATATATATATATATATATATATATATATATATATATATATATATATATATATATATATATATATATATATATATATATATATTATTGTGTTTTCAATTTATCAATCAAAGGCCAAATGAAAATTAAATTAAATTTTTTTTTAAATAACGCGGGCACATAAATTTGATACATCCTGTATATTGATCTGTAAATATTTATTAGAATTTAGTTTGGATGTAAGTGGATTTCTTTTTAATGAGCTTTCCGATGAACCATTAAAGACTTTTGTGAATAATTAAAGTGAAAAGGACGACGTATTTAGGTTTAAAATGGAAAAGGTTGTTTATTACGGGAACTATAGAATCCACAGGTAGAGGTAATTATCATTTTCTAGAAAAATGGTTTAAAAGAAAGTTTGGAATTTTAATATCTTTGTTTCACCCCAAGTAAATGTTGTAGAATTCACCAAAAGTAATTAAGATGGTCGGAATAGTTTTGAAAATGACTGTTTTGTTTGTCGAATGGAAAAGAGAAATGTTTCTGATTCTTGGCAATTTGGAAGGGGAAAAGTGGTTGGAATGATTGAGTGAGTCTAAAAAAGAAGGCATTATGTTATTGGCATCGCTGAGGAGCAGTTCGACGTTTTCGTGGATAGATAGTTAGCAAGTACCAGTGGTTGTTTTATAGTGGAGAATAGAGCTGAAAAGTGGAACGAGAGACAGATCAAATTGAGACGAAATACCTCTTTGATCCTGTATTCTTGTGAGAAGGAGAGTAGAGAATTTTTGGAGTTTTGTTTGAATCGAGTACTGGTCAAAAGAGGCCTGGCTTGTTGGAGAATTGGTGCTGGTATGCTGATAGTTTTGAAGCTGGAGAACGGAGAGGGCTTTGATGAGTAGCTTTTAACATAGTCAACGAGGGAGAGCTGTTTTGGGTCACGAGAAGACATCAGAGTGAGTGAAGCAAAAGGTCAGTCAACTTATGTGAAAGATATTTTTATGTTCGGAAACTAAAATTTTGAGTAAAAAGCGTAGGAATTAAAATTCCAATATTTCAGAAAGTAAATAGGGAGTATAGCTAATCTTGCGAATACATAATTTGGTTTTGTTTATTTTGTTGTACCAAAGTCATCGGGAATGTATATTGGTATACGGATCCGAAGCATGGAGAATAAAGGAACACCTAAAACGAAAATTAGAAGCTACTGAGATGGACGCCCTAAGAAGAGCAAGTAGAACATCAAGATTGGACCGGGTTAGAAATGAGGAAGTAAAGCGAAGAATGAATTTACAAGAAACGGTTGTAGAATGCATTGAGAAGAAACAATTAACGTGGTACGGGCATGTTCAGAGAATGGGGGAGGAAAGACTGCCAAAGAAAATTATGAAATGGATACCCACAGAAAACAGAAAAAGAGGAAGGCCAAGAACGACATGGATACAAGGAGTAAGACGATCAATGAGTGTACGAGGATTAGAAGATGAAAACTGCAATGATATAAGATATTGGCAACAAGGCATCGGACAATGTCGGAGGACGTTTTGAACCCGAATTTATATATATATATATATATATATATATATATATATATATATATATATATATATATATATATATATATATATATATATATATATATATATATTAATGTGATATTCAAAGATCGGTGTGCTCAAAGTAATTGATTAGATAATTAATTAATTAATTAAATTTAATTTTAATGATGCACTTATGATTTAATCACACTATTTAATGCTCTAATCTCAGGGTTTTATATTCTCGTGCTTCAATATCTCCTTTGCTTTACATATGATAAATAAGGTCAAAGACTAACGGAATAAAACACATATATGGTACAAAAACATCTATTGAAATAAATTCACCCTCAAAATATCCTCTAAAAATAATATCTCCTATTCTGATTATTGAAATACTCCTACCACTATCTAAAGTACTTATTGAAATTTGCGTTATGAATAATTCTACAAAAAAAAATAAAACTGTCTCTCGGATGATGAGTTGTCCAAATTCTTGTCTCTGGTCGCCTACAATTTACTCTTAGCAGCCCCCTATGTAGTCAGCAATCTCGCAACAAACTATTGCAAGCCTATTGTCATCAATGACCCCCTACAGATGCACGTATCTTTCAAAAAACAATGCTAGCCTTTTCTCCTCTCAATAAACTGAATCTATTTCTCGTTCCGGCATGCAACGGTGACTCTTGGAATATAAGTAGAACAATATAACTTACAATGCTTTACGTGATGAGCCTCCGTCAGGACACTTATTTCAACAAACTCACAGCTATTCATTTATCTGCCTTACTACTTCAGGAGACTCTCAGAGATCACCACTATTCGACTTGACGATCATTTAACAACTATCGTCTAGAATCACATTCGTTTAAAGGCCAGCACTAAACAGTAACGTTGAAAAAATTATTCTACCGTAAAATTAAATTATTTAAAAAATTATGAAAGTCCACTGACAACGATTCCAAAGAATTAAATTCAAAATTGTCAATGTCAGATTCAACACCAACTTTTCCTACCATTAGAAATTTCCTAAAACTAATTACATGCCAATCGGTTTTTAAGGAGATTACATTCATTTAAATTTCTAAATACAATTGTTCCCTAACCCGGTCTCATTGTCCAAACACATAACCACTTCCTTATCATACTAACTGTACAAAGAAAATACTTAATCCCTATTTAAATTTTGTTTACCTACGGCCATCCAAAGATAATTGACTTTCATTTCTTCGAAATGAATTTTGGTATATTTTTATTATATGTTTTAACTTTTCTAAAATATTAAGATCGAAACCATATTAATTCAAATTTTACATATCTTAACAACTCCCCGCCATTTGATTTGCCGAAAAACTCTGTTATTTATTTAAATGACACAAGTTTTTTTTAGGATCAAATTATTCCATTATGTTACCAAACTCTACTCATGATACTTATAAATGTCGTGAATGTTAAAAATACCCCGTATCTTGCCTGTCTCTATATGCGCTAATTCATAACTATTTACCCCATTTTCCGTATTGACCCTATATGGACCTTCAAATACCGGCATCAATTTAGCACAAATACCATTTTGTAAATTGGACACCCTTAGTGCCCTCACTAAAACTTTATCCCCTTTCTGGAATGTAACCGGCCTTCTTCTTCGGGTCCTCTCTTGCCTTTGGAGATATTTCTCTCCACTTCGTCTCAATCTTCGTTGAACCACCTCGATCACTTCTTCGTATTGTCTGGGGGCGGTGTCTTCCCACGGTCTCGTAGGCATTGTTCCTTTCATTACATATAAAGGCGTCTCCTTGGTAACCGTATTTGGTGCACAGTTCAAATACGTCTCTATTTCAAACACTTTTCTGTCCCAATGTCGATGATGTTCTTCCGCAGCAATTCTTAGAAATTTTGTGACTTCTTGTATAAAACGCTCTGATGGGTTGCTCTGTGGATGTCGGATGCTTACAAATTTTGTATTTATGCCTCTCTCTCTTAATTCCCCTTTAAAACGGTCGTTCCTAAAGTATGTTGCATTGTCCAACAAAATATTGTCTGGTCTTCCCACTGTTTCGATAAAATCGTCTATCTTCCGAAGTATTTCAGCTCCTTTCGTGGTTCTACATGGGTACAGTTTTAAATACTTTGAAAAAACATCCACCATAACTAATATGTGTTTATTCCTCTGTGTTGTTGTTATTAAATCGCTCAACATATCAATGGCGACAATATCCAGTTTCTTCCTAGCTATGACGTTTTTTGTGATGTTTTCGTTTTTGAAATTCTTACTTTTACACTTTTGGCATGTCTCGCAATTTCGAGTCATCTCTTTGGCTATTGTATAGTCCTTTCGACAAATGTAGTTCTCCCTGAACATAAGCCACACCTTCCTGCTTCCAATGTGTCCGTTGTCACAGTGTAATTTTGCTAAAACTTCTTTTGCCATCTGTTCCTTGATTACATATAGTTCTCTACCATCGACCCTCTTAAAATATAAGTTATCCTCTTGTTCGACCCTTTGCTTTTCTCTTTCATCCAGTTGTTCCTGATTTTCCCTGATCTGAGCCAAAGAAAATAAGCCTGCTTCTTCTCTCATTATGTTCATGCCAACGTGGAGAGTTTTGTGGTCCTCTTTGCGGAATTG
Organism: Diabrotica virgifera virgifera; assembly: GCF_917563875.1. NCBI lineage: Eukaryota > Metazoa > Arthropoda > Insecta > Coleoptera > Chrysomelidae > Diabrotica > Diabrotica virgifera. The sequence goes on along the minus strand of NC_065443.1, from coordinate 164,425,241 downwards.
TTCATCTCTCGTCAACGCATCAGCCAAGATATTGTCAGTTCAGTTTATTGTCAGATATATATATATATATATATATATATATATATATATATATATATATATATATATATGTTACACTTGAAGTTTCCGCGGGAGCTATATGTGCTTTCTGTTGTTTTCCGGGTTTGACTCCGCGTTGAATAATTTTGGTTTTGAGAAAAACCATTATTTTGACGACGTTTCGGCAAGATCTCACTTGCCATTGTCAAGTCAGGTAGTTCCGCTTCTCGCTGCTGCTTGAAGTAAACTGGATTAAACAGTTTACTTCAAGCAGCAGCGAGAAGCGGAACTAACTGACTTGACAATGGCAAGTGAGATCTTGCCGAAACGTCGTCAAAATAATGGTTTTTCTCAAAACCAAAATTATTCAACGCGGAGTCAAACCCGGAAAACAACAGAAAGCATATATATATATATATATATATATATATATATATATATATATATATATATATATATATATATATATATATATATATATAAATAACAATAAAAAAAATTTAATCAACTTACATAACTAAAATATAACAGTTTCCTACAACTAAAATATAATTATAAAAAAAAAAAATACATACTGTCTCTACAAAAAAGGACAAAGAATAAGTACAATAAATTTTTCTACGAGCGTGCAAAAAGTCTACTTTTCCGCACGCGTTTTAGTTTGGAAAGTTTTACTTTTCCGCATTACTTTTCCGCACTGAATTTAGATATATTAATATGGCATTAAACTAATTTTAATACATGCAATAAACTAATATTTAGATGTACAATTTAATAAAAAGTTTTTGTCTTGGTAAAAGGTATATTAGTGTAAAAAGCCTCTATAGGGCTACAAGCATAGAAACAAAACGTTTTCGCTCTGTAACAAGAGCATCATCAGTGTTACAAGAACATGGTGAGCCAACCAAAAAATACAAAGGTCAAAGCCTTTCAAAAACAGACTAAAAGTCTCATATAGACGCAAACATGTCAAAATCCAAAGGATGGATATAATTCCTATGGCTACGGCTCTAAGTAAGTGGGCCAATAGGTAACAATTTGGTCATTATGTTACAAGAGGTGACAGTATATGTTGCCCTAGGGCCGTAGCTATAGGAATTATATTCATCCTTTGGATTTTGATATGTTTGCATCTGTATGAGACTTTTAGTCTGTTTTTAAAAGGCTTTGACCTTTGTATTTTTTGGTTGGCTCACCATGTTCTTGTAACACTGATTATGCTCTTCTTACTGAGCGAAAACGTATTGTTTCTATATTTGTAGCCCTATAGGGGATTTTTAAACTAATATACCTTTTACCAAGACCAACATTTTTGATTAAATTTCACTTGTAATTAATAGTATACAGCCAGCTACAGAAAATTCTTCCTCGTATATTTTTAATATTTAGATATTATTTACTAATTTATTTCAAATGTATCTTAGTGTGTTAATGTTCTAATGAAATTAACGCGACAATTCGATGAAATAAAATTATTTTGACATAATATTCGAAAGTCAAATCAGTAGACAATAACAGTCGTTTTGAATCTTCGTCATGGAAACCAATTATATTAAAAGTTTGGTTTTGACAACCTTGTCAAAGAATTAATTGGTGTATTTTCGTATATAATATCACAAGAGAGAAAATTTTGCCGGTAATGTTTTCGACTGGTATGGAAGTTTCTTGCCTGGCAATTTTCGCGAATTAAATTTTGACTTAAATCACGAGACGTCAGTCGAGTGATTTTGTCAAAATTTCATAAGCGAAAATTACCAAAAGGCAACGAACTTGAATGAAACCAGGAGAAAATATTGCCGGTAAATAATTTTCTCTCAAATGATATTCGACAAGACTATTTCACGAGACAATTAATGCACCATATCAACGAAGTATAATGTTTATTTATTTGTTATGACCAGACACTTTCGTGACGGATCTGTCATAATTTTGTCGCTGAGAAATCACGTCGCTAAGGAGTTTTGTCAGTAGGAAATTATCCGTTGCTATGAAGTTTTATCAGTTAAAAACAGTCTAGTGAAATAGTCGTATATAATATCACAAGAGAGAAAATTTTGCCGGCAATATTTTCGACTGGTATGAAAGTTTGTTGCCTGGCAATTTTCGCGAATTAAATTTTGACTTAAATCACGAGACGTCAGTCGAGTGATTTTGTCAAAATTTCATAAGCGAAAATTACCAAAAGGCAACGAACTTGAATGAAACCAGGAGAAAATTTTGCCGGTAAATAATTTTCTCTCGAATGATATTCGACAAGATTATTTCACGAGACAATTAATGCATCATATCAACGAAATATGATCTTTATTTATTTGTTATTACCATACACTTTCGTGACGTATCTGTCATAATTTTGTCGCTGAGAAATCACGTCGTTAAGGAGTTTTGTCAGTAGAAAACGATGCGTTGCTATGCCGTTTTATCAGTTTGTTACGCGATTGACTCTACTATTTTATTTATTTATATCTTTAGGCGCTAAGTTTAATTTTAAATAAAGCAAGACTTACTTATATTATTTTATTTACATCACTTATTTATTTTAATAATTAAAATAACACCAACTAACACATCTAATTTATTTACAACTCAAATTTATGATTTAATTAACTAAACATACTTCCGATAACTAATAAATACATTTCACTAAATCCGAATCGAATACAATTATATCACGCGTCGCGGCTCGTTTATTGACTGACTGCCCTCTGCTTAAAAATCCTCCGCTTATATAGATACGGCTCTGCTTCGAGAACATTTCGAATGCCTGAGACATGTCTCCGCCCATCATCGGGAATACTCTGGCTTAGCGGAGAAATTACTCGTCAATGACGTGGCCCCGTTGTTTGTGACTGCTAGGGGCAGGGCCGGCCTCAGTTAGAAACTCGTCACTTTGCCCCCTCCTTAAAAGAAGGTTCCTCCTGGAACCTTGTCGGGACTGGAACTGGATGCTGGTATCTGCAACTGGACCCTCTTTTACAACTCCCAGTTGTATAAAAGTGACAGGGGACGGTCTTCTCTCCGCACCAGTAACAATGCGGATTGCAACAGACTAACACCCGGACCTCGGTGTCTTTAAAAATTTCTTCTACCATATTTCGGATAACTCTCCAGTCTAATTGGCGGCATTCTAACTTTGGCATGGCTAACTTTTGCACGTCGGACTCCAACACGTGCTCTCTCAATTGAATTAATGCATCCCATACATCTTGGTAGGTAGGTTGGTCATGGACAGTGTCTTTTGTTACCAGATAGAATAGGTAACGTGATGCATCTTGGAGTTTCAATGCTTTGCCAGGAGCTGGCAGTTGGCATTGAAGTTCTGCAACTCGATCAAACTTCCTTCGGAAGGCGGATGCCAACCCTCGTGCGTCTTTGATACTGGCCGGGATGGTACGGGCCAGTGAATAGTCATCGGGAAGTGCGAGTAGATCTCGCTTTTCTTCATTGGTAACACCATGTCTCGCTTTACCGGTACCTCCATAGGCCCCCATGAACTCCTCAAACGTGAGGTCAGGCATCTCTCGAACTTGGTTTACTTCCACTTCTTCATCTACGTCGTGGTCTCCCTCGTACGGCGCCAACCGGTTATGATGGACTATCATCGGCTTTCCCCTAGGAATCTTGCTTATTCGGTAGATAACGTCATTGATTTTCTTGACAATGAGGTACGGACCTTCCCAGAACTGCTGCAACTTGGGAGAACAACCTGTTCGCTTCTTTGGATTATAAAGCCAGACTTTGTCGTTCTCCTTGAAACATCCCCCCTCGGCTTGGGTATCGTATCGTTTCTTCATTCGGTCGCTAGCGATCTGAAGATTAGAACGGACCAACTCATGTATATCGTCCATTCTTCTTCGCAATTCATTTACGTAATCCTCACCAGCAACATCTTCTCCATGTCGACATCCAAACTCTAGATCACAGGGTAGACGCATCTCACGTCCAAATAGGACTTTTGCTGGTGTTTGGCCAGTTGATTCATTAACAGCAGATCTATAGGCCATTGCGAAGAACGGAAGGTACTGGTCCCAGTCTCGTTGATGATTGGACACCATCTTTGTCAAATACTTGCCGACTGTCCTATTCATACGCTCCACCATTTTATCCGATTGCGGGTGATAGGCCGTGGTCCTTGTCTTCTTCATGCCTAGTTTATCACAGATTCCTTGAAATAGATCGCTCTCAAAGTTCCTTCCTTGGTCACTATGGATCTCCAGAGGTACTCCAAATCGGCTGATGCAGTCTTTGATTAACACATCTGCAATAGTGGCGGCCTTCTGGTCTGGAATTGCGTAGATCTCCACCCACTTCGTGAAGTAATCCATTACCACCAACATGTATTTGCATCCATTGTCACTTTCTGGAAATGGCCCGGCAATATCCAAAGTTATTCTTTCAAACGGACTTCCAACATGGTACTGTCTCATAGGAGCCTTTCTTTTCCGGTAGGGCCCGTTACTTGTAGCACAGGTAGTACATTTCTTACACCAGTCCTTCACATCGTCGGAACTATTCATCCAATAAAATCGTTCCCGAATTCTCTGAAGGGTCTTCTTTACACCAAAATGCCCTCCTGATGGACTGTCCTGTAACTGACGAAGTACTTCGGCTACTCTGCTCTTTGGAATCACCAACTGTGTTCTCCTCACCGAACCATCATCATTTTCTATTACTCGTTTAAGCAAGCTGTCTTCCAAGATAAATGAGTTCCACTGGGCCCAATACGTCTTAACTACTGAGCCTAGGCTTGATATTTCTTGCCAAGATGGTCGACGATTTTCTTCTTTTCATTTTCGAATATTCTGTAAAACTGGATCTTTTTCTTGTTCTTCCTTGATCTTGGTAGGCGTCCACTCGTCGTTGACCACTGTTGTTCTTAGTACTGCTGCTTCCTTTGACTCTGTTTTGTTGCAATGGGAACATTCTGCTGGACACGGTCTTCTAGATAGAGAATCAGCGTTCCTGTGGCTAACTCCGGCCCGATGCTCGATCTTGAAATCATATTATTGAAGTCGTTCAATCCATCTGGCTATCTGACCCTCTGGATTCTTAAACTGCATTAACCATTTAAGGGCGGCATGGTCGGTTCGGATTAGAAACTTCCTTCCGTAGAGGTGTTGATAGAAGTGTTCCACTGATTTTACTACTGCTAGAAGTTCTCTTCTCGTGACGCAATAATTTCGTTCAGGTTTTGAAAGCACTTTACTAAAATATCCAAGGACTCGTTCCTGTCCTTCTTGGATCTGCGACATCACTCCTCCAATTCCCACATTGCTTGCATCCGTATCTAAGATGAACTCTCCTTCTGGCAGTGGATACCCTAATATTGGCGCTGTAATTAAATGCCTCTTCAAAGTTTCAAAGGCCGTTTGGCAGTCTCCATCCCAGCAATAATCCCTTGCTTCCTCTGTAAGTCGCGTTAATGGCTTAGCGATATCTGCAAACTTCTTAATGAATCTCCGGTAGTAAGTACATAGTCCCAGAAAACTTCTTACTTGATGTTTATCAGTTGGTTCCGGCCATTCCTTAATGGAATCGATTTTTCCTTTGTCCACGGCCACTCCTTCTTTGCTGACTATATGGCCTAGATAATTGACTTTACTTTGAAATAGCTGGCATTTCTTGGGGTTTAACATTAACTGGGCAGCTTTAAGTCGATTAAAAACGTCTTCTAAATTCTTCAGGTGGTCTTCAAACGTCTCCCCCAAAACGATTATGTCGTCTAAATACACCAGGCACGTCTTCCAAGATAACCCTCTCAACACATTTTCCATAAGCCTCTCAAATGTCGCAGGAGCATTACAGAGTCCGAACGGCATAACGTTGAATTCCCATAATCCAGATCCTGTCGTAAAGGCCGTCTTCTCCTTGTCCACTGGATCCATTTCTACCTGCCAATATCCAGACTTCAAGTCCAACGTAGAAAACAATTTACTTCCAGCCAATGTGTCCAACGTGTCGTCGATCCGAGGCAGAGGATAACTATCTTTCTTGGTAACATTGTTCAACAAACGGTAGTCCACACAGAACCTCGTAGTTCCATCTTTCTTCTTGACCAGGACCACCGGAGAGACCCATGGGCTCGTAGAAGTTTCTATCACCCCGTCTTTCTTCATTTCTTGAACAATCCTTTCAGCTTCCTCTCTCTTCGCCTGTGGTAATCGTCGAGCTGATTGACGAATTGGCCTAGCGGTACCAGTGTCAATTTTATGTTTGACAACTGTCGTTCTTCTTGTCTTTCCTCCTTTTGGTACGAATATGTCACGATATTGCCTAAGAAATTCCCTTAATTTCCTTTTTTCCATTTGATTTAGAGATTGGCCTGCAACTGCAACCATTTGGTCGAACTTGTCCTTGGAATTATCTGATGTTGTCGTCTGACGGATTATGGACGTCACGGGTACACAAGTTCCTACTTTTGTCTCCTTCTTGATGGTCACCGGGTAGTCATTGACATTAATCAATCTCACGGGAATTTCTTTAGCAGAAGTAACCAATTCCTTTCCAATTATGATCCCTCGGCCAACCTCCTCGTCGTGGTTCCATGGCTCCATCATAACAGGTGTTCCTTCTTCTACAATTCCCTGTAGCCGCGCTACGATGATCTTTCACTCCTCGCAGGCACAACTGTATCTTCTCTAATAGCTGCTAGCATAGTGCTGTCATTATGTGGATGAAGAAATACCTCCTCGTTGCCAACTTTGATTACCCTGTTCTTAAAATCCAATTGAAATCCACGCAAATTCATTACGTCCATTCCTAATATAACATCTTCTTCGATGTCTGCAACTATGACAGTATGGACGAACTTTTCTGCTCCAATCCCCAATTGTATCTGGATTTCTCCGTGGATGTTGGCATTTTCACCTGTGGCAGTCCGCAGTCGCAACCTCGTTGGTAAGAGTTTCTTACGACTGTTTATAACTGACGGTCGTATAATGGTCCTGGTCGCTACGGTATCCACCAACAATGTATACTTTTTACCATTTATTTCTCCATCTACATATACATTATCTTCACGACATTTCAAATAAGCTATTAGTATGAGATGGTCTTTAGAGGAGTTCTGAGTCGAGGCTGCCCCCCTAGGGTCTGTGCGTTCTCTTATTTCCTGCTGGCGAGTTTCTTGATTTGCGTTCTTCCTTAAACTCCGTGCGTACCCCTTTTCACCACAATTGCAGCAATTCATGGTCTTCGTTTTCTTCGATGTAAAGCTTTTCACCATATTTACCAGCTGGTCAAGTTTGTCTTCATCCTCTTCTTCTTTCACAGTTCGAACTGCACTGTACTCACCAGAGGCTTGCGTAGCTGATTCGAACTCGAGGGCCGCGGACAATACATCGACCAGCGTCTTGTGACGAGCTAATCGCAGTGTTCTCTGCATTTCAACATCACGAAGACCATCCATAAATGTTTGAACAGCCAATATTTCCATCATGTCTTCGGGAGCTGTTGGATATGCATATCGTACCAACCTGGCAATATCTAGCTCATATTCTTGAAGAGTTTCATCTTTCTTTTGTCGTCGGTTTTTAAGCCGCGCCTGATAGACATACTCCAAATGTTCGTGCCCATAACGCATGTTTAGTCTCTTCATGAGTTGTTCAAAATCATTCGTCTCCTCTACAGCTATGATCTGGAGTACATCCAAAGCCTCTCCTCGAAGAGAAATAACCAGATTTACAGCTTTGTCTTTTTCAGACCATCCGTTCGCTCTTGAAACTGTTTCAAACTGTTTCTTATAACTGTTCCATGACGACTTTCCGTCGAAATTTGGCACCTTAACACGAGCATAACCCACACTCCATTCAACCATAGACCGTGGCTCCAATTTGTATTTCGTTTCATCATCTTTAATGTCTGTTAAGATGGATTCCATCCCTTTGTCTACTTTCTCCGTTTCCTCCATTTTCTTTTCTATTTACTTGATCTTTTCTTCAAAAGTAGATTTTATGGACGATATCTTGTCGTCAAAATCCGAAGTGACTTTAGAGATTTCGTTAGTCATCTTGTTTTCAAGGGATGAAATATCACCCGAAACTTTGGAAATTTCACTAGAAACTTTCTGTTCTAATGATGCAATGTCTGTCGAAACTTTAGAAACATCGAAGGAAACTTTGGAAACGTCGGAGGAAACTTTCGAAATCTCGCCAGAAACTTGTGAGATTTCACTAGAAACTTTGCTCTCTAACGATGTAATGTCTGTCGAAACTTTGTTCTCTAGCGATGTAATGTCTGTCGATACTTTGTTCTCTAGCGATGTAATGTCTGTCGATACTTTGTTCTCTAACGATGTAATGTCTGTCGAAACCTTCGAAATCGACGAGATCACAGCAGCATGCTTGTCTTCAAACAAATAGGTTTCTGGATCTTTACCCTCTTCCTGAAGAGCGTTCTTTAGACGTTCGACCAGATCAGCCTTTTTCCCAGTAGAACTCAGATCCCTTTCTTCCAATTCAAGTCTCAGGTCTGCAATTTTTAGCTTACACAAGGTAGACATGATCACACACTTTATTTATTACGATTTATATTTTATTTATTTTTAAAGGTTCCACACTCTATTTAAACCGAAAATTTACGTTGAATTTATGTATTTCAAGTATCCTCACTTCTGCACCATTTTGTTACGCGATTGACTCTACTATTTTATTTATTTATATCTTTAGGCGCTAAGTTTAATTTTAAATAAAGGAAGACTTACTTATATTATTTTATTTACATCACTTATTTATTTTAATAATTAAAATAACACCAACTAACACATCTAATTTATTTACAACTCAAATTTATGATTTAATTAACTAAACATACTTCCGATAACTAATAAATACATTTCACTAAATCCGAATCGAATACAATTATATCACGCGTCGCGGCTCGTTTATTGACTGACTGCCCTCTGCTTAAAAATTCTCCGCTTATATAGATACGGCTCTGCTTCGAGAACATTTCGAATGCCTGAGACATGTCTCCGCCCATCATCGGGAATACTCTGGCTTAGCGGAGAAATTACTCGTCAATGACGTGGCCCCGTTGTTTGTGACTGCTAGGGGCAGGGCCGGCCTCAGTTAGAAACTCGTCACAAGTTAAAAACAGTCTAGTGAAATAGTCATATTTAATTAAAAACTGCAATCGCGTGCGGAAAAGTATGACTTTCCGCACTTCTTAGGAAAATAACTATAAGTAAGAAAAACAAAATAGATTGAATTAATTTTTTTTTATTTTTATTTCATTAAATTTGTCAATTATTACATTTGTACAAATTTTTTGTAGTAGGTATAACATTTTCTATATTTAAAATAGCCAAATAGACTTTTTTGATTTATAGAGTTTCATAAATACGACTTTACTCTTCACTCTTTTCAGTACCGAGAAAGATCTTTCCGCTAAAGTGTTGCTAATCGGTATAGTTGAATAAATTTTAAGCAACGTTTCTGCATCTTTTGTAAACGTTGATATAGTATTATTTTAAATCAATAAGATCATCATACTTTGCGGATTTTGTAAGATATTATATGTGCTGTAAAGTTCGTTAAACTGTGCCACTTCTTCCACTAAATACTAAATCATCAACATCGATATCGTTCTCACATTATTCGGTAATAGTTTTTAAGTCTACTGCTCCACTTTTGTCTCTGAACAATATGTTAAAAATATCGTTTACAGAATCATAAGCATCTTTTCTTATAGATAGTTGCGCAATTATTAAAGTATCAAAAACAGGGAAAAAATTATTTATTTTAATATTTTCATGTCCTTTTAAAAAACTTAATAAGAACGGTTTGTGTTTTATGAATATAACTCTTATTGTTACCATTTATCATTTCCTGTTCATAAAATGAATTTTGAATTTTGGAAATTTATTTTGTTATTTCAATAACATTTTTTTGGTGATCTTTCCGGGCCCCATTAAAAGGCGGGCCCGAGTCAGGTGTCTCACAGGCCTAGTGGTAAAATAGGCCCTGACCAGGGCATTTAGCACTAAAAACACCCGAATAAATAGATTTTTAAATATAGCACCTAGAGATTTACAGTTTTTTGCATTATGTTTAGAATGACGTCAGGAAAAAAGTCTACCATTCAAAAATGGGTGGAAATGCATACCTGCACTGTAAAGTGCATAAAATGAATCCAATAATTACATAAATATAAAAATAAAGTCAAAATCAGTAAACTAAGGAACAAAATTTATTATTTGGGGGATTTTGGGGTCACTGAATACGATTACGCCATCAGAACTGACCCCCGGATCACCTGGTGCCCAAGGTCACGGCAAGATACGTCATCTTCAGGAGTTTCGATGGTTTTCGAGACTAAATCGATGCTAACGGATTACTCACGGGTCTTAGGGGTCTCTGAATACGAATATGCCATCAGAATTGACCTCCGGATACTTGGTGCCCAGGGTCGCTACTAAGGCACGTCATCATCTGGAGTTTCGAGGGATTTCGGCACTAAATTGATGTTACTAGATTCGGGGGTTTTTGAGGAGTTAAATACGAATATGTCATCATAATAGACCTCTGGATCACCTGGTGCCCAAGGTCACTTCGAGAGACGTCATCTTCTGGAGTTTCGAGGGCTTCCGGTATCAAATTGATGCAAAGGGATTACTTGCGGATTTTTGAGGTCGCTAAACACGAATATGCCATCAGAATAGACCACCGGATTACCTGGTGCCCAAGGACACTGCAAGGGACGTCATCTTCTGGAATTTCGAGTGCTTTCGGTATTAAATTGATGCAAATGGATTACCTACGGGTTTTTGGGTCGCTAAACACGAATATGCCATCAGAATTGACTTCCGGATTACCTGGTGCCCAGGGTCGCTACAAAGGCACGTCATCATCTGGAGTTTCGAGAGATTTCGGCACTAAATTGATGTAATTCAACTACTCTGTGGTTTTTCAGGTAGTTAAACCCGAAGATGACATCAATACAGAACTTAGGATCACCTGGTGCCCAAGGCCACTGTAAGGGACGTCATCTAAAGTTTCGAGAGCTTTCGGTATCAGATTGATGCAAACGGATCACTTACGGGTTTTTGAGATCGCTAATCATGAATATCTCATCATAATTTAATTACGGAGCACTTGTTGCCCAGGATCGCTACTATGGCACGTCATCTTCTGGAGTTTCGAGGGTTTTTGGTATAAAAATAGATAAAAAATGGATTACTCGGGGGGTTTTTGAGGTCGCCAAACACGAATATACCATTAGAGCAGACGCACAGAGCACCTGGTGACCATGGTCACTGCAAGGGATGTCATCTTTTGGAGTTTCGAGGGTTTTCGGCATTAAATTGTTGCAAATGGATTACTGGAGTGTTTTTGGAATAGCTGAACGCGAATATGCCATCAGATCTGACCCACGGAGCACCTGGTGTCTAAGGCGGCTCATCTTCTGGAGTTTCGGGGGGTGTCGGAATTAAATTGATGCAAACGGATTACTCATGGGTTTTTGGAGTTGTTAAACACGAATTCACCATCAGAACAGACACCAGGGGCCTGGCGCCTAGGTCAGGTCATCTTCTGAAGTTTCGAGAGTTTTTGGTACTAAGTTGATGCAAACGGGTTACTAACGGGTTCTTGGGATTGCTAAACACAAATACGCCATCAGAAGAGACATCAAAGCACCTAAGCCTAAGGCACGTTATCTTCTGGATTTTCGAAAGTTTACGATACTAAATTAATACAAACGAATTACTCATGGGTTTTTGGGGTTGCTGAATACGAATACACCATCAGAACAGACACCAGAGCACCTGGTGGCTAAAGCATATTATCTTATAGAATTTCGAGAATTTTGAAGCAAACAAATTGCTTATAGGTTTTTGGGTTTGCTGAACACGAATATGAAATGAGAACCCACCCCCTGCGTTCCTAGTGGCCAGAGTGGCTGCTATGCACATCATGTTTTAGAATTTTGAGGCATTCTGGCACTAAATTGGTACACACCGAGTATTCGTAGGTTTTCTGAGTTGCTGTTCAAAGAAATCATTCAAATTGCTAACTTTTTTTTTGCTATTTTACTTAGACCGTTTATTAAAATAACTACGTTGTGCTATACAATTTTTAAATTGTTTATAAATATAAACTCAATTTATATCTGACAGCATATTTCCTTCATTTATTTCAAAATCGATTTACTATATTTTATTTTTATGTTGTGATCCCTCGTGGTCACTAGATACTCCAAAGTCTTTCATCTAAGTCATATTCGTATTCAGCAACTCCAAAAACATAAGAGTAATCCGTTTGCATCAATTTAGTACCAAAACTCTATAAATTCCAGATAAGGCGTGCCATTGGCACCTGGTACACCGGTGTCTGTTGTGATGGAGTATTCGTATTCAGCAACCCCAAAAATCTATTAGTAAGCCATTCGCATCAATGTAGTATTATGACACTCAAAATTTCAGAAGATGACGCCCCTTGTAGTGACCCTTGGCACAGGGTGCACCAGGGGTCGGTTCTGATGACATATTCGTATTTAGCGACCTCAAAAACCTTCCAGTAAATCTATTTGTATTATTTAAATGCCAAATATGTTCGTAACTCCAGAAAAAGACGCCCCTTGCTGTGATCTTAGTCACCAGGTGCTCTGGAGCTCGGTTCTCATTGCGTATTCATGTTTAGCGACTTTAAGCCCTTGAGTAATACATTTGCATCAATTTAATGCCGAAGACACTCAAAACTCCAGAAGATAACGTGCCTTAGTAGCGGTTCTGGACACCAGGTACTCCGGAATTAAATTCTGATGGCATATTCGTGTTCAGCGACCCCAAAAACGCGTAAGTAATCCGTTTGCGTCAATTTAATACCGAATGCCCTCGACACTCCAGACGGTGCCGTCCCTTGCAGTGACCTTGGGCACCAGGTGATCTCGTGGTCTGTTCTGATGGTATATTCGTGTTTATCGACCTCAAAAACCCCCGAGTAATTCATTTTTATCAATTTAGTACCGAAATCCCTCAAAACTCTAGAGGACGTCCATTGCAGTTACCTTGGGCTCCAGGTGCAGAGGGGGTCGTATCTGATGGCAGATTCGTGTTTAGAGACCTCAAAAACCCTCCAATAATCCATTGGCATCAATTAAATGCCGAAAACCCTCAAAACCCCAAAAGATGACGTGCCCTAATAGTGACCCTGGGCACCAGGTACTCCGGACTTCATTTCTGATGGCATATTCGTGTTTAGAGACCATAAAAACCCGTAAGTAATCCGTTTGCATCAATTTAATACCTAAAGCACTCGAAACTCCAGAAGATGACGTCCCTTGCAGTGACCTTGGGCACCAGGTAATCCAGTGGTCTATTATAATGGCATATTCGTATTTGGCGACCTCAAAAACCCCCGCGTAATCCGTTTGCGCCAATTTAATACCGAAAACACTCGAAACTCCAGAAGATGACGCCCCTTGGAGTGACCTTGGGCACCAGGTAATCCGGTGGTCCATTCTGATGAAATATTCGTGTTGGGCGACCCCAAAAACCCCCGAGTAATCCGTTTGCACCAATTTAATACCGAAAGCCCTCGAAAGTCCAGAAGATGACGTCCCTTGCAATGACCTTGGGCACCAGGTAATCCGGCGGTCTGTTTTGATGGCATATTCGTATTCCGCTACCTCAAAAACCTATAAGTAATCGGTTTGCGTCAATATAGTACCGAAAAACCTCGCCCAAAGGATGACGCCCCTTGCAGTGACGTCACTGACGCCCTCACGGACACCATGTGCTACGATGGTCTGTTTTGATCGCATGTTCTTGTTTAACGACTTTAAAAACGCCCGAGTAATCCGTTTCCATCAATTTAATGCCGAAATCCCTCAAATCTTCAGAAGATGACGTCTCTTGCAGTGACCTTGGGCACCAGGTAATCTGGTGGACTATTCTGATGACATATTCGTGTTTGGCGACCCCAAAAACCCCCCGAGTAATCCGTTTGCACCAATTTAATACCGAAGGCCCAGAAGATGACGTCCCTTGCAATGACCTTGGGCACCAGGTGATCCAGAGGTCTGTTCTGATGGCATATTCGTGTTTAACTATTAACTATTCGTCTTTAGCGACCCCTAAGACCCGTGAATAATCCATTTGCATCGATTTAATGCCGAAAACCATCGAAACTCCAGAAGATGACTTTTCTTGCCGTGATCTTGGGCACCAGGTGATCCGGGGGTCAGTTCTGATGGCGTAATCGTATTCAGTGACCCCAAAAACCCCCCAAGTAATAAATTTTGTTCCTTAGTATACTGATTTTGACTTTTATTTTTATATTTATGCAATTTTGGATGCATGTTATGCACATTACAGTGCAATTATGGATTTCCACCCATTTTCGAATAGTAGACTTTTTCCTGACGTCATCCTGAACATAATGCAAAAAACTGCAAGTCTCTAGGTGCTGTATTTAAAAATCTATTTATTTTGTGCTACATGCCCTCGTCTGTAATAAGCCCACATGATTAACTCAATCGATGTTGTAAACAAACAAACAAACAAAAACACACAATGTACCAAGAACGGCGTCCACACTGGAAAACGAATGCGACGCAAATCTTTTGATTTCGCTCGAATACTGACAACCGATGGATCGTGTGCGTCGAAAATTCTTGCGTTCGTTTTATGCGACGAACACGTCGACACTAGCACAATTTACTTCGAGCACGCAAATATTTGCGACGAACAGCTGGTACACACGAAAAATTTACCAATGCGGACGCGCCATAAGGCGACGTTTAAAAGTGCCTTGCCAATGAATATAGAATCTTAATACTACTACTACAAGGGGCGTACAATAATTACAATTTCGGAGAGAAATTAAAAAGTACTTAGTTTTTTTATTGAAGGTATTGTGTCAAAATTTAACAATTTTGAAATAAGTAATTTATATTAATAATTTATATTATTGTACATTTGAAGAGGTTAGGCGGCGCCTATCTTGCCTACTCCGACGGGCCGCCCCTGCATGGCCCAACCATTTAAGTCTTTGTACCTTAATTACTGCTAATATGTTAGGATCTCGATATTGTTTTATTATTTAAAAAAAAATTTATTTTTTATTTTTTTTTGTGGAATTTATGGCTTTGGTGAGAACCAATTAGCTTTGAAATTGTTAGAAATAGATATTTTTAATATAGCAAGTAAATAAAAATATTATAAAATAAAAAATTTGTAAAAATAAAATAAAATTTTTATTTTTAAATCAGTTGCAATGTAAAGGCAAAACAATCTTACTTTTCAATTAGAATACGGAGCGCAGTCCAGTCCTCTGAATCGCGATTTTCGGCTCTTATTGGAGCCTCATCGGAGAGAATGTAGGCTTGTTCTCCATACTCCAATTGATCAGCACCGAGAGCTTTTCCCATCCATTGCAACTGAAGTGAAAATATTAGGTGACTAGCGTTATCTGGCAATTAAAAGACGAAGTTTTCGATCCTAATAGCATTATTAATAATATTTAAAAAAATATTAAATTATTACTAAAAGATTTTTAAATTACAAACTTATTGGTCCATTTCCTTGGTAACACCTCCAAGGCTTCTATATGGAATCATTCTCTACACATGGTCCAACCATTTAAGTCTTTGCGCCTTAACTCTATAGAAGCCTTGGAGGTGTTACCAAGGAAATGGACCGACCAATAAGTTTTCAATTTAAAAATCTTTTAGTAATATTTTAATATTTTTTAAATATTATAAATAATGCTATTAGGATCGAAAACTTCATCTTTTAAAAAATTTGTTTTAAATTCGTATTTAAATTCGTATTGTTAGATAAAATCTGACGCGCAACTGCTAAGGTGACAGAAGAGAGCGCGATTGTTCCCGGTTTAAATACCCTGATCTATACAACATGGTCCTGTCATAAACAAAAATAAGGTTAAATAATTATTTTAAACCAACGGAGTAAAACTCTTATTTTATTTTACAATTATTACCTATAGGTAAATATTTTTAACATGAGACAAAAATCATATTATCTTGGATATTCAGTTTGCAATTGTCATGTAGTGAAGAGTAACTTGCTTTATTCAATCAACTTTGCGCCAATTACGTAATTCGTGTTTTTCGGTAATCGTAAAAATGTGTCGAATGGTGTTGCGTAATTCATTTTCATTCATTCATAAAGCAAACTCATAAAACGAAGAGGCCACTTTCGATTTCAAAATCTCTTGACAAACCGGAATACGGCATTTTCATGGCGCAGATGTGACTAACCTCACGCTCGCTGCCGGGACTTTGATTCTAAAAAATAAAAAGAAAATTGCAACAGCTGACCAGACCGCCTTAGCCTTGACCTTGATGGTGGCAAAGATATTGGATCTTGAGGTAGGTCGTGGCGAATAATACGAAACGAGAAAATCACGTCAGTTTTGAAAGGAAACGAAAGTGAATCTTGAGGGCATAGACGCAGTGGCGGCCCGTGAGGTAGTGCCATAGAGCCATGGCACTACCTTGCTAACTATGCAGAAACATATTTTTTATCTTAAAAACATCTTAATAACTGTTAATTTTTTTTGTGATTATTTCTGTGTAGCGCAATGCACATCTAACCACCGACTCTGGCCACCCACAGCTGACCGGATAAGGGATGAAGATCATGAAAATCCCGGTGCCGAAGGTATAGTGGCACGCCAGAAAAGAGAAAGATTGTATGAGCATCCTATGTAAGTGACAGAGATAGAGCGGTATTGCACTTTTAATATACGTTTAAATTGGACTCTCCGTGCCAGGCTCGAAATCTCGAAAAGTAGATCTTAAGATACAATGTTTTAGATATATTTCTAGTTTCTTTACGCGTTCGCTTGACGCTATTGTGTTTATTATCTACTACTGTATTGTATATTTGTGTTTATACTCTACTATATTTTTTAATTTGTAATTATTAGTGCGTCGTGGTCGTGGGTGTCGTAGGTATCTAAATAATATTTTGATTATTTTCTACGTTTAATTTATTTATTGACAATGAATCAAATTAGTATATTAAAAAACTCTTTTGGTGGTTTTTCGTTAGAAAAAAAACTTCAAAATAAAGAACTCGGTCGGCCTTTACCCGATTTAAAAATTGAAAAACAAAGTGGAAATGGATAAAAACTTCTCTGTCGTAAGTTTAATAAAACTATTTATGATAAAAATAGATGGTTGTGTGGTTGCGAACAAACTAATAAACTGTTCTGTTTTGTGTGCGTTTTGTTTGGAGGTGACGAGATATGCGATGCAGTTTTGTTGCGAATAAAAACAAGGTTTACCTTCTCTGGACATTTAGTTGCTTCTCATTTATTCATGCCAGAGAAGTTTTCTGTTTATACGGATAAGTTCCCCGAATCATTTCTTAATGAAACATGCACACAATTTTTATTTTTAAACAAAACTCGGCTTAAAACTTAATTACAAGTATTGTATCAGCGAGACGAATTAAGTACTACCTCTGGGGCTGTTCCGTTATCAGTTTTATTAAATGATGAAGGTTTAAAATGTACATTTGAAGAAACTGTTAAACTTTTAAGTATACTAATAACCATTCCCATGTCAACATCTGAAGCAGAACGTTGTTTTTCAATGCTAAAACGAATTAAGACATTCCTCAGAAATACCATGAAGGTAGAACGACTAAGTGCTTTAGGTATGCTCTCTGCAGAAAAACATTTTGTAAATGGCACTGACAATTTTAATAATAAAGTCATTGAAAACTTTGCCACCAAAGAAAGAAGGATGGAATTTACATATCGTAAACTTTAACAGTGATATTAAATAACTTTTTGCGTGTGTGTAAATAATAGAATAGTGTTATTTTTACAATTTTCTAAATAGGCTCTAGAGACCAAATCGTAACAACAAACTTCGAGTACATCAGCATTGGTAGGAAGAATGAAAGATTGACAGCATAGGATTAAAGGACGTGGTGGTCGGATGAGTGCGAGAGACGGAAGCTGATGCGTGATGACGAGCGACTGAGAATCGGGCAAAAGAAGGACATCGGGGAGAAATCATGCCCTAACGGGCGATTCCACCCTGATGCCCTAGTATGAGAGGGGTGGGGTTTAGCTGGTCCCGGCCACATCGGAATTACGGAGGGCAGGGAGGTCCGATTTAGGGCCAAACTGGTCGACGTGACACTGATGAGGTTTCAGCTCAGGAACCCAGCACTGTTGGAAATGTTTACTTCAGACGTCTGTTTGCAGATTCCCCACCTAGTGATGAAAGAAAGAGTACATCAGCAGTAAATACTGGTGGTAAGTTGAGTTTTTTTATTGTTAATTACTTAATTTACGGAACTGTTTTGATAAATTTTGGTCAATTTCTTGGCATCCCAAAAATAGTAATATAAGATAAAAATATTTGCACCTATTTTTTTTTTAATTTCTATTTTATATCCTTTTTGACAATATCGTGAAACCGTCACTAAAAATTTAGGCAGCTGCCCGGATTCTGGCACTACCTTCCTAAAGTAATACGAGCCGCCACTGCATAGACGTACTAATTCACTTTTGAAATATTAAATATGGTGAAATACAAATAAATGGGCTTATACATAACTATTTTAACTGAAAAAATGGGAAAGAAAAGAGCACTGAGCGCTTTCGGCTTACAAAGATATCTTAAGAACTATCTATGGCCAACCAAATGTTTAAAGTACCACTAAAGAGAGAGAGAGAGAGAGTGATCCCATTTGATTTGAGAAAATTCCTTATGCAGTTTTTTTAACTAGATTCGGAAGTTGAATATTTTAATGTAATAGGATGGGAATTTATCAAAAAACAGGGTAAAATTTTTTGATCATGTTAATGTTAAAAAACCTACCATAAGAAGTGGACGTAACCGGCAGTTTCGTCCACTTTGGTCCCTTAAAAGTGATAAAGGGTGAGTGTGTAGCTAGTCAACACCAAGCAGTGATAGAATAGAATATAACAGAGAATAGAAATATGCTTTATTGTCGTTGAAAATTGTACAATTTTATAGAAAAAGCTTTCAAAAAGTTAAAAAACCAAACAATAACAAAAATACAATCTACTAAAATTACCACGTACCAAAAAAGAGTTGATTAACAGCCAGTGAAAATTTGTTAATAGCTTAACGGTGTCTAGTCGGACAAACTTTGATGTACGGGAACACTGGAACAGGGGAAGTTTTAATTGTGGAACAGTTTAAAAATATGGAATGTCAGATTACGAAAAGGCCCCATGTATTTTGTCGGACAGAACTTCCAGTCGATTTGTTACCGTTTCATTAAACTCTTATGCAAAAATCAGACTGCTATTTATAACCAATATAATTCCTGTTATTTGACATGTTCTTCGTGTTGCATTAGCTCTCGTTAAAATGCCCAGTTGATGATAAACACCAGTCTGATTTTTACATGAGAGTTTAATGAAATGGTAACAAATCAATTGGAAGTTCTCTCCGACAAAATACATGGAACGTTTTCGTAGTCTGACGTTTCAAAGTTTTAACCTGTTCCACAATTAAAACTTCCCCTGTTCCAGTGTTCCCATACATCAAAGTGTGTCCGACTAGACACTGTTAAGCTATTAACAAATTTTCAGCTTGCTATTACTCAACTTTTTTTTGGTACGCGGGATCCAGGTCCAGGATATTGCAAAATTTAAATAAATTGCAAATAATCAACCTTAAGAAAGAATAAATTTAATAAGTTTAACAAGTTTAATAAGGTAAATAAGTTACAATATGATACCCAAATATAGATAAAATACTACTTTTATTTTTAAGAGTACTGTAATTTCTAAGTTATTGATTAAGAAATTCTTCAACTGAATAATATTATGGTCTTTCAGATAGATAGGCTTTCGTCATTTTACGGAACTTCACAAAAGATAATGGAGATTTAAGTTGCAGAGGGAGATGGTTGTATAGTTTTTATTTGCAGAATATAATATAGATTTCTCTACTA
This sequence comes from Diabrotica virgifera virgifera, assembly GCF_917563875.1. Classification (NCBI taxonomy): domain Eukaryota; kingdom Metazoa; phylum Arthropoda; class Insecta; order Coleoptera; family Chrysomelidae; genus Diabrotica; species Diabrotica virgifera. The sequence continues at coordinate 164,405,290 of NC_065443.1, read as the reverse complement.
ACTCCGTGAACGGGATCGGTAAATAGACGTCAACGGAAAAATTTCTGGTTGAGTAGTCATGATTAGGTCTTGCTGGAAAGACATGTAGATGTTTACGAATCAGATCTTATTGCATAGCAAGCTGAGGATAGTTTCTTTCTTAACACATCGATATGAAGGGACCATCTTTAAGGTTGCTATCTAAAAAAATACCAATAAATTTTACAGATTCGACGGTACTGATCTGGTTGTTAACAAGACGTAAGGATTGAAGAGCTCCTTTATAGGATAATGCTACTGTTTTATCTATGTTAAAAGAGAGTGAATTAGAATCGGACCAGGCTTTTATTGTGAGTAGATCAGAAGTAATAGTAGCATGAAAAGTTGCAATATTTAAGTAGCTTCAAGTAATACTGGTGTCATCAGCAAAAAAAAATTTCCATCGATGTTTAAACTAATGATGTCATTGATAAAGATAAGGAAAAGTAGAGGACCCAATACTGCACCTTGTGGTCCCCCACATAAAATGTTTTTTAAACTGGAGTCTGTATCATTTGCTCTAACCAGTTGTTTCCTATTATCCAAGTAAGATCAGGGGCGTCATTTAAAATTTTTATTGTGGGGGGGCAAGCATTATAATATACAATACATTATATAATACTATAGTAATAAAATTGATGTATTTTTTTGTAAATTTCAGTCATTTTCAAGGTCGCGGGGGGGGGGGGGGGCAAATGCCTCCCCCTGACCCTGTCAAATGACGGTCGTGAGTAAGATTGAAACCAATTCTGAGTTGTACCTTGAATTCATTATAAATTTAGTTTTTTTATCAAAATATTGTGATTTACACAATCAAAAGCTTTGGCATACAAAAAACAGTCAGTGTGAAGATTATTGTTAAGTGCTTGATAAACCTCATGTAGTACAGAAAACATGGCATTAGTGGTACATTTATTATTTAAAAAGCCGAACTGATTTTGTGATAAAATATTATTTTCAACTAGAAAGGACATTAGTCAGGTTTTTATGAATCAATTATTTTGGAGAGTACCGGTAGCAATGCAATATATCTATAATTGCAGGCATTAGATTTTTTACCATCATTATAAAGAGGAATAATGATGGCTGTCTTTAGGCACTCTGGAAATCTACCTTTAGTGGATCGTGAATACGGAGATAAAGGTGAGGTGGAAAGTAAAGCAGTAGAAGTTAAAGGAAAATAATTTTGCAAATGTCTTCAATAGTAGAGTGCTGGAAGAGTTTGAGAAAAAAGATGCGGAAAATGATTGGTGGAAAGCCAATGGAAAGTTGTGGTACGAGTGGGAGGGGCAGCAAAATGTTAGCGAGAAGAAAGGGACTAGAAAAACCTATGAGTAGTCTAAAAGAAACGGAAAAAAGAAACCGGAAATCACAATGGACGAAATAAAACTAGCCCTAAGAAAAGCTAAGAATAACAAATCTCCAGGCGAGGATTGTGTAGTTACTGACGCAATCAAAATCGGAGGCACTTGTCTTCTTAAGAAAATAAAAAATATTTTTAACATGTGCCTTTTAGATAGTAATATACCCGACAAATGGCACAATGCTGAAGTAATTCTATTGTACAAAAAAGGAGATCACCATGAATTAGAAAATTACAGACCTATAAGCCTTCTTAGTCACTTATACAAACTCCTTACAAGAATAGTAATGAATCGTCTTGAGAAAAAACTTGATTTCTACCAGCCAATGGAGCAAGCGGGATTTCGTACCGGATTTGGAACAAATGATCACGCACATAGCATTAAAACGGTAATAGAAAAGACTATCGAATACAATCGACCACTCGTTTTGGCTTTTGTAGACTTCCATAAAGCCTTTGACACGGTAGAATTTCACAAAATTCTGGAAGCACTACAAGCATGCCGCATTGACTACCGATACACAAGGTTAATTTACAATACATACAAGAACGCAACTATGTCGGTGAAACTACATAAAAACACGGACCATATCCCAATCGGCAGAGGAGTCCGACAGGGCGATACCTTATCGCCTAAACTGTTTACCGCAGTACTAAAATATGCTTGTAAAAAACTTAACTGGGAAGAGCGAGGCCTGAATATTGACGGTAGAAGATTAACAAATTTGAAATTCGCAGACGACATAGTTTTATTCTCTGACAACCTTAATGAGATATGTACAATGCTACGTGAACTTCAGTTAGTGTGTGCCAGTGTAGGTCTTAAAATAAACATCTCCAAACAAAAATAATGACAAACCTAGTACCTAGCGGAAATATCAATATTGGAGACAACGAACTAGAGCTAGTGGAAAAATACATATACCTTGGACACGAAATAAAGATTACAAGAGACAACCAAACATGCGAAATACGAAGAAGAATACACCTAGCATGGGAAGCCTATGGAAAATTCAAAGACATCTTTAAAAGCGATATACCAATTTCTTTAAAACGTAAAACATTTGACCAATGTGTGTTGCCTGTGATGACTTATGGTGCCGAAACTTTGAGATTGACAGCTACAACTTCTAAAATGCTGCAAATAGCCCAGAGGAAAATGGAAAGGTCAATGCTGAGTATATCGCTTCGTGGCCGAGTTAGAAATGAAGACTAAAGACGAAGAACAGGAGTTACCGATGTAATTTCCCGAATTGCCACCCTGAAATGGAACTGGGCCGGACACGTCGCCCGAATCAGTGATAAGAGATGGACGAAGAGATTACTTGAGCGGAGGCCGAGATTAGACAAAAGAAGTAAAGGAAGACCACCTACTCGTTGGACTGACGATCTCAAAAAAATGTCTACAAATTGGATGCAAAGTGCTCAAAATAGAGCACAATGGACAAAAATGAGGAAGGCCTATGTCCAGCAGTGTACGCAAAGGGCTGGATAATGATGAGTATAAAAGGGAGAAAGACGAGGATACACATATGTACATAAGTTAGCAAAGAGGGAAGCAAAGCGCGCCGTAGCTACTGCTACTGCGCGGAAGGAAAGATCGTCTGCAAATCTGTATAATGAAATGGAAATACCCGAGCGGATGAAAAATACAGCATTGCTAACGCAAGGTATGAGTACTTCAAAAGTTGTTAAATAAAAAGCACCATGGAAGCAAACACCAAGGAAGAAACAGAGGATGCGGGATCTTAAATAAGAATTTAATACCGGGGATAACGAGAGATAGGTTGTCAAGGGTTTAAATATAATGAAGAATGTAAGGCAGTAAAACCTGATGAAATACCTGTTGAGGTGTGGAAGGCTATAGAACAGGAAGGGGTTGATGTGTTGTGGTAAATAATAAGTAAGATGTATGAGAAAGAAAGGATGTCCAATGCCTTGAGGGAGGGCGGTATATTATCGCAGTAAGCGAAAGGCCACACGGGCGAAAATTTACGGCGCCGTAAGAGCAGTAAACCTGACGAGGCATTGGTTGACTAACTATTTCACCTACAATTGGTTAGTCAACCAATGCCTCGTCAGGTTCACTACTCTTACGACGCCGTAAATTATCGCCCGTGTGGATTTCGCTAAAAAAATAAGCGGCTGTTGGTAGAGTCAAGGTAATAAACAAAAGAAGGTTAATACAAGTAACGCGTTATAATTTCATATTTGTAAACAATACGTGTTTTTGTCTTCTGTTAGTTAGATAAACTGACCTCGAACCATGATATAAAAAGCGAACGATCAACAATGCAGAGGGAGAGTGAATTCGAAAGTAATTGCTGATAGGTCGTTATACTAAGCGATCTACCTCAATTTTAAATATGTAGTAGGTCATATTAAAGTAACATTAATACCTAATACTTCTGTTTTCTTGGGGATGATACGAATTTGAGTCCAATTCGGGAGGTATTGGGACACCGAACTTTACATGCCTGACCAGAAACTCGCCAGGGGGAATTCAGGACTCTAAGGGTAAGAACAGAACAAGTGGGTCGAGGTGGAGGTGTAGGTCGCGGTGGATGCTATTAGTTAAGTCGCGGTCGATGTCGACAGCACATAGCAAGGAGGTCACCTGCGCTGTCAGTCGAGCTAGAATCACTATCAAGTGAAGTAGTTTAGTGAAATTTGAATGACAAAAAGACTGTGCTTTTGCGATGTTGTGTCAGTCAAGTGATGATAGTGATGAAAAACGTCAGCTGTAAATAATCAGATCCTCCTTCATATTTCAAAAATTTACTGAATTTAGTTACTTTAGAAATTCAAAAATAAACTGAATACAAAAAGGGATTATATAAAAAGTATCAACTCAGATAGCGCAGGTAATGACAACTTGGCTTTGAACGGACGAATCACAGGGAAGCACCCTTGTAGGCCGCTCAGTAGACATCCATGTAAAATAAACTCTTTTTATTTTAAAAAGCATCGATGTAAACCTCCTGAATGGCATCGCGCTAAACCTCCACCGCGACTTACCTGCTCTGTTCTCTTCCATTCACTACAATATGTTGTAAAATTGGATGTTTTACATGGATGCTTTCCATGTTTTACATGGATGTCGACATCGACCGCGACCTCCACCTCCACCGCGACCCACCTGTTCTGTTGTTACCCTTAGAACTACAGAGATAAAGATAAAAAAGTTCAAAAACTACAGAGATAAAGTTAATGCCGCACATAATGAAAATTGGGAGCTATATTTGTTATTTACAGATTTTAAGAAGGCATACGACACTTCCTAGATAAGAGCTATGAAGATGTATGAGTGAGAAACGGTTTTCTGAGTACGTAAGGCTGATGAAGGATATGTATGAGGGAGCGTATACCAAAGTAAGGACTTTTATCGGATTGCCAAAAGTTTTCCAGTGAGGGTTGGTTCACATCAAGGCTCTTCACTGAATCCCTACCTACTTAGTCTTTTTATGGATGTACTGACAGAGTAAGTACGTGATCGGGCACATTAGTCTATGCTATGCAGTTTGCGGATGATATCGTGTTAGTGGAGGACATCAAAGAAGTTGAAGAGTTGCAAAAGAGCTATCAAAGGGACAGGACTTTTGAACTTTTGGGCTGAGGAGATATCAAAGAGTTGCAAAGGAGCTATCAAAGTGATTAGATAATATGGTTCCTACATAGCAGAAAAGGATTCTAGATTGAGAAATTAGCTCACAGGATTCGGGCTGATTGACTTAACTGGAAGGGAAACGTGGGGTACTCTGTGACCGAAAAATCGGGAAGGAATGAAAAAAAAATATTATACGAGAGTGTGGTGTTGATTTACGGCGGTGAATTGAGGCCTGCAAAGAGGGTACTGGAAAGGAAGATAGAGGTAGCTTAGACAAGTGCAGAAATATCGTAATTAGGGAAACAGCTCAGATTAGTCTCAAAAAAGGTTCAATAGTGAAAGTTAGTGAAGTTGAGTGAAAGAGGGGAAAGTAGCGGAAAACCAAGCAGAAGTTGGAAGGATTGTTTGGCAGAGGAGTTGAAAGAAAAAGGTTTAGGAGACCTGGAAAAAATGAACCAAGAAAAAAGATAAAAATTTATACTATTTAAATCACAAAAAGTAGGTCTTTTAAAATATTTTCATTTTATCATATTACTCAGCCGCCTCTGAGATAATTATAATCGTATTTTTTAAATATTTACTTTTACATTTTCATATAATCTTTAAAGGTTGTATTTTCAAGCCATTGAACACTAATGTAGCCTGTACACTTCATTGATCTTAAATATATGCAAAATTCTAATATAAATTATCTCATTATACCATGTGATTGGCATATAAGTATCAAATGCTCACATTTATTATATTGCTATCAACCAAATTACTAAAACTCTATTATCTATGGAGGACGCCTCCAGAACGAGTTTTGCAAAATCTATAAAACAACATAATCGACAAATGTCAAGAATATCTGGTTAACTAAACTATAATATTAGGTATAATAATTTTTCATTGCCATTTCGCTCGATGTTGCGGATTATTATAGAGTTCTTTTTTATGGTTTACTCGTAGGGATCCCTGAAAGAGCGCCATGATTATCAGATTGAACCAAGTTCATAATAAAATTGTTTAACACATGAGATTCATGTTATTTCATAGATTAATCTTCTATTAATACCTAGTACGGGTAGTTTAATTAATTCCACGATACGCAATGTTTAAAGTCTTCAACGCTAAAAATAAAAATGTACAATTTGGTAATTTATTTTATTTAATTCTATAATAATAATATAAAAATAAAAATAAAAATGTATACCATTTTTATTCAGTTGCAATGCGAAGTAAAGGCAAAACAATCTTATTTTTCACTTAGAATACGGAGCGCGGTCCAGCACTCTGAATCGACGATTTTCGACTCCTATTGGAGTCATCATCGGAGAGACTCCGATGCTCCATACTCGAAGTGATCAAGTGTGTGGGTGTGTGTGAAAAAATTGCCTGGATGCGAATCCGTTAGCCACAGATTTTTATTTTATTTTTACCTCAACTTATTATTTTTGTTATATTTATACGTATTTCACTTAAATGATTATATTTGTTTCTTTCAAGTAGTTTATGAGTAATTTAAATATTTCCATTTTATGACAACTTAGTAGATATTCTATACTAATTGGAAAATGAACTTGTGTTTGTCGTAAATTGTAATATAATTGCTTTATATATCTCTCGTTAATTTTGCATTCCAAGAAAATATGGTTTAAATCTCTAATCGAAACATTATCACAAAAGCAGACTGATGAATTAATTATTCCTAATTTGTGCAGATGTGCCTCATATTTCTCGTGTCGAGTTTTTAATCTGACGATAGTAGAAATATCTTGCTTTGGCAGGTTATATTTAAATATGTATTCAGGTGGCGGAGGAAGTTCTTGATGTAAAGAAAAATATCAATTTTTTGACATGCTTGTAATATTTTTCCATTCTTTTTTCCATATTTTATTTATTCTAACTTTGACGTTATTTATTGCATCTGTCGATAAGATGTGAGTTAGTATCTCACCTTTTTTTATTGCATCTTTGTCCAACTCATCCACTTTCTCATTACCCAGTATACCGGCATGCCCTTTTGCCCATATAAATACTACTTCCACTTTAGAGAAATTATTTTTTATATTACATAAAATTTTTGATTTGTATGAACTAATCGAAGTGATCAACAACGAAAGTTTATCCCCACATTGCAACTGACGTGTATGGATTAGGTGACTAGCGTCATCTGGCAATTGAAAGGTAAAATTTTCAATCCTAATAGCAACATTATTAATATTGAAAAATATTAAAAATATTACTAAAAGACGTTTAAATTGAAAACTTATTGGTCCATTTCCCTGGTGGTCCATACTATGTAATATATATTCATGGACAAAAATGTGATGTAAAATTTTTTGTACTGCAATCCATAGCCCCCAGTGTTTTCTTTTCTGGTGTCATATAAATGCTCGATCGGATTTCAATCTGATATGAGCTTCTTCTTCTTCTTCCTCTTCTTCGTCTAGCCATTCACGTCCACATCTGGACATAAGCCTCTTCAAGTCTTCCTTTCCATTGTTTTTTGTTATACGCTACTTGTAGCCAATTTTTCCCGGCAGTTCGTTTCAGATCATCTGTCCATCTCATAGGAGGTCTGCCTCTGGGTCTTTTGTGTTGGTATGGTCTCCAGGTTAGAATTGTTCTGTGCCATTTGTTTAGATATCTCCTAGCTACATGCCCAGAGTATTCCCATTTCAATTTTAATGATTTTTGTACCACATCGGTGACTTTGGTTTTCTGTCTTATCCATGTGTTTGTTTCCCTGTTCTTAATTGATATGCCAAGCATTGCTCGGTATATGAGCTATATGGTGGCTAATAGATATAATTTTTAAACTGAATCTCATCAAGGTAAATATTCATTATTCATTATTTTAATAATAAGCCTAGATCCCGCGTACCAAAAAAAAGTTCATTAATAGCAAGCAGAACATTTTTTAATAGCTTAACGGTGTCTAGTCGGACAAACTTTGATGTAAGCGAACACTGGAACAGGGGAAGTTTTAATTGTGGAACAGTTTAAAAATTTGGAACGTCAGATTACGAAAACTCCCTATGTATTTTGTCGGACAGAACTTCCAATTGATTTGTTACCGTTTCATTAAACTCTCATGCAAAAATCAGACTGCTATTTATCACGAATATAATTCCTGCCATTTGATGTGTTCTTCGTGTTGGACTTATTGGAATGCCCAGTTGGTGATAAATACCAGTCTAATTTTTGCATGAAAGTTTAATGAAATGGTAACAAATCAATTGAAACTTCTGTTCGACAAAATACATGGTACCTCAGGCTGTGGGTGAAAAATAGGTCGATTTCAGGATATAATTCAGGAATTTTTGAAACCTATCAGGTGTTATAAAGGAAGATGGCAGGAATAACTTCTACTAAAATGAAACCAAAAATATTGTGCGCTTTTTTTTAATTGCGATTTTCATTTGTTAAATTTGCAATTTTTAATGATTTTTAATTTTGCAGCTTAGGATATTGATTTTAAAGAAAAACTTTTTAATAGAAAGTTGTAGTAAATTAAAAAACCTACAATTTGAAGTACGGTAAGTTTAATTTGGTTAATTGGTTATTGCAAAACAGCCTGCAAAAGTCCAAAATGGCCGTTTTTTACAATTGCATTATTTATTGTACAAATAATTTTTTTTATTTTTTAAAGCTTTAAAATGAAGATCTTTCAATTCCAAACATAAAAAAAATTGTAAAGCCAGATTAACGAATTTGTTGCTTAGATATTATAAATTGTTTATCCCAAGAGGTCAAATGTCGAAGGCTATAACATTTTGAAAAAAAATCGTAGAAAGTTGGTGAAACATTCAATCTCCTTCTAAAGAGTTATATTTTCATATTCTGATGTAAATAAATGCGTAAAACATTTTTAAACCTCTAATTTTTGGGTTTGAAAATAATGGGGCAAATTTCGTTATAAACATTTAGAGCTGAAGCGGCCCTGTACATCCTATGAGTTTTTAACTTACAGATTATTGTTGCTGAAGATGAAACAAAGATTTATAAAAAAATAAAAAATTTCTACGACCAACTGAAGCCGAGATAATTTTTGGGTTTGAAAATAAGGGGAAAATTTCGTTATAAACATTTACAGCTGAAGCGGCCCTGTACATCCTATGAGTTTCTAACTTACAGATTATTGTTGCTGAAGACAAAACGAAGATTCATAAAAAAATAAAAATTTTCTACAACCAACTAAAGCCGAGATAATTATTTTTTTTTTCTTAAGTCGTAGTGCCTTTATTTATAACAATTAAGAAATTATTTTACAGTCATTGACTAAAGAAAGACTTATTTATCTTAAAATAAAAATTATTATAAAATATAATTACATTTAATTATTAAAAATTATTTTGAAAATCGGTGCTTTTGCGAGCGGCCGAATTTTGCAAATCGCCCGGCTCGCTTCAAATCCGCGCGGTCGGAAAATTTTTACGTAACTTGTATTAAATTTTGACAGAAAACAATTTAATAATATTACCAGAATAATATACAGTCTATTTACCACTGTATTTGTTTTTCTTGATAAACTTTTATATGTGAAATTTCATTTCTGAAGAAATAATATTACAAAAATGATACATATATATGAAATGTATAACTATATTTTTAATTTTTTCATTGTTATATAAACATGATAATAATAATGTTACTTCTTACTATAATATACAATATAAAACTTTTTCTTCTTGTAGTGACTATTCTTATTGGATTTCACATATAAAAGTTTAACAAGAAAAACAAATACAGTGGTAAATAGACTGTATATTATAATGGTAATATTATTAAATTGTTTTCTGTCAAATGTTGTTTTCTCAATCAAATGTTGTTGTACAAGTTATGTAAAAATTTTCCGAGCGCACGGATTTGAAGCGAGCCGGGCGATTTGCAAAATTCGGCCGCTTGCAAAAGCACCGAGTTAAAAAATAATTTTTAATAGTTAAATGTAATTATATTTTATAATAATTTTTATTTTAAGATAACATAAGTCTTTCTTTAGTCAATGACTGTAAAATAATTTCTTAATTGTTATAAATAAAGGCACTATGATTTAAGAAAAAAAAAAACAATTATCTCGGCTCCAGTTGGTTGTGAAAATTTTATATTTTTTATAAATCTTCATTTCGTCTTTAGCAACAATAATCTGTAAGTTAGAAACTCATAGGATATACAGGACCGCTTCAGCTCTAAATGTTTATAACGAAATTTGCCCCCTTATTTTCAAACCCAAAAATTATCTCGGCTTCAGTTGGTCGTAGAAATTTTTTATTTTTTTATAAATCTTCGTTTCATCTTCAGCAACAATAATATGTAAGTTAAAAACTCATAGGACGCACAGGGCCGCTTCAGCTCTAAATGTTTATAACGAAATTTGCCCCCTTATTTTCAAATCCAAAAATTAGAGGTTTAAAAATGTTTTACGCATTTATTTACATCATAATATGAAAATATAACTCTTTAGAAGGAGATTGAATGTTTCACCAACTTTCTACGATTTTTTTTTCAAAAAGTTATAGCCTTCGACATTTGACCTCTTGGGATAAACAATTTATAATATCTAAGCAACAAATCCGTTAATTTGGATTTACAATTTTTTTATGTTTGGAATTGAAAGATCTTCATTTTAAAGCTTTAAAAAATAAAAAAAAATATTTGTACAATAAATAATGCAATTGTAAAAAACGGCCATTTTGGAGTTTTCGCAGGCTGTTTTGCAATAACCAATTAACGAAATTGAACTTACCATAGCTCAAATTGTAGGTTTTTTAATTTACTACAACTTTCTATTAAAAAGTTTTTCTCTAAAATCAATATCCTAAGCTACAAAATTAAAAATCAATAAAAATTGCAAATTTAACAAATGAAAATCGCAATTAAAAAAAAGCGCACAATATTTTTGGTTACATTTTAGTAGAAGTTATTTCTGGCATCGTCCTTTACAACACCTGATAGGTTTCAAAAATTCCTGAATTATATCACGTTTTTTCACCCACAGCCTGGGGTATGGAACGTTTTCATAGTCTGACGTTCCAAATTTTTAACCTGTTCCACAATTAAAACTTCCCCGGTTCCAGTATTCCCATACATCAAAGTTTGTCCGACTAGATACCGTTAAGCTACTAACAAATTTTCAGCTTACTATTAAACAACTTTTTTTTTGGTAAGCGAGATCCAGGCCTATAATGCTACCGAAAGATGATAGATATTGGTTTCCGGTGCAGTGCTTCTACGGAGGTGCTCTGACGAGATTTATGAAATCGAAATGCGCATAAGCACATAGTGAAAGCTCTGCTCTGAAATTAAATTTCAATCATCTTTTACTTTGTATTAGTAATAATTCTACTTGAAATATCGACATTTGGTGAGGGTTTGGAATTATGTGATACAGTCTTAAAATTTGTAAAGTTGCTCAAAGTCATAACCAATGTCCAACAAATCATTTTAGGTTCCAGATTCAATGCTTTGTAAAAAAATTATGACATGTCCAGAGCTCTCTTGCTGTTTTTGAGGTTATATTTTTATGTGCGCATCCAAGGAACTACTATAATCTGTGCTTTATTTATACAATTCTAAATACCAGGTTTTTAAACTAGGTTTAATGCAGCTTGCATAGTAAAAAATAAAGAAAATCCTGTTTTTACTGCTTTTTAAGACATGCATTTTTATAAATTATTTAATCACCATCCATCATCAGCTTAAATTACCGTCAAGTCTGTATTTATTTTTGCTAAGAATAATAATGGGTTTTTAATTTTTAAATTAATTTTTTCAATTAAAGTTATTAAAGATTAGCATATCTGCTCATTCTCCTCTATACAAACCTCTTGTTCTGCTTTAATAACCCATAAACCTTAATACTTATCTACTATCTGCCAAGTGACCGGATTTTATCTCCTTTTAGGTCTGTTATAAACTACCAATTTAAACAGGTTCATTAGATAAACGATTATATTTGTCTGGTTTAATATCAATGAAGTCGTACGAAAGTCCTTCAAAATTAATGAATGAACCTAAAAAGACATTGACTCAAATATAACGATTTAAATACAGGAAACGGATCGTAGGTAGACTACAGCTGGTCAAAAAGACCACGCCATTTACAGTTGATGAGCAACTTTTTTTTAATTTGCAAGAAGTTAACTAATTGCATGTGCGTTTCACAAAAATGAGATAAAATGGCAAGATATATAAAATAATACTTTTCTTCTTCTTCTTAAGGTGGCGAGACCCCTTGTCGGTCGTTGGCTCTCATTTTGCCCAAAAAATAATACTTTTATAAATGTTTATTTGTGACAAAAATTTTATCACCAGAAGTATATGGTTAAGCAACATAACTATGCATTTTGTCTTTTTTTTTGGGAAATTAACATGTCAAATTGGGGGTTGTACTAAATTGGTTCAGCATATGTTGTAAGTCATCTTCACTTTAAGATATTCATATTGCTTCGTCTGCATAGCAAATTATTTTAAGTTGTTTTTCTCCCATTTTCTATCCTTTTTAAGTTCTCACTTATTTATTATTTAATTAATTATCAAGTTGAATAATAAAGGGCTCAAGGAATCCCCGGTTTTATCCCATTAACAGCTTAAATTAGGTCAGTTAGTTATTATTCCACTTTTACTTTTAATTTGGTGTTCTAGTACAGGGGTCACCAATTAGCGGACCGCGATCCACATCCGGACCGTGAGCTAGTTTTGTGCGGACCGTCAATAAATTCAGAATATACCTAGTGTTTGGCAATTTTGAAAATGTTTGGCCATGAAATTGTGTACTATGTTTGGCTCAACTTATGTGTGCGAAGCCGCTTTATCAAGAATGAACTTTATTAAAAATCGGTAGATCTCTCACTTGACAGATGAATATCTCAACTCCCTAATGAGACTCAGTTGCACTAAACCCACTCCAAACTTCAGACAGGTTGTACATAAAAAATGTCATTTTTCCCTCTGATAATTTAATTTTGTAAAGAATTTCTCCCTTATTGTTATACTTATTAATACTAATCATTAATTTTGAAATTAAGCTGTAATATAAAATTGTCACATGCATTTTTTATATTCATTTCCTCTTTACTATATGTTAAGTGGAGTACTTTTACACAGCATTTTACATAACATGTTAATTAGCATTTTGTACTATGATTATTTATTTTAAATTCCTCAGTTTCCTTTCTACAAAATTGAAGATGTCTAAAAACTTCATTAGCATTCAAAATATAAATTCCTAATTTTTAAAATATTCTCAGTAACAATTTACAATACTGCTGTTTTCAAAATATACTGATAATAACATAAAAACAATACACAATGAATTTATATTTTATTTATTGTACCAGGAAAACTTACAGAAAAGTATACAGTAACCAAAAAACAATCAGATATTAGTTTTCCTTTCCCTATTAGTCCATGTGTGAGGCCACTTTCGTATGAAAAATGTTTCTGACTCGATTTATTTACGGATTACTGTTCAAAAATGTCCCCTTTAAACAAATCAGAAGGGTGCCGGGTGAAACAATTTTTTAAGCAAATTCAAAATTACTTTTTTGCCTCGAAATAGTTATTTATGAAACAGTTCGTGAAGTATGCTTTTTGCGAACGCACGCGATTTTTCGTAAAAATCGCGTAAGTTCGCAAAAAGTACTTCACGCACAGTTTTATACAATATTTTATCTACGATAAACAAATAAAAAAAGTTGTAACTCTTCGTAACTGGAATTCATTTCTATTATACAATTTTTAGAACTTTGACATTTAAAAATTCTAACTACTTTCAAACCACAAAACTGTCAAAACTTTTGTTGTAATTCATTGCTTATATTGTCATCACCATGACAACGCGAAAGTTAAGGATTGTCACCATGACAACGCGAAAGTTAAAAACAGTGCTAAAAAGTAAATCCCATTTAATAGTATATTGTGCAACAAGTGCAGAAAGGTACTAATTTCTCACGAGTTTGAAAAGTTGCGGTACGAGCGCAAGCGAGTGCCGCAATTCAAACGAGTGAGAAATTACCTTCCTGCACGTGTTTCACACTATACTTTTTCTACAAGCACAGTTTTTCCTAAAAATAAAAATCACAATTTCCAAACGACGATTAATTACAATAGGTAACTATGTGATAAATTTTAAACTGCATTTAATTAATACCTACTAATCAATTTAAATTCCTTATACCTGAATAAATTGCACAGAAATCAGTTAAAAAATTAACGCACTGCCTTAATTTGTTTAAATTTAAACAATTATTACACATTATTGACATTATATTTATGCAGTCACGGATTTACACAAAACCTACTTCATTCAACGTCTCTTGCACAGGTTGCTAAATCCTTATTGGTTATTTGATAATTATAAAATGTTTAATAAGAATAAAATTGTAAAATAAAACAGTTGTAACATCCATAATTTAGTTTCTATGCTATAGTTAAATATAATAATTGTCTTATAGGTTATATATTTGTCTAAAGTTTAACCACGGATGTATACAGAATATAACGTTACTCAGAATGCGGTAGTCCACGGATGTAAACAGAATATAACGTTACTCAGAATGAGGTAGTCAACTGTGAAGAAAAGAACTTTGCGGCACAGAAACGTCACTTTACGGCACAGAAACGTCACTTTTCTGCACACTAATGTCAAATATCTTATACTGTGAGAAAATATCAAGTTTGCTAACATAAAACCGTGCAGAAAAGTGCACTTTGAATAGTGGTTGTAGAAAAAATACATTTTTCTACAACCACTATTCAAAGTGCACTTTTCTGCACGGTTTTATGTTAGCAAACTTGATATTTTCTCACAGTATAAGATATTTGACATTAGTGTGCAGAAAAGTGACCTTTCTGTGCCGCAAAGTGACGTTTCTGTGCCGCAAAGTTCTTTTCTGCACAGTTGACTACCTCATTCTGAGTAACGTTATATTCTGTTTACATCCGTGGACTACCGCATTCTGAGTAACGTTATATTCTGTTTACATCCGTAGTTAAACTTTAGACAAATATATAACCTATAAGACAATTATTATATTTAACTATAGCGTAGAAACCAAATTATGGATGTTACAATTGTTTTATTTTACAATTTTATTCTTATTAAATATTTTATAATTATCAAATAACCAATAAGGATTTAGCAACCTGTGCAAGAGACGTCGAATGAAGTAGGTTTTGTGTAAATCCGTGACTGCATAAATATAATGTCAATAATGTGTAATAATTGTTTAAATTTAAACAAATTAAGGCAGTGCATAAATTTTTTAACTGATTTCTGTGCAATTTATTTAGGTATAAGGAATTTAAATTGATTAGTAGGTATTAATTAAATACAGTTTAAAATTTATCACATAGGTACCTATTATAATTAATCGTCGTTTGGAAATTGTGATTTTTATTTTTAGGAAAAACTGTGCTTGTAGAAAAAGTATAGCGTGAAACACGTGCAGAAAGGTAATTTCTCACTCGTTTGAATTGCGGCACTCGCTTGCGCTCGTACCGCAACTTTTCAAACTCGTGATGTCTTATATTTAATATTCTTGAAATAATATATCTTTTAATATTTTAGTATTTTTACTTTAGTCACATGTTACATCTTCGCAAGAGAGGGTTATGTTGCTGTTGCCTGAAGTTGGCCATGGTGGCTGTCACAGTACCAGAACACAAATAAGTTCCAAGGACATATGAGACATCTCCCCCTTTACATTTCTTAAAAAAAAAACTAACAAAAACAACTATTCTGACTATACTCTAGGAATACATCTACAAAATATTATGTCTAACTTATAACTAATCTTTATACCTAGCTGGTTTAACAACAGCTCTACCAGACCTTGTTGTAACTGTCTCACTATTACCTAAATTCAAGTCACTATTACAATTTGAGTTACTAGCTACAATTTTGGTTGAAACAGTTGGTTCGTTTGAACAAATCTCAGGTTTAAAGTTATTAATATTTAAATTTGTTTGTGAGGAGCTAGGTTCAGACCTAATGAATGGAAACATATTATCTTCTTTCTGAATGGGAGGACATTCATTTGGTGATTGTCTTAAAAATGAAGTATTTCGTCTCTTTACTCTGCCAAAGTTATCCCGAACCATATATGACCTAGGAGTATCACATTTCCCTACTATTTACCCTGGTATCCAATGTTTTTCTTTTTCTAACCTGATTATTACACTATCACCTACCTTAAACTGTGACCTACCTTTCGAATTTTGATCGTAATGAATCTTATTCATGTTCCTTTTTTCGGTTAGTTTCTGTGATTCATTATTCAAGGATGGTTCCAAATGTTTACCTGAAAGGGGAAGGACACTACGCAACTGTTTCTTAAAAATCAATTCTGCAGGTGAAATATTGCACCCTGCTAAAGGAGTATTCCTATATTCTAGTAACGCCTTAAAAACGTTTGTATTTGCTTCTAGACTTTTTCTCAAAATATTTTTACATATACCTACTGCCCTTTCTGCAAGACCATTAGATTTTGGATATAGCGGACTTGATGTTTGAATTTTAAATTCCCAGTCTTTAGCAAAACTGTGACATTCGGCACTGTTAAATGGCATATTGTCAGCAATCAACATCATAGGTATACCAAAAGTTGAAAATATTTGTTTTAATTTAATAATCACATCACCAGAGGTTTTTGACTCTAACTTTTTTAGCTCAATCCAATTCGTGTAGTAATCCACTAGTACCAAATAATCTATACCACCAAAAGTTAAAATATCACATCCAACTTTATAAAAAGGTATGTTAGGCCTATCATGTGGAATTAAAGGTTCTTTTGTTGGTTTACGTGAAAATTTTAGACAAGTATTACATTTTGAAATATAATTTTCAATATCTGAGGTCATACCTAACCAGTAGAAAATTTTCCTGGCTCTTGACTTAGATTTTCCATTCCCAAGTGTGCAATATGTAATTTAGAGAGCATAAGGCTTTGTAAACTTTTGGGAACCACTAGTCTGTCATCATAAAATATTAAGTTATTTTTTCCATATAAATCATTTTGAATTTTAAAAAATGTTTTTAATTCAGAATTAAAATTTTGAGAATTTTGTGGCCAGCCATTACTTAGAAAGTTTTTAACTGAAGACAAATTTGGGTCATTTTTAGTCGCAATCTGTAATTCTTTTAATCTCTCTTCAGATATGGGCAAATCTATCTCAAGAGAATGCACTGTTACCAACATTTCTGTATCAACTTTACTCTTGGTTTGTATGAATGACCTAGAGAGTAAGTCTGCTATATACATATATCTCCCAGGTAAATACTGTACCTCCAAATCATAGTTAAGCAGTTTTAATTTTAAACGTTGCAGTCTACCACTAACTTTATAAAAATCTTTTTTACAAATTGAGATCAATGGCAAATGATCAGTTTTTATTACAATTTTTCTACCATATACATAGTTATGAAACTTAGACCGTGAAAAACAAATTGACAGAAGCTCTTTATCTATTTGTGGATATCGACTTTCTGTTTCAGTTAAACTGCGTGAGCAAAAGGCAACTGGCTGTCCCTGTTGTAAAAGGCACCCACCAATTCCAAATTGACTCGCATCAGACTGTATTTCAATAGGCAAATTTGCATCAAAAATTTTTAAATTAGGAATTTTAGTAATTAAGCATTTTACATCATTCAAGGCTGTTTTATGTTCTGTAGTCCAAGACCAAGGTATATTAATTTTAGTTAGCTCTCTTAAAGGAGTTAACAACTGAGACAAATTTGGAATGTATTTAGTTAGGTAATTAATCATACCAATTATTCTTAATAACTCTTTTTTATTAGTCGGATCTTGTATTTTTAAGACGGCTTCAACATAGGAAGAATCTGGTTTTACCCCTTCTCTTGAAAATATTTGACCTACATATTTTACTTCCCTTACTTTATATTGAATTTTATTTTTGTTAAATTTTACTCCAAATTTCTTTGCTCTTTGCAACACTTTTGACAAAATTAAATCATGTGTTTCCTCATCAGATGCTGGAATAATAAGATCATCAAAATATATCCCAATATTTAAATCTCCAAAAATCTTTTCATTTATACGTTGAAATACTGGTGGACTAATATTTAAACCAAATGCTAACCTCTTAAAACAAAATTTTCCAAAAGGTGTGATAAAAGCAGTGTAATTCATACTTTCCTTGTCAAGAGGGACATGATAAAAACCCTCTTTCAAGTCTAATACTGTAAATATTGACTTACCTTGTAACTTCAATGACAAATCCTCCACAGTGGGTATAGGAAATTGCTCGGTACATATGTTGTTATTTAAATGCATTGGATCTAAGCAAATTCTAAGACTTTTATTAGGCTTCTCAACAATTACAATGTTGTTAACCCACTCCGTTGGTTCATCCAACCTACAAATTATGTCTCTAAGTTCTAAGTCTTCTAATGTATTTTTTAACAATGGTTTTACTGTATCTGGAACTCTACGACAAGAACTTATATATGGTTTATAATCATTTTTAAGCATTATTTTATATTGAAAAGGAACTTTGCCTGTCCCTTCAAAAACTTCAATATTATTTTTGATAAAATTTTCCTTGTCATCACACTGCGATTTTAGAGAATCAATTTTTTGTACTAAATTTAGTTTTGCACAGGCGTTCAGACCCAAAATAGGCACCGACGCCTCCTCAACCAACAAGAATTTTATATTATAGAAAGCACTTTTTATTAAACATTTTATTATGATACTCCCAACTGTTTTAACCTTATTATTGCCATATGACACAATCGTTACACTAGACTTGTCAATTTTATTTTTGTTTAGATTTAATTTATTAAATAAACTGAGAGGCATGCAGTTACAACTAGCCCCAGTATCTAATTTTAGCGATACTACCTGATTGTTAATCTGCGCTTGTACATACCAAGCCTTATTATTATTATTATCAACTGAATCTATTGTTAAATAATCAATGCAAAGTGAAACATCTTCATCTGAACTCTCATTATCAACCTCATGTACATTTTTTCTTAAAGGATTGTTATTTTTATAACCAAAACTTTTACTATGATACCTACTATTAGACTGACCTGCCTGATCTGATCCTACCTGTCTTTTATTAAATTTACAACCTACTGCATAATGATTAAGTTTTCCACAATTTTGACAGTTTTTACCATATGCTGGACAGTTCATTTTACCATGGGTTGTTCCACACTTGAAACATTTGTACACATCATCACCCTGTCTGTTACTACTGCGTCCCATTGATTTCTTGTTAATATATCTTACAAAATCCACTTCCATGTCATTTCTTATTTCTTTTACTTGAATTGAACTTATTTCAGCGGCTCTGCAATATTCTTCTGCCTTTTTTAAAGTTAGATTAGTTTCACGAAGGAATCTTTCTTGTAAGGACAAGTCTCTTATGCCACTTACAATCTTATCTCTTATTAAGGAATCCTCCAGGTCCCCAAAGTTGCAAGGAGATGCAAGGGTCATTATATCGGTGATGTAATGGTCAAAACTCTCACCTTCTTGCTGCACTCTCGTGAAAAACTTGTATCTATCATAAGTCTCGTTCCTCATTAGCTTACAATGATTTTGAAAGGCCCCAACAACTTTAGTAAATATTTTTTGGTCTTCATTTGACAACTTAAATGTCTCGAACTTTTTCTGGGCTTCTTCACCAGTATGATAGTCCAGGATTACTAGGGCTATCTTCTCCCGGTAAGGGTGGTTAACCATTATCCGAGGGGTGGAATGATTAGTAGTCGTTTCACTGTTGAAGTTGTTTTATTATACTCGCATGAGTACAAGCTGGTAGCAACCTACGTAACGTCGTCTCGCGGAATGTAGATGACACTATCTTTTTAATGTGAATAATCTTACATCTAATAAAATATAATGACGAATGTGGAATGTGTAATGAGGATTCCCTTATTATGTTTTGGTTGTATAAATATATTTAAAAGTGCAAAGTCAGCGTCGACCCTGAAAAGTGTTTATAGTGGCTGTATGTATAATTACACCTCACGATCTAGGTCAACAATGTTTATGTAACGAAAGAAGGCTGGAATTGTTTATGATGACATTTAAATAACCGAAAGAAATTAGCGTAGATAATTAAAGGGTGTTTTTAAAAGATATCTAATGAGTACAAATGAATTCTTGTACACCTTTCCCTCCTAAGAATTTTCTGACTACGGGCAGAAAATTTTGCAAGTAGTGCTACCAACCCATACTGTGTTGTAATCAATACAAAAAATTTATTTTATATACAAACTTCCTAAAACTACGTAAATACATAAATAAAAATAAAAATGTTCGTTTAACAACATTGTTTCATCACACTTGTCACTCACTGTGTTTTCGGATTGTAAGCATATAATCTATTCTTATGTATTTCCTTGATTTTATTGTTTTCTATTCTGATTTTACAAATAACGTTATTTACTTCTGTTATTGTGAAAGGACCTACATAAAGACTATCAAACTTACCATTATCTTCCCTTTTTACCAGGACTAGGTCTCCTATTTTAAAGTTTTGAGGTGTTGCTTTGAGCTTATTCTTTTCTTGCCGCTCTTTTTTGTGTTTTAATAAGAAGGTTCTGGCTCTCCCGTGTGCGCTTTGTAGTTTGTATCGTAACTCATTGTAGTAGGCATCTATATTGTAACATGATTGAATCTCCTGTGTAAGGTCTTCCGGTAGGTTAACCTTCCTGCCATATAGCAGTTCGAACGGTGTGTACCCATGATACGCGTTAGGGGTTGTATTGTAGCAGTATGTGAACATTCTGCAACACACATCCCAATTTTCTCTGTCTTCGTCTATGAATGCTCTTACGTACTCGTTCAACGTTCTGTGTAGTTTTTCGCAACTTCCAATGGACTGTGGGTGGTATGCCGTTGAAAAGTTGTGCTCTATTTTTAATAGCTTTGTTAATTCCTGCATTACTTCGTTCTTATACTCTGTGCCTTGGTCTGTTCTTATTTGCTTCATGAGTCCGTATGTTGGTATGAAATGATCAAAGATTCCTCTTGCTATTGTCTCTGCTTCTTTATTGCACACTGGTATGCTGACCGCGTATTTTGTCAGTTCACACAACATTGTGATACAGTATCTATTACCTTCATTACTTCTAGTGAATGGACCTATTGTATCTATATATACTATGTCCCATGGTTTGGAAGATGTGTCCGATATCACGAACTCTTCGACATGTGTTCTTTTCGGTTTGTTAATTTGACATTTGTGGCATTGTTTAACGTATTTTCTTACGTCTTTTTCCAAATTTTTCCATCGGAATCTTGCCTTTAGCTTCTTTATTAGTCTATTATTCCCTACGTGTCCTCCGAACATCGGGTGATTATGGTATTCTTCTATTAATCTGTGTTTTTCTTTGTCATCTTTTATTGTTTCTGGTACTTCACATATGTATATTTCTATATTCTTCAATTTTTTATTTCCTTCTTTAATAAATTCATCAATTGTGCACAATTTAAAAATAATCTCATTTACGTATATCTTTACTTTACGTACTGCATTCTCTACCGCCAGCTTATCGAGCTGTGCCAACGCTTGGTTTAAATCGAAATGATCCAATCCTGTGGCTATGCTTTTGCTGCATTTTATTTTGTTTTTGGCCCTAATGCTCAGTCTTGGTGAGATTAGTTCTGCTCCAAAGGACAAAATTGGTAGTCTATGCGCCTCTAAATTATTTAGTACCTTCCTTACTGTCTGTTTGGTGGCTTCTGGCTGTAGTGCGAGTTCACTTTCAGCCTTTGTTTGTCTTGCTTCCTTCTCCTTTTCTCTTGCTTGAGCTTTTGTTATAGCTAGTATATGGGTGTTGTCTATGTATAGGTTCTTTAGTTGATGCAATGTTATTCTTGAAAGGCTGTCTGCGTAGTTACTTTTCCCTGTTATATACTCTATTTCGAAGTCATATTCTTCTAGGTCTAATCTGATCCTCGTGAGTTTTGAGGTTGGTTCTTTCATTGCAAATAGGTGTGTCAAAGGTTTATGGTCTGTTTTTACTTTGAATGTTGGTGCTCCATATAGATACCATTTAAAATAATTAATTCCCCAATGAATCGCTAGTAATTCCTTAACGATTATAGGTTTATTACATTCTCCTTTACTAAAACTTCTTGATGCATTTATGCTATAGGTAGGTCTATTCCGTTGTAATCTTGACTTAGGACTGCTGAACAACTCTCATTGGATGCGTCTGTTGTTAGGATAAACTGTTTGTTGAAATCAGGATATTTTAAAATTGGTGGTTTCGTCAGAGATGCTTTAAGCTTTTTGAATGCTTTTTCACACTCCTCAGACCAAAAAAATTCTACTCCTTTCCTCGATAATCTGTTGAGTGGTCTGCATATTTCCGCAAAATTTTTAATAAAACGTCTATAATAGTTGCAAAATGCTACAAATCTCTTTGTTTCTTCCGCTGTCTTAGGTGTCGGATATTGTTCAATTGCTGCATACTTCGCTTTGTCGGGTGATACTCCCTCTTGAGAAAGATCCTTAATATGTTACTTCCCTTCCAAAAAATTGACATTTTCCTGGGTTAAGTTTCAAATTGAATTTTCGACATGTCTCAAATGTCTTTTTCAGGTTATCTAGGTGATGTTTTTCGGATATTCCAATTACTACGATATCGTCCATGTAAAGAAATGCTTTGTCTGGTGTTAATCCTGAAAATGCTATTGACATCATTCTTGAAAAGCTATTCGGGTTTACATTTAATCCAAAAGGTAATCTGGTAAATTGAAATGCTCCGTTTTCCGTGCTAAACGATGTGTATTTTCTCGATGACTTTTCTAATGGTATTTGATGAAAACCTGACATTAAGTCTATAACTTAAAACCATTTTGCTCTTCCTAGTTGATCTAATATCGAATCTATTCTTGGTAATGGGAATTTGTCTGTAACTATCTTCTTGTTCAATTGTCTAAAATCTATGCATAATCTCCATGCTTTTCCTCCATCTATAGCTTTTTTCGGTACCAGTACTACTGAGCTGTTGTACTCGGATGTAGATGGTTCTATGATTCCTTGGTCTCTTAGTTTTTGTACTTGTCGATTTAATTCCTCTGTTTGCGCATGAGGTGTCCTATAATTCTTGATATATACCGGAGTTTGGTCTTTAACTCTTAGTTTCTGTTCGTAGAAATTGTTACAGGTTAACATATCATGCCTTAGGGCGAATATGTCTGCATATTCTTCGCATAACGATACTAAGTTATCTCGTATATATTCTGGTATGTCTAATTTCAGTGATTCTCGTAATTCTTCTTTCCTATCCTTGCTGTCGTTGACTAGTCTATATATATTGAATAGTTTAATGTCCAACGTCCTGATTGTGTTTGCCTCTACATTTACTGTTTCGTATGTTGTGTTCAAAATTTTGATGTATGGATTATTACTTGAAATAATTGCTCTTGCTATGAATATTCCTGGTTGTATTTCTTGTTGCTCCACTATCCTGTCGTTCCTTAGCGTTTGAAAAATTTTGACTATTCTGTAAATTTCACATCGGGGTGGTATTATTATGGTGTCATTATCTATATTATCCAGAATTTTCGTACTAATGTAACAATCGTTGTCCTCTTTAATGTGCATTTTAAGGTTTGCGTAGTCCAGTATACTTTGAAAGTTAGAAATAAAGTCTCTCCCAATGATTCCGTCTGTTGGAATTGGAAAGTTAGGTTCTACCAATTGAAAGATGTGTTCGAATCGAGTTCCTTTTACTTCTAGTGTTGTCTCAACTTCTCCCATTGTTTGCAACTCTCCTTTAGTGACTCCTTTTATTTTCGCCTTTGTGTTTGGTTTCACCTGTTTCTTCATAAAATCTTGTGAACATTTTAGTATTGAAATATCAGCTCCTGTGTCTATGATAAAGGTGCTTGTGTTTTCAAGGATTCCTGTTTTCATTCGTACAAAGTTCGTTAGGTTCAGGTCGAAGTTGTAAATGTTATATTTTATATCTGCCTGTGTGCTTCCAACTTCTTGTTCGTTCAAAACCCCAACTGCTGGTTTTTTTGTTCTTCTTGACTGTCCTCTATCTCTAGTAACCTTACGTTCCTGTTACGTCCTCCTCTCTGGTTTCCTCTCTATGTTTGATTGTTAAATTGTCTGTATCTTCTGTTCGAATAATTTCGTTGATTGTCCGTTGCTTCTCCTTCGTTCCGTTGTCCGAAGTTATTTCTTCTTCCTCTGTCATATTTGTTATGGTATCCTCTTCTGTATTGCTGCTGTCCTCTCCTATTCTCGTAGTTTGTCCTATAATTTAAGACTCTTCCTTGTGCATTTTCTTCAGTCGTATCGATCGATAAAAATTTAGATACTACTTCCTGTGGTGATGTAAAGTTACCTGCTTCCAGTATTAGCTTAGCTTTCTCTGCATTAACGTTTCGTTTCATTGTTGTTACTACTGTTTCCGTCGTATATTTCTTCGCTAACTCCAGTGGCATTCCTTCCGCTATGTATGCTACTTTTAATTGTTCTGCTAACTCTTCCACTTCAGATGCGTACACTGCTGCATCTCTATGCCCTTGCCTTTTCTTGGCTAATTTGGCTATTAAATTCTTCGGATTATCACCTCTTAGTTCTTTCTTCAGTGCTTCAGCTGTCCGTGGAATCGTATCTTCCGTGGTTATTAAGTTCCTAGCCTTATTGGTAAGTCGTGTTTTTATTAGCGTTACAGCTGTGTCTTCATGACCTTCTGCCAATTCTCCAAGTAGTTATAATGCGTCCAAAAATGGTTGTAATTTCCCTGCGCTTCCATCGAACTCGTTGGGCAATATCTTGCTTGCGATATTCAAAAATTCATTGATTGTCAGAGCCATGTTTAATATTGTTATATCTTGTTTTATGTCACCTTTTTCTCTTTTATTTCGTCGTTAATTATTTCTTCTTCTACTTCCTCGTCGCTTTTTCCTTCTTCTACTTCCTCGTCGCTTTGTTCCTCTTCAACTTCCTCGTCGATTGGTTGATGTATTGAATTTGGAACCACTGTTCTTACATTTACTGCTTGAAATGAGCGTATAACTTTGTCTCTGATTTTTCCAAAATATTTGTTGCACGCTTCCCTCTGTTTGTCCGAAAGTGCTTCCCAGTTTTTCTTAGTTAAGTGCGTGAACTTGTTATAGGATTTAATTAGCTGTGTCGTTACTTCTTCCTGTATGTCCTTAGATTTCGGTACTTTTTTCTTTAAGACCCTTCTGCTCTGTCTTCCTACTTCTTGTGCAAGTTCCTCAACTATTTTGACAAAATCTTCCCAAGTAACTTTGTTGCTACTCATTTATACATAATTTTCTATCCTCAGTTCCTGCACTTCTTAGCGAAAATATAAATTCGATAGTCTTACGGTGTATATAGATATGTGGTATATAGATATATAGTAAAAAATAACGAGATAAAATAATACGTCAATATATGGTAAAAATATGTAAAAAAAATTGCAATAATAATAAATAAAAGTTCAATAGTAAATAACGTTATATTAACCCTTGTAAATAAGTAGTTAGAATAATAATGTAAATGTATTATGCATATAGCGTATATTTGTTATATATTTATATCGTATATTTATATTGATAGTGTATATTTACGATAGCAAATATTAAAATCATAAAAAAAATTGCAAAAATGTACCCTCGTAATAAATAATATAAATAATATATACCTCAAATAATAATGGTAATATGCCATGTGAATAACTTTAATATGTGTTAAAAAAAAATTCCAATAATACCCATAAAGATAATTAAAAATAAATAGATAAAAATACTAGAAATATACCTTACATTACTGCTATATCATTCATTTGTTAAGAAATATCGTGGAAATACCATAAGAACAAAATATAGACTCACCACTTTAAAGTTTGTGTTCGTATCACCAAAAGTTCTCGATCCACGTTCCCTGGCATTGTCCATTGTCCCACGATGTTCCATCTCCATACCATTGTCCATTTAGCTCCATGTCAGGCCTGCTGTCTCCATCCTTTCTACATACCACACTGTATTCTAGGGTGGTCGAGGTACCAGATCCTCAGCCATAGACGTTTTTCTTTCCATTTCTCGTTCCAGTTTAGTTCAGTTTCTTCCCTGGTCTTGGATCGCCATATGATAGTCCAGGATTACTAGGGCTATCTTCTCCCGGTAAGGGTGGTTAACCCTTATCCGAGGGGTGGAATGATTAGTAGTCTTTTCACTGTTGAAGTTGTTTTATTATACTCGCATGAGTACAAGCTGGTAGCAACCTACGTAACGTCGTCTCGCGGAATGTAGATGACACTATCTTTTTAATGTGAATAATCTTACATCTAATAAAATATAATGACGAATGTGGAATGTGTAATGAGGATTCCCTTATTATGTTTTGGTTGTATAAATATATTTAAAAGTGCAAAGTCAGCGTCGACCCTGAAAAGTGTTTATAGTGGCTGTATGTATAATTACACCTCACGATCTAGGTCAACAATGTTTATGTAACGAAAGAAGGTTGGAATTGTTTATGATGACATTTAAATAACCGAAAGAAATTAGCGTAGATAATTAAAGGGTGTTTTTAAAAGATATCTAATGAGTACAGATGAATTCTTGTACGCCAGCAAGGTTGAGTAATATTGCTACTTTGATTTCATCATCTTTTTCGCTCAAACCGGTCGCCTTCAAATAAATGTCCAAGCTTCTTAAAAAATTATCCAAATTCACGTGGACGTTCCGGTCGAACACCAGGTTTTTCGGCGGCTTGAAGTTTCCCTCCATATTAAGATTTTTATCTATCTGAATTTTTAATAACCTGACACCATGTCTTATATTTAATATTCTTGAAATAATATACCTTTTAATATTTTAGTATTTTTACTTTAGTCATATGTTACATCTTCGCAAGAGAGGGTTATGTTGCTGTTGCCTGAAGTTGGCCATGGTGGCTGTCACAGTCCCAGAACACAAATAAGTTCCAAGGACATATGAGACACGTGAGAAATTAGTACCTTTCTGCACTTGTTGCACAATATACTATTATTTGTTACTTCATGCACACTTTAAATTCTTTACGCACTGCTATCTATAATGACAGTTTTCACCAACTAAAAACTTATACATAATATGCCATAGAGTAGATAAAATGTATTTTTAGGTTTCTTGGGTAATTATAAACAATAAAGGTCTCGTGTCATATTTCTGAAAAGTTGATAGTTTTCGAGTTATAAGCGATTTAAAACCTGAAAAATGCGAAAATATGCATTTCATTTGCGATGCTTGAAAACTCTTAAGTTTTAATAAAATGACAGATCTTTTTTATTTAAGATGACCCAAAAATGCTAAAAAAATATCAAACAATTTCTGCCCAAAAATTTCGCCCGGCATCGTTCGGATTTGTTTAAAGGGGATATGTTTTAACAAGAATCCACAAAGAAAATTAGAACAGTCAGACACAGACTGCATAAATCCGGACCCCGGAAGTGTCATAGGTTTTCGAAACGGACCCTCAGGGAAGGAAACTAATTGGTGACCCCTGTTCTAGTAGATATTATCGATCGTTATCATTATTCCTAGAGGTATCTCTCTTAATAGTACGGGATATGAATATATTATATCGACCTGCACCCACCTACTTTCCGGATGAAACATTTTTTTAAATAAATTTCATACATACATAGGCAAATACGACTTGCATGGGTTTCCTATTAAAATCGTGTCATAGCAATCGAGGGGGGCGTAGGGGTTGAAATCAATATTTCAAGCACATTTGAGTGATTTTTTTTTGAAAGTATGATAGAATTGCTTTATTTTTAAATTAAATAAGTAAATTCAGTATGATTCAGTTATAATTCAGTAAGATTATTAAAAAAAATTAAAAAAAATATTGAAAAATAAGTCAACGGTGGAAAATTTTTAAAGACACCTCAAAAAAATATATTTGGCAGCGGATGATAAGAATTTGAGTCCAATTCGGGAGGTATTGGGACACCGAACTTTACATGCCTGACCAGAAACTCGACAGGGGGAATTCAGGACTATAAGAACTACACTTCTTACTCCTTCAACTATCCTTAAGGGGTTGAAATCAATATTTCAAGCACATTTGTGTGATTTTTTTGAAGTTATACTTCTTTAGGCACGAGGGTAAATTTTTACATTCCCTGGCGCATGCGCACACCGACAGTATGTTGTTAGTTGCTAAATCATCCAAGTTATGTATGTATCAGCGCAACTAACGTTTGAAAATAATATATTAGTATTTTTAGTCAATATATTTAATATGTTTGTCTCTTTAGATTTGTCTTCCTTGGGAGTAAGATAATAAGTATTTTAAACATTTTTATATTTAATAATTCACTTCATCTATTTGTCACCGTCGTTTTTAATTACGTCCCAGAAGCTGTAAAAACAAAACCCTGATGGGGTATTGGTAGAGCATTCGACTATATAACGCGAAGGTCCCGGGTTCAAATCCTGACACGGACGATTGTTATCCTTTTTTTTATTTTTGGTGTTGTTTTAATAAAAAAATTTTGAAAGTGGTAATGTCATAATTAGTTTATTAAATATAATACCAATAAACTCTTAAGTATCTTTATTTCGTTGAAATCATATAATGGAAGTATAACTTCTTACGTGCGTACAAAGTACACACACATACTTGTGAGTATAAATGAGAAACACACATTTTTTCTCACTTTGTGAGAAAAAATATTGAAAAATAAGCCTACGGTGGCAAAGGGTACCCCCCGTTAAGATAGGCAAAATGCCCTCACTCTCAGAATTCAATTTTTTTAATTTTTTTACGTTCTCTGCAATTAAAAAATGAGATAACGCGTATTTTTAGCTCGCCACCCCCTTACCCCTCCCCCCACAGCCAAGAACGCAGATTTTTATATTTAATTTTTTTTAGTTGGGTTGCAATTAATTTAAAAATTTCAAAAAATTCACACGTGTAGCTGAGGCTTTTAAAAAACATGTCCATTTTTTATGGACCCTTAGATCGAGTGTACATAACCTCAAATTTTTTTTTAACTTTTTAAAACCTATAACTTTTTTTTGGAGGGTGCTGTAGGTCCAATTTTTTTGGATTTTGTGTATTTTATCAAAAGCTATCTCTTTGATATTTTTCAGATTTTTCCGTCAGGTGCGCCATCTTGAAAAATCCGGAAAACTGTTTTTTAGGGGGTTTTTAGGGATTTTCTCCATTTTATAGACTGCAACATAGATCAACTCAAGGTTTTTTTAATAGATTATTTATAATTTGAAATAAATGAGTATTTTAGGATCATCAAAAATTGGGCAAAACACCTTTAAACCCCCCAAAAACCATATATTTTTAAGTTATGTAAGGGTTTTTGCGGGCTTAATGATATTTTTTGAGATCGATAAAGCCTGAATATTTTTTTTTCATTTTTTTACGTTATATGTGATTAAAAAATAAGACTAATCGCATTTTTGGACCCCCCTCCCCCTGCCCCCACAAAAACGTCAATTTTTCTATTTTTTTTTTTTTTTTTGTTTAACCCGGGAGTAGTCGCGCTCACTTCTGTAACGTAGATAGTCGCGTGTGAGATTCTATCTCAAAATACGAATTTAAAACAAATTTTTATTTTGTACTATTTTTATCTACTTTTTATATTGAAAATATATATGTCTAACAATTTTATTAAAAAAACCTGTGTTAACAGCCACCTGCCAACATCGGCCACCTGTCCTAACGGCCAGTTTAAAAATTTCCCAAACCAATTATGTAGACTACAAAAACTGGCAATACCGTCCATCTTTCTATATCGGCCAATAGTTCTTTCATTTTTAGTGGCCGTTACTGACAAATTTTACTGTACAGTAAAACCTGTGTTAACGGCCACCTGCCAACATCGGCCACCTGTCCTAACGGCCAGTTTAAAAATTTCCCAAACCAATTATATGTAGACTACAAAAACTGGCAATAGCGGCCACCTTTCTATATCGGCCAATAGTTCTTTCATTTTTAGTGGCCGTTACTGACAGGTTTTACTGTATTACGAAAAAGGATGAAAAGTGAGATTCTATCTAACGGCGCGACTACTCGCGGGTTAAAGCTAATTGGCTCTCCCTAAAGCCATAAATTCCACAAAAAAGAAGAAGAAGAAGAAAAAAAAATTCCTACGCATTACTACACCCTTCCTCGAGGCACTTACGAAATTTTTTCAAAATTGCAAAATTTTTCATCAAGTTATCGCGAAAAATGATAAAAATTGAGATTCTATCTCACCGCGCGACTACTCGCGGGTTAAAGTTGCAATAATTGCATTATTAATTTAAAATTTTTATGAGGCTTCAACAAAACATATCTATTTTTTATAGACCCGTGTAGGTCGAGTGTACAATACATATAACCTCAAAATTCCGTTTTTATTTTTTTAAACCGTATTTTTGACTTCCAATTGATATTTTTTTAAAACGTCCAATGAATATTGTACATGTACATTTGTACATCTCTCTCTCGCGGACGGCCGCTACAATACATGCTTTAATTATTAAAAATAATAGTTAGTAATAAAATAATGACAAAAATTTCTTTAGGCTATTGCAGGGGGACTTTAAACTTTGAGTTGGTCACTTTATGACTTTCATAATAATAATTTTTAATCGAGTTATTAAGCCTTGAAAATGGCCATTTTCGCGTTTCTCAAATTTGAAATTACATGTAACTCGACAACAGTCAATTTTATAGAAAAATCACAAGATACCTTTTTTGCTCAGCTTGGTCCAGAGAATCTAAAACAAATTTGTCCGAAGTGAAAAAATTGATTTTTTGAATTCGTTTAAAAAATGTTTAAACAATTTTCCGACCGCGGTACTGCCTGGCACCTTGTGGATTTGTTATAAGGACCTGTTTTTGAGTAAATTTGTGCAAAAAAATTAATCGGAATAATTTTCCTAACGGGACAAGCATACAGCGTGGACTATTTGCATTATGAGCCAAACGTAGACGGTCTGTAAAATACACAAAACACAAAAAAAATTAGCAGCCGTCGCCAAAAAAAGTTATACGTACCTATTAAAAAACAAAAAAAATGAGGTTATAATATGTACACTCGACCTTCGGGTCCATAAAAATAGATGTTCTGTAAAAGCCTCAGCTGTGCGTGTGAATTTTTTTGTAATTTATAATTTAATAATTACTATTCTAAATGCGAAATAAGCCACAATTTAACTAAAAAATGATTTTATTAACTTTTCGACGTCCACCACGGACGTCGTTGTCAAAATACAAAATATTAATAAAACAAAAATGTTGCTTGGTAAAAAAATCTTCTAATAATTTAATTTAATCTGACTTATTTATATAGATCGTCCTAAACCATTTTTTCAGTGCGTCACAGATTATCGAATTCTCTCTATCGCATTATAGATGGAAAATAAAATCATTTTTTAGGTAAATTGTGGCTTATTTCCCATTTAGAATAGTTAATTACAAAAATGCCACAAAGAAATAGCTTCAGAACAACATTTATAATTTAATTGAAAACCAACTTAAAAAAAAATAAAATCGGAAAATTGACATTTTTGGCTGTGGGGGAGGGGGAATAGGGGAAGTGGGCTAAAATTGCGGTGAGTCTCAATTTTTTTAAATCATATAGAACGTAAAAAAATAAAAAAAATATTCAGGCTGTATCGACCTCAAAAAATATAATTAGACCCGCAAAAATCCTTACCAAACTTTAAACAAACATAGTTTTTGGGGGGTTTAAAAGTGTTTCGCCCAATTTTTGAATATCCTAATATACTCAGTTATTTCAAATTATACATAATCTATTAACAAAACCTTGAGTTGATCTATGTTGCAGTCTATAATGGAGAAAATCCCCAAAACCCCCCTAAACAAACAGTTTTTCGGATTTTTCAAGATGGCGCACCTGACGGAAAAATCTGAAAAAAATCAGGGTGATAGCTTTTGATAAAATACACAAAATGCAAAAAAAATAGACCTGCAGCCCCCTCCAAAAAAAGTTATAGGTTTTAAAAATTTAAAAAAAAATTTGAGGTTATGTATACACGACCTAAGGGTCCATAAAAAATGGACATGTTTTGCAAAAACCTCAGCTATACGTGTGAATTTCTTGAAATTCTTAAATCAATTGCAACCCAACTAAAAAAAAATAAATCTAAAAATCTACGTTTTTGGCTGTGGGGGGAGGGGTAAGGGGGGTGGCGAGCTAAAAATCCGCGTTATCTCATTTTTTAATGGCACAGAACGTAAAAAAATTAAAAAAATTAAATTCTGAGAGTGAGGGCATTTTGCCTATCTTAACGGGGGTACCCTTTTTAAAGACACCTCAAAAAAATGTATTTTGCGGTGGACATTAGAACTACTCATCATGGGAAACAAAAAAACATCAAAAAGATTTTATTAGCTTATGAGTTTTTCTAGGTAACGCTCTCAAGTTTTTTTTAGTTTTAGGGATCTTTGACCTTTTGGTATCACTCAGAAATCAAAAGAACGACATTTTTTACCTAAAAAAGAGCACACAGTATTAGCGATCAACAGGTAGCAACAAACGCGGTCCAAGATTTCGAAAGTTCTGCGAACTTTCAAAACTGAGGCAACAGTGCGTCGGTAATTCGACACTGACGGTGACGTTTATACTGTCAAAAACATAGCCACCTTTACTTTACAAGCCATGAAGTTGAAACTTGGCAACATCTAAGCGTAGACCGGTTAATTCTGACAGTTCTCATTTATTTTTAAATGTTTTTAAATAATATTCACTGTATTTACAGAAAAACTCAAACATTTTACAATATTTCGTGCTCCAAATTATAAAGAATATTAAAAGGTATGTATTAAGATGATTTTAGTTCAATATAATATATTTTTATATACTATATTTTATAGTATAATATATTTTTATATAAACTTACGTGCATATAGAAATGCGTCCACTTAAAATTTTTGTCATTTTTGATGTCTTATATTTACTAAACCTGTTGGCCGATTCAAGTGATTTTTTTAATATGTTATAGCCTGATCGATTCTTTAACAAAATACGCTGTAATAATATTGTTGCTAAGCAGTTAATTCTAAACCCCAACACTTCACATCAAACCATGTGAGAAATTGTTGTTATAGTTATTTCTAGCGATATTTGTATATAATTTAAAATAAGATATTATTTATTTAAAATAAAGTACTTTACACATATTCTTGTTATTGGTTTTTTTTGTATAATAATAATAATATATTAAAACCCAACGGTTTTCTTAATAACATTCTGTTTTTTTTATTATTTCGTTTGTGTTGGATAATAAAAAAAAGTTAGCTACTTTAACAACTAGATTTTTGTTCTTTATCAATTCAGGGTGTTTCTAAATAAGTGCGAAAAACTTTAAAGGGAAAGGAACAAAATGCAAAATTTTGACGCCTGTCAAAATTTTCAGTGTATTTTAAATGCAATCATTTTTTTCGAATCCTGAGAAAACTAATAAGTATTTTTGAAAAATTTAAACGCTGAATGAAAGACTACTTTATTACCGAGGGCCGAAAGTCCCTTAAAATGAATGAAAAGTTGTTTTTGAATGACATATTTGAAACTAAAAATCACACTAAATTTTCTTAATTTTTCGCCCCTGTAACTTATTAAAATAAACACAGAAGTTTTCAGGGACTTTCGGCCCTCGGTCCTAACGTAATCTTTCATTCTGCGTTTAAATTTTTGAAAAATACTCATTAGTTTTCTTAGGATTCGAAAGAAATTAATCCCATGTATATTCTTGTTATTGTTTTTTTTTTGTATAATAAACGTTACTTACAAGGAAGTACTTTTAATTTTATTTTGTACAAACTTCTAATTAATAATATTTTCTTGTTCGACTCAAAAAATACTATAAATTTTACCAGAATTTCTACTTTAAAATTGTGTTTTCAAAAGCGGTAGTCCGAAAGTCGGACTACGCACGTCATCAATTGCGATGTTGCCTTTTTCTCTTCATGGCTTGTTAAGTAAAGGTGGCTATGGTCAAAAACAATAATTTTTATACAAATAGGCGCGAAATGTTGCCAGGTCAGTGACGTTCGATTTCTTGTTATAAAAAAATTGATTTTTAGTAGTTCCAATGTAACACAAAATCTAGGTACGGGATAAAAAAGTTTATTTGAAGAAAGTGTATTTCTTTTTCTTTCTTAATGGCTCCTTTTTTCAATATTTTATTTAGTTATAGAATAATTTCCACATACTAACATATTTCTGAAATTGGGCTCTGTACCGCCATTCTTTATTATATTACGAATATGTGTGCCAAATATCTCGACAAAACATTCAAGATTAGAGCCTCAATCTTGGAACGCGTTTGTTGCTACCTGTTGATCGCTACTGTTTGCCCTTAAAACTGATTTTTTCAAAGACGGTGGACATTTTAACTCAAAAACTACTAGACCGATTCGCCTAAAATTTTGCACGTAATATATTCATTAGGTATTCCGCGAGGTAACGCTGTCGAGCTATTTTTTGTTTTATGCCAATTTTTTATTTAACAATAATAAATATGTTTATTTTCACCCTTTTTGTGAAAAAAACTTCGTTGTTTTGACTTCTGAGTGATACCAAAAAGTAATAATCGTTGTAACTAAAAACTCGACAAAGGTACTTCGATAAACTCATAAGCTAATAAAATATTTTTGATATTTTTGTTTCACATGATCCACTGATGAGTTCTGATGTCCACCGCAAAATCCAATTTTTTTAGGTGTCTTTAAAAATTTGCCACCTTTGGTTTATTTTTCAATATTTTTGGTTAATTTTTTTTTTGAATATTGTTTGAATTATACTGAAAATTCCACACCTGTAATTTTGAACCAATCAAAATACGTTATTTTGACAGATCACCATGGCAACGGAGGTATTTTATCGGAAATTTTTTGCTCGTGGGGTACCCAACAGCGAATTATAGCGGAAATTTTTTGACGTTTACAATAACAGAACATTTTTGACAGACTGGTTTTTATTTGTTTACATAATTTAGTTTTGATTTTGATTCATTTTCTATCACTTGTAGTTACTCAAAACTTATGTAAAATTGAAGAATATACTATTTTCTATCTTGAAATGGTATTCCCATGCAACTACAATGAGTAGAAATTACGAATTTGAAAGCCTAAATAATTGCTGACAAAGCTATGGCGCGCTATTAATCTGTTCATGCAGCTTTGGATTTTCAAATGCAAATTTGGTGTGGAATTTTCTTACCGAATACCACGCGAAGTCAAATTAATATCCGGAAATTTTTTTTTGATCATGAATATTTTTAGAAAATTTCCCTCGTCTGCGACTCGGGAAATTTTCAAAATATTCATGATCTCAAAAAAATTTCCGGAAATAATTTGACCTCTAGTGGTATTACTAGTGAATATACTTATTTAATTTAAAAATAAAACAATTCTATCATACTTTCAATTAAAGCAAATTATACTCTTTATTAATTAATAAGAGATATATAAAGTGATAGTAGTTTTATGCTGCTTTTTCAGTTTTTGTACTCGTGGATTTGTAGGCTCCCAGCTCCTTTACTTACCACGACTAGAACCCTTTGAGCTACATTTTTAAAAATTGTGTAAGCCCATATACACGACAACGATTTAACGTAGTGATGTGACTGTGCAATTCGTTTGGTGTCGATTTATCGAACGCGTGGACTCAAATCGATGCATATATTTTTATTAAATTATATTTTTTATTATTTTTAAAAAATCTGCATCGATTTCCTCGGATCAAAAATGACCCTTAAAATCCAAATCAATCCAAAAAAAAAACAAATCGCATAGAAGAAAAGCAATGTTTCGTAAGCTACTGCATATCTCATAGGTTGAGGCATGTGACAAACGAGAAAGTGTCAAGAAGAGCTATGCTATAACTGAACGTAAGTTGTTACAAACTTTTAAACAACGAACAATTTTCTATTTGGGAGATATAATATGAGGTCATAAGGTCTTGAAATTTATTTTAATGAACAAATTAGAAGTAAGAGAAGGTCCAAGCGGCAACATGCCTCTTACGGATACTAAATACAAGAATTTGGTGCATGACTTGAAATGCAAGAGAAATTTTTACGCTAGCTAGGGAGGGACACTTACAGTTAAAGAGGATCAACGTTTACACGCTAGAAGCGTACGACACTTCTTCTTCTTAACGTGCAGTGGCGTACTGAGCATGGTTCCGCGGGTCCCGCGGAACCAGGGCCCGGGCCCCGCAGGGGCCCGCTTTAAAGCGCTTTTTGCTTCTTTTATTTCTAATTTGATGTACTACACAAGTACACATATAGGAAATGTAACTGCTTAATAGATTTTAATTTTTGTGTAAGTATTTATAATAGATAAAAACGAAGAATACCTATTCTCGAAGAATACCTGCTTTCCAAAGCCCATGTTTCAACATTTGTACAACCAACAGGGCCTGCCTACACGTGATAACTCAATCACTTGTATATTAGAAAGATTCATGAATAAGATGTAGGTAAACTACAAAGTTGTAAATATACATTGCAAGGTTTATACGGCCATAAAAATAATCCCAATACAATAGGCTCGATACTGGTGTTTATTGAACCTTCATCATTCAGCCTGTACTTTTATACAGGTAGGTAATTCTTAAAAATTGAAATTAAATTCTAAATATAGACAATGGTGGTAAAGATAACAAGACACTATGTACCTATCTATAGACACTAATTTCTTTTTAAGAAAATCTCGTCGTTTGATAAAATATATCAACCACACCGTTATCCAGGGGTTTTTTTGATATATTTTTTAAGCGTTTTATCTCCCTAGAGGTTTGTATGTAATTATTTAACTTATTTATACCTAAATATATCATATTATGCAATTTCAAAATCAATTTTGGTGATATAAATTTTATTCCAATGTTCACTTTTTAAATGCTGTGTTACTTTTCCGATATTGATGAGGTTTTTAATCATAAGGTTTTTAATTATGACTGGAATTTTGGATGTAGAAAATTTTTGAGTTTCACTATTTATAAAAACGGCTGGCGTAAAGTGACCAATCATGCGAGTATGAAAAACGATAAGATAAATATTAATTTACTCTTTTAATAGTCTATTGTTTTTTTTTAAAGTTTCTAACATGAAAAGTAAGTAAATTTCGATCAAAATAATGTTGGTATCTTTTTGTTGGTTGGTAAAAAAGTCGTGAAAATCACTTTCTAATTAGCATCCTAAATGATATTACCGCTTCACAAATAACTTTACTTATTGTTTATAAGATATGTAAGATTCGTTGGTTCAAAGTGCCTATTTTTGAAAAGGCTGTAGTCAAATGGGCTTAAACGAGTCAATAATCACGAGTGTATGCAAAATTTGAACAGACATATCTCATAACCAATTTTTGTCTTCAGGAAAACAAAAAGTCCAAAATATTCACAAGTATACCTATATTTTTTATGCTAGTCAAGATTTTTGGTTTCACCAATAATTAATAAAGTTATTTTGAAAAAACAAAAGTTTTTGTCAATTATAAATTTTTTTTAATTTAAAACCAAATTGTTTTCAAAAATGAGCACTTTGAAGCGGTAATATCAAATAAGCAATAGGTACATAAGTCAAGTAGCGGTAACGATTAATTTCATTTGAGATGCTAATTAGGGGGTGATTTTAACGATTTGTTTACCAAAAAAAGTGTCCAACTTTATTTTGAGCGTTACATAGTTAATATTGATGCTAGAAACTAAAAAATGACAAAAATATATTAAAAAAGTTGTGATGACTTTTTCTCGAAAATTGATTCATTTTTAGTTATTTCACGTTGAAATATTCGATTTGGAATTTGACGAATAAGAACCTACATTTCATGACCTACTGGGTTTAAAGACTTCGTATATACACCATATTTTTCACTTTTTATAAGCTATATTTTTACTAAGAATATTTTTTTCGATAATATACCTACTTTTTGAGGGTATTTGCGAAAAACCGTCTCAAAACGTGTTTTTTTTTTTGAAAAAGAAACATATTCACTCACAAATAACTCGAAAAGTATTGATTTAGTGAAAAACCTTACAGAACTTAAAGGTTGCTTGGAATTAGTCAGTTTATCCAATTCTGGACTTATCTTGAACGTATGTTTTTCAACCGAGAAGGGGTAAAACACACCTAAGGCAGAAGCGCACATCGGCACAATAGGTATAACTTTTTTTTGTTTGACATGTTTTAGCGATGTGCTATGTGTATGCCAAATTTCATCTCAACCCGAGCAGTTCTTTAAAATGTACAGCAAAAACCGTGAGTAAATGGACTATAAATTAGCTTGAGTTTTTATGATATATTTTATGATATATGATGATTTATATTTAATGGTTGGGGCGGGGCCCGCATCCCAACTGGAACCAGGGCCCGCTGATCTATCAGTACGCTACTGTTAACGTGCCCTATCAAGTCCCCTTAACGTTGGCGATACATGGCGAAACTGTCTCAAAGAGTGTTATTTGAGGGAGAAAACAAAAAAATAGTGTTATTATTTGTGGAAGGAAAACAAAGGGATTGTTAAGAAAAATAATGTAGGATCAGGTAAAAATGGATATTGAAGGTATGGGATCGTTGAATCAGAGAGGATAATATTAAGGAACGGAAGAAATGCAAAATGTTTTTATATGAAATTCTTTAATATAATGTGATGACATATATGAACGTCTTTATTTAATGCAGATAAACCAGAATTTTCATTAAATCTACTTTATGTTTGATATTTCTGGTATCACTATTCTCAGTAGTTGTGGAGATATTTTACAGCTACTCTATATATTTTTTGGGTCAGCGATATTGCGATATAAACCACCATGAAAACAGACAAGGACTGAAGTTGGAGCGCTAGTAACACAGAAAGTCGGAGCGTGAATGGAGCCGAATATGCAACTAGTAGTTTTACTAAGTGGGACCACAAATCGGAACGTGAATTCCCCGTTTTACTGGTCCCAAGCCCGATATTAGACAATGAAAAACAAATAAAGAGAAAACTGGAGATTACCGTCGTAAAATTACCAAATAAGCTTTCTAAAATACGAGTTTTTAAAATTTATTAATTCTAACCGGTTTTGCTTCTGTAGGTATATTAATTTCATTAATGAGCTTCAGGATTTCAATGCAAATCACCGACATCCTGTTATTTGTTTTATTAATCAACACTTTGTTAATATAATGACCTTTTTTGGAATTAAAGCCTATATCCGCTGTAAATACCGGATTAAAAGGAAATGTAATCATACAAGTAGTAATTTTTTGCGAAAGCTGTGTAGGTTTTGATGAATTATGATTATTGTATAAACCCGTAATTATAATATTTACGATAAAGAAATAATAATTCAGAATTCAGATACCAATAATACATTTATTTCTTATATCTATGATTATCAGATACTATTCACTGTGTCAAAAATGAAATAAAAGTCGTAAACAAGGTCTTATAAAGTTAACCTTATTTGCCGGTGTCTAGTCTGAAAAGCTTTTTCTTTTCAGAGCAGCCGCCAATAAGGTACGGATAACTGTGATGATAGCCAACCTCCGATAGGAGAAGGAAATACAAGTCTTTTTTGAGGATTTCCGAATGCCCCGAGCTCCTGAGGTTACTAAGAAAATATTGTTAAATGGACTAACATAAGAAACTAAATACTTTAAGCCAAGCCGCACACCAAAGAAACATGAAACGAAAAACATGAAACATGAAATGAAAAACATGTTTCATGAAAAGAAAACACTGCTAAAAAAATCTCAAAGTCCGCCTACTAATGAAACGAGTGTGATTCATGCTCATGACACATTTTTATTTTCGGAGAGTCTCATAAATGGCCGGATATATTATATTTGTTTAGCAGTGGCATTGATTAATAACTACATAGATACCTCACCTTTACGTAAAACCGAATTCAGTGTTAAACTCCGCCCACTTACACCTCTTTGCCCCTCAAGTCTAAGTACTAACTGGCTGGACGGTGGCGACATTTATTGAAATTTTTGCCAAGATTGAAAAATAAATTTGAGTCGCTTGGCTGGCGTAATAGACAACGATATAAGGGTAGTATTCAGCATTTTAACAAATAATTTTAACGCGATTGTAATCTCTATTTTGGAATTCCGATTTTACTTCAGATAAAACGCTAAAAATTGATTAATAAAAATAGTGAAGAGGTTTCTTAAAAATTATTTAATTATTAATACACTACAAAAAAACAACAAAATAGAAAATACATAATAAAATTAGCAGTGATAATTCACATGTAAATTATTTTTTGCAATTTGTAAAAGAATGATATTTTCAGAACTAATGCGAAATAAACTATTTGAAGTTGATATACAGAATTTCTTTCCAGATCTAACCCATTCAACCCAGGTAAAATATTGCAAAACCTCCGAATTTTAAAGAATCCATTGGATTGGCATGAAATTTGGTATACATATATCTTGATAAAATGACAGGGAATTTCCAACATATAAATAGTTGAGGGCCATCTGCCTAGGAACAATAGGTAAAAGCTGATAAACGGACAGGATTAGAAAGTTTAAAACATCACTAATTAGATCCTATTTCAAAACAAAGTAAATAAGTATATTTGAATGTTAATTCTTTTCAAACTAAGATAGTAAAATTAAAATTTTAGGAAAAAAAGATATTTATTATTTCTTGTTCTCAAAAAGTACTTTCATTATTGACAATATCGAAACATTTTATTATTAAAAGTCGAGAACAATTAAAAACCACGTTCATGTTTATATAAAAGTACTTTAAAAATGAAGGTATATTACGCTTGAGAAGAATTAATATTTTTTAACAAACTTGGTATAGGACTCATAATATTTGACATTTGATTCTTTCATTTTGAGGTTTAGGACGTGCAAGTTTTTATCAATAATACATTTTTCCCAAACTGAATAAAAAAGTTTCCATATGATTCCAAGGTTTTAAGACATACTGATATTGTTTTCCTCATATTATAAAATACTTGTTAATATCTACTGTATATATAAACTAAAGCTAATAGTGTAGTTTAACATTCAGTTGAGTCCACGATTATTTACCCGTGCGTCATTAATACCTGACGAGATAAAACACATACTTTTGATCTAGCATCATTCTCTTCCACGCATGAAACTAAAGACAAACCAGCTACCGCCTGTTATTAAGTAAAAACACATGTTTTTTTTATGAACACACTAGACTAACTCTATTGCGCACAATAGAGAAAAAATTTTCTAGAGGATTTTGGTTCAGAAAAGATGTTAAAAGATATGACACATTATATTATTTTTGAAGTTCCTCCCACAAACATAAAACTGACAAAATGGTCCACTGAAAGCCGTGTAGACAGTGAATATTATTTCTCTCTTTTTGATTTTCAAAAACTTTAATTTTTTAAAAATATTCTAAACCTGCTTTTAAGTTTTTAGTTGACTTGCTTAAAGTTGACATTGGCTTTCTGTTTGGATTACTATCACTACAATATTTGCTGTTAAGACCATCAAAAATATTATTTATAATTTTCAAAAATTCGGCAGTAAGAGAAGCCGTTTTGGTGTGTAACTGCCCTACAGACATTGCTGTTGATATTGCTGAGGCAATTGAGTTGGAAAAAATTTGTGCTGCTAATTTTACACGCATTTTTTGAAAATTATTAGGGTTTATATGAACGTTTGTCATTTTCACCATGCATCGTGCTCTCACACTGGTTCTATCGATGTTGTATGTGTATTCAATATCTTGCCACGATATTTGTTTAGAATCGGCAAAAAACGTCAACTTTTTGTTAAGAAAATTATTTCTTAGACTTTTTAATAAGTGGGGTGTATCGAACACAGTGAAAATCCTCTGATTTCCTATTTCTATTGAAGGCTGATCCTTACATGATAAAGCTCTATAATTAGATGCTTGATCACACAACACTTTTGGTATATACCCAATATTTTGTAATTTTGAAACAACTTCAACTACAATGTTTTTTAAGTTGTCGCTATGTATTGGACCACCTGTAGCAAGCCGCGTAGCCTTATGTAGCAAGCTTCGCATCATGAAAACCAGATCTGTGTTGGCAAGTTTGTTTGTTCTGTTCTTCCTAAAGCACCTAAATCTTGAAACCCTTCTATAATGTCATCTAATTTATTGTACTCCAATTGTTTTTTCAAAGAAATTTCATCAAACATTAACACACAAATTTTTTCCCACTCATTTTTTCTTCAACTTGTCAATTAAGGAAATGTTTAAACCAGTTCTTAATTTTATGACACGCAACCAAGTTTGAATTGTTTTTAGTGAAGGTAAGATAAAGTTAAGAGATCTAATTAAAAATTTTTAACAACTAGGAGACTTATAATAAATGGCCAGAGCTAAATCCTTTTCATTGTGACTCCATTGTGAACGAGTTTTGTGTGAAAACTGCATATTAACAAAAGTGTGCACGTATATGCTTTTATTTTCTAACAGTACCTCTATCATGAATTTGGTTGCCGATTTTCTGTTTTTTGTTGTTCTTCTACAACGCTGACTGTTCTTCTGACGGCACTTCTTCTTTAAAGCATTTACTTGATACTCCAATATTTTTACCTTCTCCGTCAATTCAGTTTCAAGTTTTGTGGGCAAATTAATATCAAAACTGGAAATATCACTGAGACTACTACTTGATCTCTTAGGCGATGGAGTTGACCTAACCATGCAATCGCCACTTGTAGATTTTTTACGTTTCGTACCGCAATAAACGTATGTAGAGCATAATACTGGTGGGGTATCACCTAAAATAGGTAATCATTGAAATGTATGTGTAATAATTTTAATTAAAGCAAAACAAGCATCTCCGTTATTTCTGGAGTGATACTAACAACGCATTCATATTTAAAAAAAATCTTTTGATTGAATTGTATAAAAAATATATAAATCACTCAATATCAACTGATTTTATATAAAATATATTTTAATAGTATTATTCTCATTGACAAAGCGCATTAGGCAAACATAAAAATATTTCCAAAGTTGAGTACTCACCTAAATCAGTTGCTAACTGTGCAAATTTTAGAGGAACAGCATTTTTCCTTAATAACTTTGTTTGGCCACTTTGGTAAATATGTTCCACTGCATAATGATGCTGGCAAATTACCCTCTGTTTCAGGTCACTGATATCCATCAATATAATATCAATATTTCCGCAGTTTTTTTGCCAAATTTTTGTGCGCTCTACTAGTCCGTTCTTTAACGGTAAAATATTACAAAACCTCTAAATTTTAAAGAACCGCTTGGATTGACATGAAATTTGGCATACACATAGCTAACAAATCAAAGAAAAAAGTGATATTGTGCCGATATGTGCTTTTGCCCTGGGGGTGGTTTACACCCCTCTTATGGGTGAAAAAATATTCGTCTAAAGAAAGTCAGGAAATGGATAAACTGGCTAATTTTAAGTAACTTTTGTTCTATAGAGTTTTTTCACTAAGTCAATACTTTTCGAGTTATTTGGCAGTGACTATGTTCATTTTTTCAACAAAATAACCACGCTTTTAGACGGTTTTTCGCAAATAACTCAAATAGTAAGTATTTTGTCGAAAAAACATTCTTAGCAAAAATATAGCCTGTAAAAAATTTAACAAAATGGTGTATATATCACGTCTCTACACCTAGTAGAAGCAGAGTTATAGCTAATGAAAAATAGGTTCATATTCGTCAAATTCCAAATGGAATATTTTAACGTGAAATAACCAAAAATGAAGCACATTTCGGGGAAAACTCATTACAACTTATTTAAAGTGTTTAAAAATCTTTATTTTTGTTTTATAAAAAAAAATTCTAGCATCAAAATTAAACAAGTTATGCTCAAAATAAAGTTAGTCACTTTTGGTTTTGGTAAAAAAATCGAGAAAATTACCCCCTAATTAGCATCTTAAATGAACGTAATCGTTACGACTTCACAAGTTTCTTGACTTGTGTATATATTGTTTATATGATCTGTAAGTTTCATCGGTTCAAAGTCCTTATTATTGAAAGGGCTGTAGTTAAAAGGGGTTGAACGAGTCACTGATCACGAATGTATGCAAATTTAGAAACACCAAATCTTAATCATTTTTGTCTAACACAAAAACAAAAAAATACATGATATTCAGAAAAGCAAATCTGACTATTTTTGTTTTTCGAGATTTTTGGTATCTCTAACAATTTCTAAGTTATTTTGAAAAAAAGCATATTTTTCAAAATTTAAATTTTTAAAAATTTTACTTTAC
This sequence comes from Diabrotica virgifera virgifera, assembly GCF_917563875.1. Taxonomy (NCBI): domain Eukaryota; kingdom Metazoa; phylum Arthropoda; class Insecta; order Coleoptera; family Chrysomelidae; genus Diabrotica; species Diabrotica virgifera. The sequence continues at coordinate 164,361,102 of NC_065443.1, read as the reverse complement.
AGATTATATAAACACAACATAAGTAAAATAATTTTTGGAGCGGTGACGATTAATTTCATTTAAGTTGCTAATTAGGGGGTGGTCCTCCCGATTTTTTTTTTGCAAAAACACAAGGGACCAACTTTATTTTGAGCGTTACTTGCTTAAATTTAATGTTAGAAACTTTTTGTAAAAACAAAAATAACTACCGGTACTCTCCAAAATTATTGAAAGACTCCTAAAAGCCCGACTTATGTCCTTTCTCGTTGATAACAAGATTTTATCACAAAATCAGTTTGGATTTTTAAATAATAAATGTACCACCGATGCCATGTTTTCTGTACTACATGAGGTTTATCAAGCATTAAACAATAATCTCCACACTGCCACTGTTTTTTGTGATTATGCCAAAGCTTTTGATTGTGTAAATCACGACATTTTGATAAAAAAACTAGATTTCTATGGAATTCGAGGTATTTCTTTGAACTGGTTTCAATCTTACTTGGAAAATAGGAAACAACTGGTTAGAGCAAATGATACAGACTCTAGTCTCAAAAATGTTGTATGTGGGGTACCGCAAGGTTCAGTATTGGGTCCTCTACTTTTCCTTATCTTTATTAATGACATCACTAGTTTAAAAATCGATGGAAAAGTTTTTCTTTTTGCTGACGATACCAGTATCACTTGGAGCAACTCAAATATCGCAACTCTTCATGCTACTATAACTTCTGATCTACTCACAATAAAATCCTGGTCAGATTCTAATTTACTCTCTTTTAACGTAGGTAAAACAGTAGCATTACCCTATAAAGGAACTCTTCAACCCTTACCTCTTCATAACAGCCAGATCAGTATCGTTGATTCTGTAAAGTTTCTTGGTATTTTTTTAGATAGCAACCTTAAATGGTCCCTTCATATCGATGTGTTAAGCAAGAAACTATCCTCAGCTTGCTTTGCAATAAGATCTGTCTCTAAGGAAATGGATTTAGCCTCTTCCAAAATAACATACTTTTCATTGTTCGAGTCCCATCTTCGATATGGTCTGCCTTTTTGGGGTTTTGGTACAGCTGCCCAATCCGATGTTATTTTTAAATTGCAAAAAAGAGCAATCAGATATCTGTTTGGCCTCAGAAGAACAACACATTGCAGAAGCTATTTCAAAGATCACAGAATTCTAACATTACCTTCTTTATATATTTTAGAAACTGTTTGCTTAATTCGTAAACATCTACATGTTTTTCCAGAAAGACCTAGACATGACTATTCCACCAGAAATTCTACTTTTGACATCTATTTACCGATCCCGTCCAGTGAGTTAATAAAGAAATCTATATTATATTCTGCAAAAAAACTATACAACCATCTCCCTCTACAACTTAAATCTGCAACATCTTTCACCAAGTTCCGTAAAATGACTAAAGCCTATTTATCTGAAAGACCATATTATTCAATAGCAGAGTTTCTTAACCAATAACTAAGAAATTACAGTATTGTTATGTATAAGTAGAATCTTAATCTATATTTGAGTGTCATATGCAGCAGCATAACTTATTAAATTTCTTATTAAATTTCTTAAGGTAGATTACGCAATTTGCAATTTTTTTTTTTTTATTTTGCAATAGATTGTTACTTATTTTTATTTGACTTTATTATGTTGTATTTATATTGACGATTTGTATAATTTTAGTAAATTGTATTTGTTATTGTTTTTATTTATGATTCTTGTAAGCTTTGTCTATAAAATTGTTAAATTTTTTCAAGACAATAAAGCATATTTCTATTCTATTCTATAAAGCTTTTTTTAAACACTTTAAAAAAGTTATAATGGGTTTTCCCCAAAAAATACTTAATTTTTTGGATATTTCTCGTCGAAATATTCTATTTGAAATTTGGTGAATATGAATATATTTTTCATTGGCTATAACTCTGGTTCTACGAGATCCAGAGACCTAACGCGTACAACATTTTTTTTTTACTTTTTTATAGGCTATATTTTTGCTAAGAACGTTTTTTTCGACAAAATACTTATAGGTCTGGATCCCGCGTATGAAAAAAAAGTTGATTAATAGCAAGCTGAAAATTTGTTAATAGCTTAAGGGACAGCTTAGTCGGACAAACTTTGATATATGGGAACACTGGAACAGGGGCAGTTTTAATTGTGGAACAGCTTAAAAATTTGGAACGGTCAGACCACGAAAACGGCACATTTATTTTGTCCGACAGAACAGACTTAAACTCTCCGAAGAGAGATTAAATTCTCATGCAAAAATTAGACTGCTATTTATCACCTGTCATAATTCTCTAATAGAACTAATAGAATAATAAAGCTGTATAGAACAAAAGTTACTTAAAATTAGTCAGTTTACCCATTTCCGGACTTATTTTGGACATCTATTTTTTCACCCAAAAGAGGGGGTGAAAGTCACCCCCAGGGAAAAAGCACACATCGGCACAGTATCACCTTTTCTCTTTGACATGTAAGCTATGCGTATGCCAAATTTCATGTCAATCCAAGCGGTTCTTTAAAATTTAGACCAAAAACCGTGAAACGTCTTTCAGGGGAAATTTAAAGAAATATATATATATATTATTATTTGTTCCATCGTTTCTTTCAAAACATCCCGCGTAAACACACTTATGCGTTACAGAGGACATTTTATCTAAAATGTGAGTCTTCTTTTTTAATTTTGCTATAACTTGTCACAACACTTGTCACAAATAATACACCTATAGGGTAAGTTCGGCCCTGACACTACTCCTACCTCCTCGCAAGTCAGAGAGGGAATGAGAAATCTCGATACGGTTTTCGAGTAGCGCCATCTAGTTGTTGATATGTCTTTCGGTTACCAAGAGGTGAGCTATCTAGAGGAATATTTATAATCAATGGCAGTGGTTTATTTCCATGAAACGTAATTTACGTTTCATGTTTCTTTGATGTGCGGCCGGGCTAGGATTAAGAATTTCAATGATACCGTTGGTGCTTGCGGTGAAACCGAGACTATTTTTTAAAATTAATTTACTCAATATAATAATTATTACGTAAAGAAGCATTAGTAATAAAGAGTTGAACAAATATAATATAATATTACAAAACGAATAAGGTAATATACAGTGAGGAGTGAGGTCGTTTAGGTAGGAATAAATCATTTTTAACTATTTATAATGGGAAAAAGCCACAATATTATTAAAAAATGATTTTTATTACCGTTTCGACGCCCAAATCGGGTGCCGTTGTCAAAATACAAAATACTACTAACATAAACAAAAATGTTGTTGCTTAGTAAAAAAATTCTTCTAATAATTTATTTAATTTGACTCATTTATATCGGCACTTCAGATGCATATGATACATTTTAAAGTAGAAGACTTTAAAATGATATTGCCAATATTTATGAGTTGCGTTCCTGGGACGACTTTACTGAAAGATAGTTCATTCGATTACATGAAATCAACCCCAACTCAAGAATATCCGTCACAAAAAAATCATAGCATGTGATCTGTCTTTAAAAAGACAACCACATGCAACGGTGACATTAAAATTCTTGCGTTAGAGATCTCATAGTAAATCACGAGGGAAAACCAGGAAAAACCTCGTGATACTATCCCGACATCGTAAGTATTTGGTCTTACATTTAATTTACTCTCAAAATTAATACCAAATTCTGACTTTACTATAATTTTGTTTAAATTATAAATAATATCAATAATACATGGATATATAAGTAATACTAAAATATAAAATATGTACTAACTCGACTATTGACTTACTAATTGTGGTATTTTCTTTCTATTGACTTCCTCTTTCAGTATGGGTATCCACATCCTACTGCATTCCACCGAGGAATTTGCGACACAATTGGTTTCGTTTAGCATAATTAGAGCCGCTTCTTTGATTTTTCTCTTTTTACTATCTGTTTCTTTCAGGACTATACTTGAATATCTCCACTGAACTCTATGTTCATTATCCCATGCTTGTTGACATATTTGAGATCTATCAAATTCTCTATTTTTAATATAAGATTGATGTTCACTTATTCTAACGTTTAATGGTCTTGATGTTTCACCTATATAAAACTGTTCGCATTCACAAGGTATTTTATAAATACAATTCTTTGTCCTTTCTTGTTCATTGTTAGGTTTAGTTTTAGATAGAATAGATCTCAATGTGTTGGTTGTTTTGAATGTTGTTGAAATGTTGAATTTATTTCCTATTGTTTTAAGTTTCTCGGATAGTCCTTTTATGTATGGTATTGATATTTTCCTCGTATTATTTCTTGTGAATGTTGTAGGATCCCGTTCTATGTTGTTCTGTTCCATTAGATCCAATCTTGACAATTCCTTATTTATAAACGATAAAGGATAATCATTTTTTAATAAAACAGATGTTAAGAATTGTTTTTCATCTAAAAATGAATTTTCGTTAGAACAAGTAATTTTGGCTCTATCATATAAGGATTTTATGATTCCCTTTTTAACGTTGATGTTGTGATTTGATTTGTAATTGAGATATCTGTTGGTATGTGTCGGTTTTCTATACACTTGAGTCTCATATCCAGTATCCTTCTTTGAGACTAAAACATCGAGGAAAGACAGGGTGTTATTATATTCCTTTTTCATTGTAAAATTTATTGTCTCTTCTTGATCGTTTATAATATTCAGGAATGTATCCAACAATTCTGATCTATGAGGCCATATTGAAACACATCATCTACATATCTCCACCATACAGTGGGTTTTAAATTTTGTTTAGAAATGATATTGGTTTCGAAATCCTCCATAAATATATTAGCCAATAATGGAGATAAAGAGGAGCCCATTGCTGGACCAAAATTTTGTTTATAAAATTCATTATTTAGTTGAAAATAGGTATTATTAATGGTAGGGGAGCAAAGTATGCTAAATGTGCAGTCACTCGAGCGCTTTGGAGACCTATTGGGTTGTGAAGAGTAGGTCCTAAAACCAAAAAAAGTTAAGTAATATTTTCCATTTTAGTGGGCGCTTGCCATTTTTTAATTTAATTTTCCATTTCCAACAATCGTTTTTTCCGATTATAACGCCATCTATGCATAATTCGAAAAAATGTTTCGAATAAAAGTTACTCATTTTTTCGTAAGGAATCCAAATCTGCAATAAAAAATGAGGACTCCTATTTAAGATTTTAAAGTAACCCCCACCCCACCTCCGTGGCGGGTCGTGTTTGGTGCCATTCGATAGATTTTTAAAAAATATTAAATAAGTGTATTTAACAGTTTTTCGATCTGATGTTCATTTCGCGAAATATCGCGGGATTCGTATTTAAAATATTAAATTTACCCCCCACCCCTCTCCGTGGGAAGTCGTGTTTGGTATCATTTGATAGATTTTTAAAAAATATTGAGCATATATTTTTTAGTTTTTCGATCTGTCATTCATTTCGCGAAATATTCGCTTTATTCTTGTGAAATTTTGGGACTCGCCCATTTCCTTACGCCCGGCTCAAATCGTCAGATTTTTGAAATATACTTTCTTTTGTATGTGTTTAACTTACCTTATCTTAATCTGACAATTTCGAGTTTTTTTAAGGATAGATTTTTATTTTCGGGCCCCCCTTAACGAACTCCCCTGTGTTAAGAGCCAATATATGGTAGAGGTACATCTGCAGGGTACCAGGTTTCTCCCCATATGATAATCTGACGCGCTCGAGTAACTGCAAAAATCCCCGCTTGGGCTCCCCTACCATAATACATAATGTCAATAACTCCATTATAGCTGATACATTTAGTTTTGTCCTAGTTGTCAATGTATCATCATTCTCTAATTTGGTTTTGATTATGTTTAAAGTTTTATCTAATGGCACATTTGTAAATAAACTGTTTATGTCAAAACTTACTAAAATATTATTTGGATTAAACTCAATAGTTGATAATTTGTTTAAAAAATGTTTTGTATTTTTTATAAATGTGTCATCATTATTAGCAAATGGTTTTATAATGTTTAATAAAATGATAGTTCACTACAAAGAGAATTGATGGTACTACAAATGACAAATGGGTCTAAGTGGTATGTTCGCTTTATGAATTTTCGGCACTCCATAAAAATGTGGTGCCTTACTGTAATGAGGTGTCATTAATTTTGTTTGATAGTATGTTAGATCATTTTTAAATTTGAATAAAGTTCTATAGATTTTGTTTTCCAGTGTTTTCGTTGGATCCTTCATCAATTTGGTATAAGTTCCATTTGTAATTAGATCTGTAATTTTGTCCTCATATTGTATTTTATCCATTATTACAGTTGCATTTCCTTTATCCGCTGGTAGGATCGTTATGGAGTCATCATTTTTTAAAATTTTTAAAGCTTTCATTTCAATTAAAAATCATTTTTTAATAATATTGTGGCTTATTTCCCATTATAAATAGTTAAAATTGTAAAAATGCCACAAGAAAATAGCTTCAGAACAACATAAATCATTTTCTCGAGAATTTGAAGATTTTGGAGATAAATAACGAAATATGTAGATTTTTATTTTTAAACTACGATTTTTTGGCATATATATCATACTAGTGACGTCATCCATCTGATAGTGATGACGTAGTCGATGATATTTTTAAATGAGAATAGGGGTCGTGTAATCGTGTGTCGTTGCTCATTGTTATTTAATTCTCTATTCAGTAATATAAACATTGACATAATTAATTATACTATACAGGGTTCCAAATTTTTTTTTCAATTCAATTAATTGACAGAAAAAGAAGAATGTTTGTAATTTATTTAATTTAAAATACATTATACTACTCTCAGTAAACAGAAAAAATGTTTATTTGACAAATAAATATTATTTTTCGCTAAAACTCAAGTTAAAGCTGCCACCCACCTGCCTCTTGGCAGTTTAAATATTTAATTTAAGCGAAAAACAATGTTTATTTTTCAAATCAACATTATTTTCTGTATCTTTTATCAAAAAATTTGATTAAATTTTTTTTTGACACTCTATATTAATAATTATGTTAATTTGTATATTACTGAATAAAAAATTTAATAACCTTTCCAATAACCTACCACATGACAGCTATTCTCATTTAAAAAAATCATCCATAACATCATCAAGCTCAGATGGACCACTAGTATGATATATACAGGGTGTCCAGAAACTCTACCGACAAACAAAGACAGGAGATTCCTCAGATAATTTTAAGACGATTTAACCCAATTCATCTAGTCCGAAAATGCTTTTTCAGGGAGCTAGAGCTCTTTGAAGATGGCGTCATGAAATTAGTTTTTTTTTTAAATAACTACCTCCAGAACGCTTCTATTTAGAAAAACGAAAATTGGTATGCATATTTTCTTTTCAGAGATAAATCGATTCCATCCATTGCTAATTTCTAGTACCGGTCATAGGCGTGCGTTTTGGGTAGAGCAACGAGTATTTTATCGCATAACTTTTTTGTCCTTAACTTTTATGCATTTTTGACACCGGATTATTAAATTGTGAGATATTCTAGTACTAAAAGGTACTCTTGATTTAAGTCGGTAGGACACACTGTTTTCAAGAAAAATCGATTTGAAAGTTTTTCGTTTTTGGAATTTGAAAAAAAATTGAAAGAACTTTTCAACAAAAAACGAAGTATTTTACCAACATAAAGTAAGAGTAACTTTTAGTACTCGAATACCTCATAATTTAATAATCTAGTGTCAAAAATGCTCAAAAATTCAAGACAAAAAAGTTATGCTATAAAATAACTGTTGACCTATCCAAAACGGACGCCTATGACTAGTACTAGAAATTTGCAATTAATGAAATCGATTTATTTTTGGAATATAAATAAATGTACCAGTTTTCGTCTTTCTAAACAGCTTTTTTTTGAATTTTTTTTTTAATTCAAAAAGCGAAAAGTCTTCAAATCGATTTTTCTAGAAAACGGTGTGTCCTACCGGTTTAAAACAAGAGTGGCTTTTATAGTCCGTTCTTTAACGGCAAAATATTGCAAAACCTCTATATTTCAAAGAACCGCTTGGATTGGCATGAAATTTGGCATACACATAGCTAACAAGTCAAAGAAAAAAAGTGATATTGTGCCGATATGTGCTTTTGCCCTGGGGGTGATTTTCACCCCCTCTTGATGGTGAAAAAATATTCGTCCAAAGTAAGTCCGGAAATGGATAAACTGACTAATTTTAAGTAACTTTTGTTCTATAGAGTTTTTTCACTTAGTCAATACTTTTCGAGTTATTTGCCAGTAAATATGTTCATTTTTTCAACAAAATAACCAAGCTTTTAGACGGTTTTTCGCAAATAACTCAAATAGTAAGTATTTTGTCGAAAAAACATTCTTAGCAAAAATATAGCCTGTAAAAAATTTAAAAAAATGGTGTATATATCACGTCTATATACCTAGTAGAAGCAGAGTTATAGCTAATGAAAAATAGGTTCATATTCGTCAAATTCTAAATGGAATACTTTAACGTGAAATAACAAAAAATGAAGCACATTTCGGGGAAAACTTATTACAACTTATTTAAAGTGTTTAAAAAAAGCTTCATTTTTGTCTTATAAAAAAAAGTCTATCATCAAAAGTAAACAAGTTATGCTCAAAATAAACTTAGTCCCTTTTTTTTGGTAAAAAATCGGGAAAATCACTCCCTAATTAGTATCTCAAATGAACTTACTTACGACTTCACAAGTTTTTTGACTCGTGTATGTATTGTTTATATAATATGTAAGTTTCATCGGTTCAAAGTCATTATTTTTGAAAGGGCTGTAGTTAAAAGGGGTTGAACGAGTCACTGATCACGAATGTATGCAAATTTAGAAACACCAAATCTTAATCAATTTTTATCTAACAGAAAAACAAAAAAATACATGATATTCATAAAAGCAATTCTGACTTTTTTTGTTTTTCGAGATTTTTGGTATCTCTAACAATTTTTGAGTTATTTTGAAAAAATGCATATTTTTCAAAATTAAAGTTTTTACAAATTTTATTTTAAAACCAATTTTTTTTTTTAAATAAGCACTTTGAATCGATGAAACTTACAGACCATATAAACACAACATAAGTAAAATAATTTGTGGAGCGGTAACGATTAATTTCATTTAAGTGGCTAATTAGGGGGTGGTTTCCCGATTTTTTTTTGCCAAAACAAAAGGGACCACCTTTATTTTGAGCGTAACTTGCTTAAATTTAATGCTAGAAAGTTTTTATATAAACAGAAATAAAGCTTTTTTTAAACACTTTAAAAAAGTTTTAATGGGTTTTCTACAAAAAGTGCTTATTTTTTGGATATTTCACGTAGAAATATTCTATTTGAAATTTGGGGAATATGAATATATCTTTCATTGGCTATAACTCTGGTTCTAGAAGGTCCAGTGACCTAACGCGTACACCATTTTTTTTACTTTTTTACAGGATATATTTTTGATAAGAACGTTTTCTTCGACAAAATACTTACTGTTTTAGTTATTTGCGAAAAACCGTCTAAAAATGTGGTTATTTTGTTGAAACATCAACATATTCACTAGCAAATAACTGAAAAAGTGTTGACTTGGCGAAAAAGCTCTATAGAACAAAAGTTACTTAAAATTAGTCAGTTTACCCATTTCCGGACTTATTTTAGACATATATTTTTTAACCCCCAAGAGGGGGTGAAAGTCACCCCCAGGGCAAAAGCACACATCGGGCACAATATCACTTTTTTTCTTTGACATGTAAGCTATGCGTATGCCAAATTTCATGGCAATCCAAGCGGTTCTTTAAAATGTAGAGCAAAAACCGTGAAAGAATGTACTATTAGTACTAAAATACTTCTCAATTTAATAATCCAGTAACAGAAATGCATAAAAGTTAAAGATAAAAAAGTTATGCGATAAAATAACCGTTGCCCTACCCAAAACGGACGCCTATGATCGGTACTAGAAATTTGCAATGGATGGATTAGATTTATATCTTGAAGATAAATACGCGTACCAATTTTTGTTTTTCTAAATAGAAGCGTTCTGGAGGTATTTAAGAAAAACTAATTACAAGACGCCATCTTCAAAGAGCTCTAGCTCCCTTAGGAAGCATTTTCGGACTAAGTGAATTGGGTTAAATTACCTTAAAATTATCTGAAGAATCTCCTGTCTTCGTTTGTCGGTAGAGTTTCTGGACGTATATGCCAAAAAATCATAATTTAAAAATATAAATCGACGTGTTTCGGGATTTATCTCCAAAATCACCTATTCTACAGAAAATGAATTTATTTCAACCTAAGCGTGCTTACTGTATGTAATTACCTTAGAAGCATTATAAGTACACAATTATTTTCATGTTTATATGACCTAATATTTGTTGATCTCAGTTATTCACTGTTTCAGGTTATCTGCTACAAAGTCTGTAGCTTATTATGATTCAGAGCTGATCACTGCTTGTTATGCAGTGCCGGCTCTGGACTGAGGTATTTGGTGGCTGATCCTTTCTCGGCAAGTTCACAAGCTCTTTCATTGCCGTGTATTCTCCGCTGACATGGAACCCATAGCAGTGTGGCACTCTTAAGATCCTCCATTCCGTCGAATATCTCAGGTTTATTTTTCTTGTACAGTAAAATATTTCATAAATCTCTGCTCTAGACAGCTATATTCTCCTAGTGGAATAAAAATGTTTACGTTTCCACCACTGCTAAATATTCTTACCCCCGATTTTTTGGCAGCTTAAGACCCGTCTGTGTACATGCATGTTTAGTTGAAAAATTACTTTATGCATATATCTGTGTAACCAGAATATTCTAGATAGAATATGTATAGTCAGAAGTTCATAATTCATATATGGTATTCCTGATTTCATTTATGATGTCCCAATGTAATCATTATATTTTTCAGGTTCTCTCTCAGTCAATATCCCGTTCTCATCTAAAAGTCTCGTCTTTCTAAGTCTGTAATATGCCTTTAAATGAATTGCCCTCAATGCTTTGTATGAAACCTCGTCGACTGAGAAGACTATTTCAAAAAACCAGTCTATCGTCTTAAGATGTTACTGATATTTTCTTAGGTGCATCCTGATAGTTATTTCATCACTCACTTTTTTGAGGGCGAGGGTGAGGACCATGGTGCGCTTAGGCATGTTATTGAGATCGACCACTGATAGGCTACTCCTCCATAGGCGCTCCATAGCCTCCACCACCTACAGTTCTTTTGTTGGCATATTCGTTAGCACTTAGCACAGTTTATCGACAGGGTTCTTGCGCTAAATGTTGTTTTATCAAACTGTAGAAATTGCTATTTTTATTGGAAATAAGCTACAATGTTACTTTAAAATAAGTTTATTTTAACCCTTAGCTTTTCACTTTTTAGTCGTTCTCAAAATACTATTTTGAGAACGATCTCCGAAGCAGAAAGCGAAACGTGAAAATAAACTTATTTTAAAGAAACATTTGGCTCAGTCCTAAATAAAATAGTAAATTGTATTATGGTGCCGCCACAAGAAAGTAGCTCCAAAACAATATGTAGAAGTTGATTCTGACCTCCGATCCAATAGGATCGAAGATCAGAATCAACTTCTATCTTTATCAACTGAAATGGATCTGAAACGAGTATCAGGATAGTGTGTGTATGTTGCCTCTATCCTAAATACCTCCCTGACGTTTATTGTTATGTTAGTATCTGTGGTTCAAACGGCAGTTCCATAGAACTCTTCAGAGCAGCAGTCCTGCGGTTTAGAGTCAAGATAATGATGGTGATATCCAACCTCCATTGTGAGCCGGTTAAAGAAGAAGATTTTCTCGAGGTTAATTATTTTACCCTCGAGTTGTACTTGTTGTGTCGTTCTGGTTTTGTGTGGTTTCTTTGGTTCATGTCCCACCAGCCATTTTTGCCTTTTCCGTGATATTCATCTTCTGAAATAGACGGTTTTTGCGATTGTAATATCTTATTGCTGTTTCACATTATAAGAATTTTGAACGTGCGAGGGTTTTCTCGTGCGACAGTTTTGACGCACCTATCCTTTTCACACAAAAAGAATTGAGTCGCACAAAGATATTTTGCTGTGTTGTTTGGTATATTATTTTTATTTACACTTTGTGGCTGAGGTAGGTACATGATACGATATCTGATATGTATCATTACACATGGGTATTTTTTGTCCATACGTTTGTCCTAATGTACTGTAATGCGTATTTAATTCATTTGCAATTTCTATTTTGTCAGTTATTATTTCTTGTTTTTAATTAAAAGCCTTAATTTGTTTTTATTATCGTTGTTCTACTAAGTTATTTGTGAGATCTTGGATTAGCTCATCTAATTAGCTCATACAATCTATGTAATAAACTATTCTAAATGGGAAATAAGCCACAATTGAACTAAAAAATTATTTTATTAACGTTTCGACATCCGATTTGGGCGTCCAAACGTTAATAAAATTATTATTTTTTAGTTCAATTTTGGCTTATTTCCCATTTAGACTAGTTGATTATAAAAATTCCACAAGGAAACAGCTTGGGAACAACATTACAATCTATGTTTTTCATTTATAGAATTTAAAAGACCCTCTGTCATCCATTCATTTTTAAATGTTGTTCTCCTCGTTTTAAATGTTGTTTTTAGATAATTTCACACAAGACGTGACCGCAGCCCTACTCCAGTTTTCACCGAGTTGTTTACCCTATAAAACTAAATATAATTTCGTAGAATAAAAGGTATATTTTATATGGAGCGAAATCAAATTATAGCGTTGTGTTTACTTTATCGTCAAAGAAAGAGAAATTAGATTAACCGGTTTTTTCTTTATAACCTAATTCGTCAAATTAATTAATTCAAATTATTTCGTGCACTGTTAAGTGCAGGGCATACACCATTCCAAGCATTTCTCGTCAAGTTTCTATAATTATATATTTCTATTGTTTTGTCCCAATGAACATGTCTCGCTTCAATTAATGTTATTAATATTTCACTATCAATCTGAGACATTATAATATAAAATATATGCACCTACTTTAAACAGCCACAAAGTGTAAATGAAAATAATGTACCAAACAATCAAAGAAACTACCTTCGTGCGACTGAACGACAGTATCATATGAAACGATGCATTAAGTCCCCTATGCTACTGGGTGCGTAAAGACGGCACGGCTGCCGTCTGTTGTTGTAAGCGAGGGACGACATAAACACGGCGACTTTACCGAACGTTCCAACCACCGTCTAGTGAGAAAGGCTCCATATGATTACATGCGCCACCATTGAAATGTCGTCGTGCGTTCTAACCTTCGCACGTTTAAATTTTTTTGTAATGTGAAACAGCACTTAGCGTATACTGAAAGTTTAAGCACACCAAAGCATGCCGTAAGCCATGACTCATGACTAAAAGCACATCAAATCACAAAATGTGTACTTCCAGTCATGACCTATGGTGGCGAAACACTATCGTTAACCCAGGCCACAGCAACCAAACTTATAGTGGCCTAAAGAAGAATGAAACGGTCAATACTTAGAATGTTTCTCAGAGACAGGGTTAGAAACGAGGTCATCTGAAGGACAGGTATCACAGATGTTAGAGAGCGAATAGCATGGCTGAATAATTGGAGGTGGGTGAGCCATGTGGCCAGAATGAAGGAAGGGAGTTGAGTCTAAAAAATTACAGTATGAAGAGCACGATCAGGCAGAAGAAGTAGAAGTAGACCACCTATACAATGGACAGACGACGTTAAAAGGGTAGCTGGAAATTGGTTCAGGAAGCTCAAGATTGACAGAACTGGAAGAGATTAGTGAAATAGAAACTGTGGACGTAGAAACCTGGATAATGATGATACTGAAAGTTTTAAAATTCACAATTTAAATTATCCAAAAGAATTATCAGGTTTATGTCATGAGGACCTCGCTTTCTACTAAATTTATGTAATGTATGGTTTTATTTCAATATACATATTATTTTAAATATTTAAAAAATCGGATATTTATTTCACCAGCAAGAGCCTATTTGATTTTTAATTTGCTTAGTTAATTTTATCATCTAGCCTTCAATAAAGTAGGCAGCTCACCCTGCATCCTTTGCTGACATTTACTAATTAATACATACACTTTTACACTCCCTATTATTTTGAAAATCACACTGCAACGTATCGCATCCCTTTTAAAAGGGTGGTGGTAATTCAGTCAATATTCAACCCCTTCATTAGGGATAAACGGCAAATAACAAGGGTTAAATTACACCATTGTGTCTGCCACTTAAAGTTAAGCCCTTTCTATTTCTGCTATGGGAAAGTGCTTTGTAAATCGTTTGTTTGGTTTTATATTTAACGTTTTTACCCTTCTGAATACACTAATTTTCACAACCTAGGAAATGTTCAACTATTTTCAAACTGCAACTGTTACAACAAAAATATTATAATGGTTACTTATTAAAAATTAAAAAAGTAAAAGTTTCAAGAAAATTATTGAAATATCAAGTTCATAATCAAGAAAATCAATAATTTTCTTAAAACATACTTATAATATAATATATTATGTAATCATCATCATCATTCTCTTTGCCTTATCCCTATGCGGGGTCGGCTTCCCTAATTGCATTTCTCCACCCAATTCTGTCTTGGGTCATATCAATGTTAATCCCCTTTACCAACATGTCCTGCCTTATCGCCTCCCCCCAGGTCTTCTTTGGTCTTCCTCTCCTACTCCTTCCAGGAATCTGCACTTCAGCTATTCTTCGTATTGGGTGATTAACGTCTCGACGTTGAACATGACCAAACCATCTTAACCTATGCTCTCTCATTTTGGCATCAATTGGTGCCACACCTAGACTTCCTCTAATATACTCATTTCTAATTTTATCCTTCTTTGTCACTCCACTCATCCATCTAAGCATTCTCATTTCCGCCACATGCATTCGTTGTTCCTCTTTCTTTTTCACTGCCCAACATTCAGTTCCGTACATCATAGCCGGTCTTATGGCTGTTTTATAGAATTTTCCCTTCAGCTTCATTGGAATTTTTCTGTCACACAACACACCACTCGCTTCTTTCCACTTCATCCATCCAGCCCTAATTCTACTGCATGCATCTCCATCTATTTCTCCATTACTCTGTAATACCGATCCTAGGTACTTAAAACTATTGCTTTTCACAATCATTTCACCATCCAAAGATACCATTTTATTTGTAGTAGCTCCATCTTTAAATGAACATTCCAAATACTCTGTTTTTGTCCTACTAACTTTTAAACCTTTTTCCTCCAGAGCATGTCTCCACTGTTCCAGTTTTTGTTCTAAGTCTCTTTCACTATTTCCTACTAACACGACATCATCAGCATACATTAAGCACCATGGAATGTTACCCTGTAGTTTCGCTGTTATCTGGTCCAAAACTAATGAGAATAAATACGGACTAAGCACCGAGCCTTGGTGCAATCCTACTTTCACATGAAATTTATCAGTCTCTCCCACACCTGTCCTAACACTAGTCGTAACTCCCTCATACATATCCCTCACAATCTTTACATATTCACCAGGGACTCCTTTCGTATTGAGTGCCCACCACAGAATCTCTCGAGGAACTCTATCATATGCTTTCTCAAGATCAATGAATACCATATGAGCGCTTGTTTCTTTACTCCTGTATTTTTCCATCAACTGCCTTATAATGAAAATTGCATCTGTTGTTGATCTACCCTGCATAAAGCCAAATTGATTCTCGGATATTTCGGTCTCTTCACTTATCCGTCTGTCAATTACTCTTTCCCATATTTTCATGGTGTGGCTAAGCAGTTTTATAGCCCTGTAGTTTGTACATTGTTGTATATCTCCCTTGTTTTTGTAAACAGGTACCAGTATACTGCTTCTCCATTCGTCTGGCATTTGTCCGACTTCCATAATTCTATTAAATAGACCTGCTAGCCATCTTGTTCCTGTCTCTCCCAATGCTCTCCATACTTCCCCAGGAATATCATCTGGTCCTACCGCTTTTCCTTTCTTTATTTTTTGAAGCGCTTGAGCCACTTCCTCGTTGGTTATTTTGGTGACCATTGCTGCTACTGTCTCCGTTGACTCTACAGGCTGTCTGTCAAATTCTTCATTTAATAAGCTGTCAAAGTACTTTCTCCATCTCTTTTTGACTTCCCTTTCGTGAACTAGTATTTTATTATTTTCATCTCGGATACATCTAATCTGATTAAAATCTTTTGCTTTCTTTGCTCTCCGTTTGGCTATTTTATATATCTTCGTTTCGCCTTCCCTGGTATCAAGTTGATCGTATAGGTTTGAATACGCTTCTGCTTTGGCTTTTGCTACTGCTACTTTCGCTTCCTTTTTCGCCACCATATAGTTTTGAAGATCTGTGTCGGATCTGGTTTCTTGCCACTTTTTATATAATTTTCTCTTCTCTTTTATTTTTCCTTGTACTTCGTTTGACCACCATAATATATTATGTACCACCATAATATATTATGACCACATAATATATTATGTAATATATTATGTAATATAAATATGTAAATAAGTTTTTCTTGGGTTTAGATTCCTAGATTATGTTTTATATTTGGTACTTGCTTTTTGGTCCATTGAAATGTTACATTTTTTAGGATATGCCTTGCATTTGTTAGAGGAGTCAATTTTTTTATTTTTTTAATGTATAGTGGGGATCGGTAGAAGCTTCAGTTCAAGTTTTTGGGGTCGCCACCCTTGTCCCCCGGCCACCGTCTTGGAAAAGGGGTGCAAAAGGGTTTCGCACTATACCGTAGACTACCAACCCTACGGAAAATCTAATAAAACATAAAATGTAGCAAATTAAATTTTCTACAATTTTGTTTCTATTAGGTACTTTTTATCGTCAAGTGACAAAAAAAAGATATAAACAAAAATAAGTAAAAATTCTTTAACAAGTTTCCTTTTGGGGTTATAACTTTTTTTCGGCAATTTTGTAGAGGGTTTTTCAGCGAACAATTTCCACTATAAAGGTGTTTAATTCTATTTATTTATCTAGGTCTTACAGCGCTCCAAACTTGACCAGATACTCGAATGCTCATAGGGATACAATAAAAACAAAATGTTAGGCTTACGTTTCTATCTTAATATTTTTTTATTTATACAATCTATTATAATTTTAACATTCCTATGCTATTATTAATCTATTTTTGACTTTTCTCCCCACTATAAAACTTAGAACCCTAAGCATATATAGAAAAGGCCCAAGAAGTTGTTTGAGGACAAATTCGCCGGTCCAGAAGAAGAATGACGCAACCGCAAAATGCAAAATTCTTCAGAAGAGCAAAAAAGGTTTTTAAATATTTAAAATAGGAATTAAATGAAGAGTAATCGTCCAGGAGCATCGGTATGGCGTTTGTTTTTTGACAACGATGGCTTTTATTTTCATCGATATTGGTTCGAATTTCATTATCTTAATTTAATCGGCCTATTTTCAACCCTACCAATAGTTACGTCATTATGCATCTGAAATAAGGTCTAACATAGCACGTATTTCAGTAACGACGCAACTATCCTATAGTGGCTCAGCACATTTTTACAGTTCTGTCTTTTTGTATCATCTTTACATAGTATTTTAGAAGTTAATTGCGCAATAAACAGGAATTGACGAAATCTGAAGTTACATCATTTTTCTTTCGTACCGGATTGAATATCTGCCTGCCATGTATTATTTTATTAATATCCATAAGGAAAAAATTTCCTGTGGGTGGCTGTATATCATTAATACAAAAATTGAAGAAAAAAATCTTCTGTGTAAAGGGTATATTTATTTGAAAACCCCAATAAAGGGCTACATTAAAAAACAGAACGTTTTCGCTCTAAAAATAGTATCATCAGTGTTCTTTGCAAGCTCTACATGCTAAGCCACCAAAAATACATTGGTTAAAACCCTTAAAATGTCCACTAAAAGTCTTACATTAAATCCTGGCTATGGATGAAATTTAGAGAGATACCTCAAAGCATTATATTATGACTATTCCACGAAACATGTGGGTGGTTGAGTCGATTTCTCTGTCTTCTCAAAGAGAAAGGTGAAAGTCAACTGAGTTGCAACTCAGTTGGCTCAGTATACAAAATGTCAATGTCAGACTTTTAGTCGACATTTTAAGGGTTTTAACCCATGTATTTTTGGTGGCTTAGCATGTAGAGCTTGCAAAGAACACTGATGATGCTTTTGTAGCCCTTTTTGGGGTTTATATAAATATAAATATACTTTTTACACAGAAGATTTTTTTTCTTCAATTTTTTATTAATATAATTTATCCTAAGTGGCACAGCAGTCGGTCCCCCTAACTTATTCTTACAGTTGTGCTACCTATTTGGCTACGTGCAGTCGTATTAAAAATTGTGAAAAGTATTTTAAGTTTTATAGATAATATTATTGAGAGTATTGTGGGTAAAATCTATATTTTTGTGATTAGATAAGCATTTTGTGTTATTTGTAAGAGCTCATCATGAGTGGTGGTTATTTTATTTGTAAGAAACCTCTAGGAAAAATTATTTGTCAGTGGGAAAGTCGAGCCATCTTTACTCACTGTTGTCGGCGAACGTTTTTCGTCTCTTTATATGGCGGAAATAAACACGATTTTCTCAAAACCCTGAGATAAAAACGATTCGCTAAAACAATGACAAAAATGCATTTAATCTCTTCTCACTTCCTCCAACACAAGATGCAGCCCGTTTTCACAGACTCCGAGTGTATCATCAGATTCAGTCATTGCTCGGTAACAGGGCCGGATTTACCAAATTTTTCACTATAGGCCCGTCTCCAATGGCGCCCCTCCCTAGATGCCCCCCCCCCCCCGCCAGTGCAAGTTAAAAGCTGCATGTACCAATTGAATGAGCAAATGAATAGTGAAAGGAAGGGTATTAAAAGACTTACTTGGACGAATAGGATGAGAGGATTAACCTTTAATAAAAAAAAAACATAGAAGGGGTGAATTAAAAGTTTTATTTTTACGATTAAAACGTACAAGCACAGAGAAAATCGAACTTTACTTAATAATAATAAAAGTATGTTCCTAGAACACTTTCTTCCTTGCCCTCTTTTTGGCAAACACATTTATTATATTTTCACAATCCAAATTTTTGTGTAATACTTTTTTCAGTCGCGAAGAGCACTAGCAAACTTAACCTTTCATCGCGAGTAGTGGAACGTAAACAATTTTTAACGCGTTTCAGCACTGAAAACGATCTTTCTCCTGAACAGTTAGTCACTGGAATACTAAGTAATATTCGCACAGCAATGTTCACATTTGGGTAAACATCCCTTAAATCTTTCTTATGAAGAAAAGCGTTGAGTTCGGAGGCTGATGTACCTTTGTAATTTGAAATCTTTAAATGCTCCTTTAAGTGCATGCACTCGTCTGCCAAAACAGACTCTAAATCTTCCGCATAAAGTTCCACAAGTTTGTCAGCAAATTTTGTAATTGTATGTTCATCGAGGTCTAACAAGTTTTCTAGAAAATAAAATTTTTCCCAAAGGACAGTGTAAGCCTCGCTTCGCCGTTTTAGCTCTGCATTTAAAACATCCAGAATCACATTAAATACTTTGACTCGAAAGTTTTCTGAGCCGTCAGATGGCACATATCCTCCCTGCTTTGTCTCGTCACTCCTTGTTTTTCTTAATGGTTTCCTTTTAAGATCGTACGAATATTGGGAAATACTGGTTAACTCTTTGGCTCCTTTTTCATAATTAGCAATGTTATCTCTCAGCGAAAGTACGAATTCCGCTAAGGAAGCGTAACATTCAACTACAGTGCTTAAATTCGTACTTACTTTTTGGAGCTTTTCGCTAACAACTTTAAACCTTTTTAAAATTGCGTTCCAAAATACAACTAAAATAGCAGTTTCCATTTGGAGTAAATTCGTAAGAATACCTTTTGCCTCACTTCGAGTAGCGGCCTTTTGACTTTGGTCCGCCTGTATTCTTTGAAGAGCTACTACGATACGAGGCCAGCCTTCCCTCAGAGCTTGACAAGCATCGGATCGCGCTGACCAGCGAGTTACTGAAAGGTTTTGTAAAACGCGTGTAAAATTGCTTGTTAAGATTTCCCAACGATGCGTTGAAGCAGTAAAAAAGTTATACAGTTCCTGGAGGGTCAAAAAAAATCTCGACGATTCTTGGCAAGATTCAGGGGCATGAGATCCTACTAAATTTAATGAATGGGGTGAACAGGGCACATAAACAGCCAAACGATTCAAGGCAGCAATCCGCGCTTGCAGTCCAGAGTATTTGCCGGACATGTTGCTTGCATTGTCGTAAGACTGGCCTCGCATATCTTTTATATTTAAACCGAGCTCTTCTAACTTCTCCTGTACGGCATCGCAAAGCTGTTCCGACTTGTGGCTAATGTTTGCCATAAAACCTACAAATCTTTCTACTGGCTCACCACTAGACGCAACATATCTTATTATGAAAGTCAATTGGTCGATGTGGGATATATCGGGTGTCGAGTCCACGCTTATTCCAAAATATTTAGCCTCTTTTATTTCCTTGGCAATAATACTTTGGACTTCGGCCCCCATAACTGAAATCAGTTCTTCGTACACTGTTTTTGACAAATAGGACGTATTTCCATTTCCCTTTTCACGGAATTTTTAAATGTGAGCGGCTAAGAATGGGTCAAATACGGAGCGGTACTACAACTGATGCAATCTCAGCAGCAGCGAGACGTTTACTGGCGGACGGGCGCGAGGTGGAGGAGGTCGTGGGCGAGGCGGTGAGCCGCAAGCAAGCCTGCGCACTTGCGCAGGTTTACGCATGTTCGGTGTATTCAACATGGTATGGCCGTTGGCGCCCCACGCTAGTGTGTGTACCGTGCCTGCGTCCGAGGAACAATTTAAAGTGTTTTTTTTTTTAAATTGCACTTCCCTATTTTCTTCATGGTTTTTTCCTTCCCTAAATTATGGAGGCTACAAATAAGCATTCATTTTGAAACTTTTGTCAATTCATGAACGGTTGTTGTCGGTTGCCTGCGCTCAAACCTCGGCGCCCCTAGGCCCGGGCCTAGTTGGCCTTACGGTAAATCCGGCCCTGCTCGGTAAACATTGTGATCCAGAAAATCGGGGCTGGAAAAAGTGTGGAAAATTTTGGATACCAATCCAAACTTGTGGCTATGTCAACGTTTGTAACAATACGAAGATTTCCGGACTATCAGCCTTATGAGTCATGCACTTAAGATTTTTCTTAAAATCATACCTACATGACAGAATTTACAAGTTCTGCTTCAGAGATGCCGCGATGTTAGTTGCGATGTCAGTTGTGATGTCTATGCTTGTTTTATTGACTACGCCAAGGCATTTGACCATTGCCAGCACCAGAAGATGGTCACCGCCCTACAAAGAGTAGGATTAGATGAGAAGGACATTCGGATCATCATGAATTTATACTGGAACCAGCGTGCTCAAGTCAAGGTCGAAGACCAATTGACCGACCAAGTGAAGATCATGCGAGGAGTAAGGCAGGGCTGTGTGCTCTCGCCGACTCTTTTCAATATATACTCTGAGGAAATTTTTACTGAAGCCCTCACAAACCTAGAGATGGGAATCCGAGTGAACGGTGAATACATCAATAATATCCGCTACGCTGATGACACTGTATTACTAGCAACCAGCCTAAATGATCTACAGGCCCTACTAGGCTGTGTGAGAACTGTGAGCGTAACATACGGACTGAACCTTAATATTAAGAAAACTAAATTCATGGTTGTCAGCCGTGTAAATTTAGATCCCAGGGCACTAATGGCAGATAGCGAAGAGATCCAGAGAGTCGACAGATTCACTTACCTCGGAACTACCCTCCGCTCGCAATGGGACCACGCTCAAGAGATTAGATCCAAAATTGAAATGGCACGGTCTACATTTATCAAGCTGAGATCCTTGCTGTGCTGCAGTGATCTCAGTTTGGGAACAAAGATGCGGATAGTGAGGTGCTACGTTCTTCCGGTGCTACTGTATGGAGTTGAAGCCTGGACACTGACGCAAGCCACTGAAAAGCGGATTGAAGCCTTCGAGATGTGGATCTACAGGAGGATACTAAAAATATCTTATGTGGACCATGTCACCAACATTGAGGTCCTACAGCATATGACAAAAGAAAAAGAAGCGCTTAATTTAGTAAAACAACGTAAGCTTGAGTACCTTGGCCACGTGATGGGGAACGAAGAAAAATATCGAGTTCTTCAACTCGTCATGCAGGGCAAAGTATTTGGCAGGAGAGGACCGGGACGCCGTCGTATCTCGTGGTTGAAAAACCTCCGACAATGGTTTGGGATAACCTCCGCGGAGCTGTTTCGCAGAGCAGTCAACAAAACAATGATAGCCTTGATGATCGCCAACATCCGGACCGGATAAGGCACTGAAGAAGAAGAATCCAAACTTCCAAGCCTCCAGTACCCCCGAGCTTATGAAATTCATCTTTAGCAGATGCAATGGAAACTGGAAGTGCTGTGGTTGCCGAAAAGCAGACCTTAAATGTTCAGCAGTGTGCCTCTATTGTGGTGGTGAAAGTTGCAGCAACATCGTGGACATATCAACATTAATTACTGAAAAAAATGAATTGGTAGATGAATTACCGACAGTGACGACAACTCTAACTCTCATTATACCACAAAAATTCACCTCGTATACTGATTCAAATCTTGATTTGCAGCCTGGACCATCGAAAAAATGAAAAAAATAATGACTATGATAGATCTCTTTCAACATATAATAATAAATAATATTATTTTGTCTAGAAATTGTCCGTGGATTAGACCTATCAGGGATACCACACAAAAAACGTGCCTCCAGACTCTTGACTCTACCTCAGAGGTGTCCAGGAAAAGGGTCAAAAATGGCTTAGTAATAGCATAGGAATGTTTAAATCATAATAAATAAATATACAGATAGAAATGTAAGCCCAAGGTTTTGTTTTTATTGTATTCCTATGAGAATTCGAGAATCTGGTCAAGTTTGGAGCGCTGTAAAACCTAGATAAATAAATAAAATTAAACAACTTTATAGTGGACATTGTTCGCTGAAAAATTTTCTGTAACATCGCTACGGTGTTATTTTATTGTAAAATGAACGGAAAAAGTTATAAACTCCAAAAGGAAACTTCTTACAAAATTTTCTCTTATTATTGTTTATATTTTTTTTGTTGGTCACTTGACGATAAAAAGTAATAGATGTAAAATTATAGAAAACTTAATTTGCTACATTTTATTAAAATTAAATTTTCTGTATGGTTGCTAGTTTAGGAGATAGAGCGCGAAAGCCCATTGCACCTCTTTTTCCAATATGGCGACCGGGGAACAAGGGCGGCGACCCCAAAAACTTGAACTTGAGCTTCTACTGAACCCCCTACACATTAAAAAAATAAAATTGACTATTCTAAGAAATGCAATCCTAAATGTAACATTTTAATGGACTATTTGTCAATCCGGCCCTATGCAACTAATTGTCAGTAATGAACCTATAACCAAAGTTAACCATTTAAAATACCTAGGATGTTGGATAAATGAGACAATAAATCCGGATGAAGAAATCAAAACTAGTTTAGAAAGTACAAGAGGAGCATTTATGAAACTTAGATCTATTCTGAGCCATTTTCAGCGGTTTACTGTAAAGAGACCGAAATCATTAGACCGAAAGCAGTAGACCGAACTCATTAGACCGAAAAGCACTTTACCGAAACTTCACTAGACCGAACAGCAGAAGACCGAAAAGTTGTTCTTTTTACTTGTCGCAATACCTAAAAGAGATAAGAAAATGTAATTACAACTAAATGTTATTTGGATTGTTATTATAAACAGTTAAAATGGTGTTAACGTCACTCTACCCTAAATTTATTTTTACCCTCACTAATTTGTTTAACGGATGAAAATTATTTCATATCAGACTGTACAGAGTAACAATTTACAGTCTATAAATATATATAGACCAGGGCGCATCTGTAAAAATATTAGTACATTTGGACGTTGAGAGGTGACTCAAATTTTTTTGCTGAAAATGTTTGAAAATAACTAAAATAATATTTGAGTTATCCTCCCTCTCAAAAAGGTCCGGAACATTGTTTAAATAATCAAAATGTCAAAAAACGAAGGAAAAATTCGAATTTTTTCTTCGTTTTTTGATTATAACTTTAAAAGTATGGACAATTCGACGTAGATCTCAGGATCGAATTGCTTTGTGATGCCCCTTTTTCCGCTTCTTCTCGATCGACGATGGTAAATAAATGTTTGAGTGTGGAGTAAAAATATGGTTTTATTGACAGCTACGTAATTACACTATAGATGATGTTCAGGTAACTTTCTATGATAGACTGCAACCCAAAATAGTCCCCTTGGTAAATAATCTCGTCAAAATATACAATTCATCAATAAGTTGCATGACAACCGAACTACGGACCTTGCGTTTTGAAAGGTTGCAACTACCGTTTAAAGGAAGCTATTGCAAAACTTAAAGTTCAATTGGAAAATACATTATTTGGCAATTTACTAAGTTTGCAGGTTGAATGGACTCTAATTATTAAAATATTACTCGATGTTTCCCAATGTTTCAATTATACATGGTGAAACTATAAAAGTTTAGGAAGTTAAGAAAAAATGTGAGATTACAAATTAAGGGATTACTTTGAGATTGAACATATTGGCCACTTAAAAGAAAGAGACGACCAATAGAAAATGTTTAAACACATTATAATATAAAATAATAAGAATATAACAATACTCCTAACACTTATTCACTCGGTTTTTGAATTATTATCTCACCCGAGCAGTGCTACCTATAAATTGAATATTTAGAATTTATGATTCAGCTAAACTGTCTAATTCAAACCTAAGCTCATTAAGTGAAACTGATCTAGGAGGGGCTTTCTCTAAAGTTTTACTTAAATTTGGTTGTGATACCGCATGTCTTCGAGGCACAGGATCAGGTTTGATGCAAGAACCTTGACGCTTTTGTTTTTTTGCTCTCTTGGAGTTTCGAATATATCTGATTACCTTCCACATAATGACAATCAACATAACAATGAATATAGTGACTAGTCCCGTGGTTAAATGAGGAATCCACTGATGGTTAGGAATGGTTTTCCACGTGTGTTCGGATATATCTTGGTCAAACTGCTCGGCCTCAAGTACAATATTTGGCAACACATCTCCCCTTATATCTATATTATGTCTGGGAATGTTGATCTGCTTCATGAGTGGCCTCTGCATAAGCTCTTCAATGGGACTGACAGGAGTCTTTAGATAACTTCCAATCGCTGTCTCCAATCCATTACTGGATGTGAGTAATGTTATGTTTCGGGTCTGAGCCACGCATTTTGGTGACAGCTTTATAAAACTCGTTTGATTGATTATATGTTCAGATCGAGAACCGTCGCACATGCTAAATTTATAGCGTATGGTGGAATGACTAGCCAGAGGTTCGGTGTGCTCATTTTCAACCAACTGGCTTCCTTTATCATGTACTCTATGATATTGCAGGTGGTGTTGGTAGTTCTATCATAGTATTCATTTAAGATACAGTTTGACTGGGTGTCCATATTAATGATTCCCATATGTGAACATGCCAACTCTCCTTTGTTTAATTCTATACACCTTCCTTTATCTTCATATGTCACTTCAAAATAGTGTAAGTTATTGTAATCAACTGCAAGTAGATTCCTTGGGACCGACAACGAGCGCACAATACCACCTCTCACCGACAACGGAAGAGCTGTGACTCTCAGTAGGTTGTATCTAGTGATGTAAATTATTAGGAAATAGCCAATAATGACGATGTCTCCTTCTTCATTTTGTACGACCGTATCTATTATTGACTGCCTTCTTATATCTACTCCTTGTGGAAGGAATCTTGTAGCATTCCATTTGTCCGGGTTTTATAATATCTATGAAGTGTCCATGATTATAATGAAGATTTAATATTTTTTCGTAGGTGTTTGTATATTCTTTTGCATATTCCATTGCACGGTTATAAGTCGCTTCCACTTTAAGTCGTATGTACTCTTTCTCTAATGTGTCAGCTCTATATGACATATCACTTACGCCTTTAGACATTTCCCTAGTTCCGTTTATTAGTGCTTCTCAGGACCTATTTAAATGTCCATTTATTCTTTCTTCTGTAGAGTTAATCGAAGCTATTGTTTGTAACATCAGCTTTGTCTGATGTTTTGAATTTTTTATTAGATCCTTCTGATTTTCGTCCAAGGAATCTATGTCCCTGTATACTTCATCATTTACCCCAAATACTGATGTGAGGACTGTTCCTAGAAGTCCCCTCTTCAGCCTTTTTTAACTTCCAGATCTAATGCTCGACTTATCATTTTTGCTCGTTCTTGTTCTTCTTTTAGTTGGCTCGATAGTGAATTACAATTTATTATATTGCTTGTCTTACACATATCTTCCAGAGTTTCTACCATTGAATCTATTGTTCGTTCACCATCTAAAATTTTTTTCTTTTCTAGATGAGTTTTTATTCTTAATATCCCTCGATCTACATATACATCGCCTAGATGCTCTGAATACAATCCGGGGGATGGGGTATAAATTTTGTACAAATCTGCATTTGATGGCTTCAAAAATACTAAAAATAGGATGCAAAACATAAATTTTCTCCACATGCTACGTGCTCTATTTGTCTTTCGTGAGGTGGGCTCTCGTACTATTGGTATTAACTTATGTATAGGACGAGTAGTTACTTTTCCGTTCGCCTTTTGAACTGTTGCGACTCTTGTCAAACCTTCAGCTCCGGGATGTGTTTCGATTATCTTCGCTAGTGGCCATTTCCCCGCGAGGTGTCATCCTCCTTTATTATCACCACTTCTTCCTTTTCTAGATTTCTGACGGGTTTTTGCCATTTATATCGTTGCTGTAGATTTGATAAGTAGTCATGTCTCCAACTGTTCCAAAAATCTCTTTTTACTTTTTCTAACTGCCTCCACCTTTGTGGCATATTCGTATGTGCTCAACTCTTCCTCCCTATTTGGCGAAATTAGTTCTCTTCCAATTAGGAAGTGTCCTGGGGTTATTATTATTCTGTTCTCTGTATCTTCCGTATCAACGCATAAAGGTCGGGAATTCATGCATGCTTCATGCATACTGTGCTTAGCTCTTCGTATGTTAACGCACTACCCCAATTACTCTCTTCAAGTGATATTTCATAATTTTAACAGCGCTTTCCCACAAGCCTCCAAAATGTGGCCCATACGCTGGTATGAAGTGCCAATGCGTTCCCAATGTTGTTAAGGTGTCTGTTAATGATGCCTTCACTTTCTCACTATTTTGGAATAACAGGTTTGCTGCTCCTACAAAGTTTGTTCCATTGTCACTGTATATGTGACTGCATTGTCCCCTTCTTGAAGTAAATCTCTTAAATGCAGCAACAAATGCATCCGTTGTCATATCGCTTACTACTTCGAGGTGTACAACTTTTGTGGCTAGGCATACAAATACTGCTATATATCCTTTATAGCTCTTGTACCCTCTTCCTTTGCTTGCTCTTATTTTGATTGGTCCGGCGTAGTCTACACCAGTATTTGCAAATGGGAGAGCTTGGTTTACACTCGTTTTTGGTAAACTTCCCATTAATTGTTGAGCCGTTTCAGCCTTGTATCTTTTACATTTGACACAAGTGTTTATTTCTTCTCGCACTACTCTTTTTCCGTGCGTGATCCAAAATCTTTTCTTTATGTAGTGCAGAGTTTGTTGTGGGCCTCCATGCAACGTTTTTGTATGGCAATGTTGTATTATTAATTTACTTAATTTGCTTTTGTGAGGTATTATTAAGGGATGCTTTTCATCATGTGTGAGCTCTGAGTTCTGAAGTCTCCCTGTAACCCGTAATATGCCATGGTTATCCACATAGGGTAGTAAGTTCAATAGTTTACTCCCCCGTTTAGTGGTTTTCCACTCTTTAGCGTTTTTATCTCTTCTGCGTAATATAATTCTTGAGTATTCTTTATTATTCTTTGCAAGGTACTCTCTAATTCTTGAGGGGTGAGTTGTTTATGTTCTACCTCTCTTTTTTTGCATTTTTCTGTAAATCTAATGCAATGAGATAGTACTCGTTGCATTCTATTCAGATTTTAAAATCTTTCGCAAATATCACTAACCTTGAAAGTTGTGTTAGCTATTATTTCTATTCTCTTTTTCTCTTCTTCGGTATCCAATCTCTCTGGTATTGGGAACCTAATATTTGTTTGTTTTAGCCAGATTGGCCCATTCCACCATATGTCCATCCTCACTAATTCTTTCGCTTTTATCCCTCTAGATAAATAATCTGCTGGGTTTTCTTTTATATCTACTTTAAACCAGCGATCAGGTTGCATGGTGTCTACTATTTCCGTTACTCTGTTTGCTACAAACGTTTTCCATCTGTTTGGTTGTCCTTCTATCCACGCCAGAGTTATTGTGGA
The DNA here is from genome assembly GCF_917563875.1 of Diabrotica virgifera virgifera. NCBI lineage: Eukaryota > Metazoa > Arthropoda > Insecta > Coleoptera > Chrysomelidae > Diabrotica > Diabrotica virgifera. Next base: position 164,332,806 of record NC_065443.1, on the reverse strand, counting down.
ATCAGACCATGCATATATTTCCACATCACTGCGATTTAGCGCTTGAATTGTTCTTTTCATGAGTCTACTAAGCAGCAATGCTGCACATAGTTCTAACCTCGGCAGTGTTGTTAAACCTTTAACTGGTGCAACCTTTGTCTTGGCTACTATAAGGCTTGTTTTTACCTCAGGATATAATGTTCTAGTATATATTACTACTCCGTATCCTTTCGTAGAGGCATCAGCAAATCCGTGCAATTCTATTTTCCCTGAATTGGTATGATTATTCCACCTAGGTATTACTATCTCTTCGAGGTGTTTTAGCTGTGAGTAATACTCAATCCATCTTTTTTTATCAGAATTATCCAATTCTTTGTCCCAACTTACCCTTTTTTTCCACAAATCTTGTATGAATATTTTTGATTGCATTATCACTGGCGCAATCCATCCTAATGGGTCATATATTTTTGCTATTTCTGATAACACCAGCCTCTTTGTTATTTTTTTTGTTCGGTTATATTTATTGTAAATGTAATTACATCTTCAACCGGTGACCAGTGGATCCCTAGCGTTTTATGTATATCTTCTTTGTCTAACGTTTTGAGATCGACACTTTTTAGTTCCTCCGGTATGGTTTCCATTAAATCTTGACTATTACTAAGCCATTTTCTTAATACAAAACCCCCTTTCTTGAACATTTCTGTTAACTCGGTTTGAGCTTAATGAGCTTCAGCCAACGTTTCTGATCCAGCTAGCACGTCGTCTACGTACATGTTGTGTTTAACAATTTCCGCAGCTAGTGGATATTTTAATTTCTCGTCATTACATAATTCCTGTATTGTTCTTAATGCAAGGTATGGCGCTGCCTTCGTGCCGTATGTTACTGTTGACAACTGATGCTCCTGAAACAGGCTCGAAGAATCACAATCTAAATATCGCAAAAGTCCGTCTCTGTCGTTATAGATAGAAGTAAGACGAAATGTACTTCCCAACGCGTTCTTTTAGGCCACCCACAAGAAAGCGGAAGGATTAATATTTTAAGAAATTCTAGACGCCTAAGCTGATAATTTAGCTATTGCAGGCAGTAAAATCACAAAGAGACTTTAGAGCTCGGAGACAGCTTTCCTAAAAGTATTTACTTTGCACAGGATATGCCTCATAAAAAGAAGAATAGGAAAGATTGTTAAATGTTTGAGTGATAGAAATCTAAGAATTCCACAAAAGTACAACGCAGTAACTTTCGTGGGAATCCTTAAACGGTTACAAAAAGGACACTCGTGGTGATTGGCCGAAAAAGAAACGTATGATCATAATAAGGCTGGTCTAAACATTATTTTCCAGCTATGTGATTGGTACGAAAATTTCGGAATGATGATTATTGGTCAAATTAGGTGATAGCTGTGAAAAAGGGAGGTGAATATAGAGAGCAGAGAGGAATCTTGTCCGAGATTAGGACAAGAAGAAATCAATTAAGTTCTAGCGGTCATGCAGTGAAGACCTGCATTTTTTCTTGTCTGTGCCTAAATAGGCAAAATAGAATCTTAAAGATTCTGTCGTGAAAATCGCAAGTGCGATACGTTGTCTTAAATACTATACCGGTATATTCTCTGTGTTGTGTCCGGTACGATAAAAAAATAGTTTTCTTAGTACGGCGTGTAATATGTTTCGTTCAAACAGAACTTAGTTCAACATTTGCGGATAAGACTTCCGTTTAATATGTCTCATATAAACCGCACTTAATTCAATCTTCGTGGAACGCAGTTCCATTTTTTTTAAAGACAATGGTCTAAATAAAATATGTTTAATTATCAAGTCAGTGAGAAGTATCACTAATAATCATGAATGCAGTTATTTTCTTTTCATAAAACAAAAAGAACTATGGAATTTTTATTTTTCGTATAATATAATAACAACTATGTAACAGTACTTTAACTCTAAAAATGAAAGTGAAAAGTGAAAGTGATTTCGTCGTACCCACAACTCTGGCGAGCTAACCGATTCCAGCAATTCAACAACAACGGATCATCACCAGGTATTTTGCAATAAACTGTTTCGTTCCTTTTTTTTTGAACTTTTAAGATGAAACGCGAAAGACTTATTTTTTTATTTTTCTAATCAACTCAGTTTAATGACAATTTTCTATCTAAATAAATGGTAACTATGTTAAAACTTATTTCGTCTTTTTCTGTTCGCACAATCCATCTATGTATCCTTATTGTATTAGGAAACGCAGCCTACCACAGACAACAAGGGTAAGTACCATTAGTAGTCAAAGGGATACCATTTTTTTCGTAACATTTTTGTAATTTTTATATAGATAAATAGCAATAGATTCTGATCTATTAATGGCGCCCAAAAAATTAATAATTTCTTTTCTTTAGCTTAAATATCGTTGTATGAACTCACACCCTAAAATCTCTTGATGATTAGAGCCGCCGGTGCGATTTTAAATTATGTAGCACGAATTTTTTTCAAGTTTATGTACATCACATGTTTATCTAATTTGTCGTGCAACACTCCTTTATTGGTTCTTTTACAGATTGTCTCCATAATATCCTCTGGTAAACTTGATCTTCTTCCGCTATATTTATTTGCCTAAACATTTTCTCTAGATCTGCCGTATATGCTATTTTGTACGACCTCCAATTTATTAATATATTTGTAAGATCTTGTTGCAAACGAGGTCCAGAGTGAGACTGATTCCTGTTGAACTTTTACTGGAAGCGTCAAACACGGCCCTGCATTTTGTTGTGATACTATCCTCTTTTATTACTGCATGATGAGGAAGGTAATACCCTTGCCTATTTATTATTTCGGTTTGATTCAATTTCATGTGACCTAAGTCTTCATATTCCTTCATAAATTTTCTGTATTCCTTTTCAAGGTTTCTGTCTCTTTGAAATTTCTTCTCTAATTGCAGCAGTCTCGCATATGCTTGCTGTTTTGAGTCACCTAATAGGCTTGTATTAGAATTGAAGGGTATTTTAACTTCAAATCTTCCTTCGTTGTCCCTTTTTACGGTTCTTTTATAATATTCTTCACACTCTTTTTCTTCTACTGAAAGAGTATTGCTTTGATCTACTTCTTCTAACTCCCAGTATTTTTTTATCTGTTCATCCATCTGTCGTCTAGATATCATGCTGAGTACTTGTATATTATGGATATTCTCTTGCTGTGCTATCCCTGACATTATCCAACCCAATTTTGTATTTTGGGTGAGCAAACCATCGTTTGTTCGATCTACTCCATCCAGTAATATCAAACTATATTCTTTAGCTCCTAAGAGGATATCTATTGAACCTGTTTCATTAAAATTTGGATCCGCCAGAACTAAATTCTTATGGTTCCTTTCTTTTATCTGTATCTCCCTCTCCGGTAGATTCTTTGTTATTTTTCGTAGTACAAGTGCTTCGGTCTTCATCTCAAATTCATTTTTGAAATGTGCCTCTAAGTTTACTGTTACGCTCCATTTCGACGTCCTTTGGTCTTCATTGCCAATTCCAGATATCTGAGCGTGGACAGCCTTTCTTTTTATTCCGAGACTTGTAGCGGCCTGCTCCGTAATGAATGATGACTGCGAGCCTTGGTCAATCAATGCTCTCATCAATTGTGAGCTTCCTTTTGAGTCTCTTACTCGTACTAATGCCGTTGCTAGTAGCACTTCTTCACTCTGATGACTTAAACAGCTCACAGTATTTTCTTGTCTCCTTGACGATCCGTCGTAACTGTTGTCATCTCTGGTCCCACTAGAATTGGGTCTATTTTTTGGCCTTCTGTTTTCAGAATTCCTTCTGTTGTCATAATGACCTTCTGACATGTGTAATAATGAGCTATGCTGTCCATTACATTCTGCACATCTATAAGTGGAATAACATGGTACTTCCTTTTTATATAGTAGGCATCTACTGCACCATTGTTTTTCCTTTACGATTTTGTTTCTTTCACGTACTTGTAGACTTAGAAACTTTGGACATTTGTACAGTTTATGTTCTTCATGACATACCACACAGGTTATCTTCTTCTTTGCCTGTTGTTTGTGATCTGTCCTTTTCCTTTCTTTTTCCAACATCTCCAATGTCTGGAATCTTCTTTGTAGGAATTCCTGTGTTGACTTATATGTCGGAATGTCTCTACTGTCTTGAATTGACGTTTCATATAATCTCCTGGTTTCTGTGTCCCACTTTAACATGCTTATCCTTGCTATAAGAGGACTCCAGGACTCTGTCATTATACCTAGTCCACTAATCGCTTCTAAGCATTCCTGGATAGTATCATGTAATTTTTTAAGCGCCTTTGCTGATGCTTCTTTTATCTCCGCAGCCTGAAGTATCTTGTCTATTAATATAAATAGATTCATCCTCGGATTATCGTACCGATCTTGCAACATTTTCCACGCAGCACTCTAGTTTGCTTCTGTTGTGTTTAAATATTGTATTATTCTACTTGCTTCTCCTCGGAGGCTTGTCTTCAGATACTGCATTTTTTCCACATTTGATAGTTGATTATTCTCATGTATCAAATGTTTAAAAATATCAAAGAATGTTCCCCAAGCCTCGTATCTTCCTTCAAAAGAGGGCAACTTCGCTTGAGGTGGTATTATTTTTTCTTTCTTGCATCCTTCCACCTCCAATCTCTTATTTACTTTTATAATCGACCGCACCCTTCTTTTCATCGTATAAAATCTTTCTATTTCAGCTTCTAGTGCATCCTGTTCATTTTCCACAGTTATTTCCATTATTAAAGCATCTATTTTTTGTACCTCTTCTTTTAAATCCTCTTGTATATCTCCATTGTTTTCGTCGTCTTCCAATAAATTATGAAGTTTTCCCATTCTAATTTCTACTTCTCTAATTTTTATCGAAGACTTGTATGAAATTTTAATAAACTCCTCTAAAGTCTTTTTCGTTTCTTCATATTTTTTCTGTACTTGTTCGTAATAGTTAGATGTAAAATATTTATCATCTTTTGAACCTTTTTCTACAATTTCATTATGTTGTTCCGCAAAGTCATTCCACAATTCTTCAACTGTCTGCCGCCTTATGTTTAAATATTCTGTAGTACGCCTTTCTTTGTTCAGTTTTTTAATATTAGTCAAGATTTTTGCAATTTCCTGTCCAAGTTTTTCTTGTTCTGCGTATAATCTCTTCATGTTTTAAATATAAACTTGACCTATATTCAAAATACTGCCTCAGCAAAAAAAACCTTTCTCAATAATAAACCAATGACCTCAAAAAACGCTGATTTGTACAATGAAGTAATTTCACTTTTAAACCAGAGAAATAAAAATCTTTATATAATAAAATGCATATGCGACATAAATATGTGGAGTTGAATAAACGCAAGATTGTAGTATAAAAATAACTTGATTTATTAAATGTGTCATAAAACGACGCCGCAACAGGTGGGGCTATCTCTTGTCTAATTCTTATTAGTTTGTTTTCTTATTTTGTCCACGTTGTTCTGCTCATTATTGATTCATAAAATAACGCTAAGTTTTTCATCTAACTCTTAATTAGTAATATCACAAAAAGGCTTTTTTATTTTTAACGCAACCTAAGTTTTATTCATAAAACGGCGACCGCACCTAGAGGTTTCTGTCATTTTTTTGTTTCTTTTTGCTCCGTGTTAACGAGTACTTAAAAACAACGTCATTGCATTCCTTTTTTTGTTTTACACGTAAATGGTATTTTTCCCAGAACTAATTTAAAATGTGGCTCCTTGTTGTCTAAAGGTGTCTGAATAGAGATTTTATACTGTTTATAAAATTTCGATGGATGCGCAGATAAGAAATAAGATAGTAATGTAAATATGAAAAGAGAAAATTCCAAAGGTAAATAAAATAATAACTGCTAGTTTTCAATTCCAAGTTTACAGTAAATTTTGAGTTTAAATATTTTTGTTGAATTTTTTTTGCATAATTTTTGAAAGAATATAATTCAAAATGGAATCCTCCGAGGTTCAATATTTAAAAAATGACGAAATTGATTATGAATTGTTTATACGAGGGGTTAAGACTAAGAAAAATCTTAGTGACAAAAAAACAATGCTTCGTAAATTACTTAGTAAAAAGGCCGTTATTGATTTAGAGGAAAATAGGTTAATATTCAACGATGAGAAGAAGCAGATAGACGAAACTGCTGTTGACATCGGTAGTTTAATTGGAGATTTCGAAGGAGACGTTACAGATTCGGTCTATCGTAGGGCAAAGGCTCATCTTACGCATTTATCTTTTAGAATAGCTAGGTTACCCGTAGAATTTGAGGAAGAAGAAGAGTATAAGGCAGCGGCTTCTGCAGATTGTTTACTTTTAGAAGGGCAATTAGATGACAAAGTCGTTCCTGTTGGGCCATCAGTTTCTTCGAATATAATTCCTTCACAGCCGGTCGTTAATATTCCAGCTCCCGTCGTTCAGGTGTCGCATCCAACTAATTTAGCTGATTGGAACATTAAGTTTAGTGGAGATTCTAAAGGAGTTTTCCCTTTCCTAGAAAAAGTTAGAGACCTGGCTGAATCCCGTAATGTAGGACAAGAGGTTCTTTTCAGATCAGCTGTCGAGTTATTTACAGGTAGCGCTGCTGTGTGGTTCAGGAGTGTTCGTAGTACCGTTTCTTTATGGAACGAATTGATTGGTCTTTTGAAGGCTACGTTTCTTCCCCAAGACTACGACGAGGATTTATGGAACCAGATCAAATCCAGGAAGCAGAAGAAAAATGAGTCGTTCGCTTTATTTCAGGCACAGGTTATGTCTTTGGCAAAACGGCTGACGGTGCAGCCTTTAGAGAAAACTATCGTGAAACACTTGAGGCAAAATATTATCCCTGAATATATTCCGTTGATTGCATTAGTCGATACCAATACTGTTGAGGAGTTGTCTGCTGTTATTCGTAAACTAGAGAATAATGTGGTCGTGCCTAGTGTCAAGAAGGAAACGTCCGTCGCTTATGTTAATCATGAGTTCCCCGGTCCCTCCAGAAAAGCCAATGTTCCTAACGGAAAAGCAAATTTTAAAAATAATGACGATCGCTCGGCTCCGCGAAATTCTGAGGCGAAAAACCCTAGTAAAAGTACTTCGAATAAATCGAAGATGATCGTTTGTTTTAATTGCCGAAGACGCGGGCACAATTTCAACGACTGTAAACAGCGTTTTGATAGATATTTTTGTTTCCGATGTGGCGCAAATAATGTTACGGTAAGGACATGCCCAAACTGTGTCAAACCATCAAAAAACGAATAACCAACACCCTTAAGTTCGGTAAGAGTGTTCACAATAAAATTTCAAACCCCGAACATTCATGTTTTGCGGCCGATAATAAGTTTCCAGAAAATTTTAATGTCTCTGATTGGTACAAATGGCTAGGTACAGTAAAAAATTTTTATAAACATTCGTCAAAATTATCTCCGGTCATTGCTTCAAAGCCATTCGATAACAGACCTTACTTGGAGGTTCAAATTCTTTCGCAACCCTTTACGCTTTTATTAGATACCGGGTGTTCCACTACTGTAGTCGGATCCAAGGGATTGGATTTTCTTGAGAGAAACAACATTGAGATCGATTTACCGTGTAATCAGAATGTGTCTTTAGCCGACGGATCGAGTAAAAAGGTTTCTGGTATTGTAGATTTGCCGTTTGTGGCGAATGGAATTTGTCATGTGATTAGTTGTCTTGTAGTGCCATCGCTACCAATAAATTTTATTTTAGGAAGTAACTTTATTTCAAAATTTTCTTTAGCGATAAATTTCGAACAAAATAAATGGAGTGTCAGAAATCCTTGTTGCGAGATAGTAACTTCAAAACCTGAAGGCGATGTTTCGTTCCCACAATCTTTGTGTTCGATTGATTCTCTTGCCGCCGAGTTAAGACCTCTAGCGGATGCTGTCATCCATAGTTTTCAGGAGGTAGACAAAAAGAATGGTATAGGAAGAACAGATAAGATCAAAATGACTATCGATACGGGTGACGCAAAGCCTTTTCGACAACGTCGTTTTCCGATGTCGCCATACATGTCAGATATTTTAAATCGCGAATTAGATGAGATGCTCAAACTTGAAGTTATAGAACCGAGTAACAGTCCTTGGTGTAGTCCAGTCTTGCTTGTAAAGAAAACGACAGGCGAGTTTAGGTTTTGTTTTGATGGCAGGAATCTTAATGAAGTTACTCGTCATGACACATATCCTCTCCCCAATATTGACCGAATTTTGTCATTATTGCGTAACGCTAAATATATAAGTTCGATAGATTTGAAAAAAGCTTTTTGGCAGATTCCTCTTGATCCATCTTCGCGAGAAAAAACTGCTTTTGCTGTTGTTGGCCGTGGATCTTTTCAATTTACTGTGATGCCTTTTGGTCTTTGTAATAGTGCTCAAACCCAGCAAAGATTAGTAGATCAAATTTTTGGACCAGAATTCGAACCTTTTATTTTTACTTACTTGGATGATATTATTGTTTGTTCTTCCACTGCTGAGGAACACGTTGCCTTGTTAGGACAAGTGCGAGATAAACTAAAGGATGCTAACCTTACGATAAATGTAGACAAATGTGAATTTTTCAAAACAACTTTGAAGTATTTAGGCTATATCGTTGGTGATAACTCTCTTCGGTCGGACCCCGACAAAATTTCCACTATGGTTAATTATCCCCGTCCAACTAACACAACGGATATTAAACGTTTTATTGGTCTTTGTTCTTGGTATAGACGCTTCGTCAAAGCTTTTTCTACCCTTGTTTCCCCTATCAATGATCTTTTGAAAGGAAAGAAAAAGAAAGAACCTATAGTTTGGACATCAGAAGCTGAGAATGCTTTTATCGCCATAAAGGAAGCTTTAGTATCTTCCCCAGTTCTAGTACAACCCGATTATTCTCGTCCCTTCACTATTCAGTGTGACGCAAGTAACACCGGTCTAGGAGCTGTATTGACTCAAGAAATAGACGGTGGAGAAAAGGTGATTTCCTATGCTAGTCGGTCTTTGACAAGAGCAGAACGTTCGTATGGAACCACCGAGAAAGAGGCCCTTGCAGCTTTGTTTGCTGTTGAAAAATTTCGTCCTTACGTAGATGGTGTTGAATTTACCCTCATCACTGACCATTATTCGTTGTTATGGCTTAGAAATTTAAAAAATCCCACAGGCCGTTTAGCTCGTTGGGCTATGCGTCTCAAACAGTTTGATTTCCGAATCGTCCATCGTAAAGGAGCATGTCATAAGGTGCCTGATGCACTTAGTAGGATTCATGAGAATGATCAAATTGCTTATCTTGAAGTTGATACTTATCGCATCGATCCCTGGTACGATGATTTGCGTACAAAGATTTTGTCTAACCCAGAAAGTTTTCCACAGTGGAAAGTAGAGAACGACCTCATATACAAATTTATTCCGGCTTGTCTTCCTTTTAATTCAAATTTAATCGAGTGGAAAGTCCTTGTTCCCAAACCTCAACGTGAGGATGTTATTAAGTCGTGTCATGATCCTGCAACTTGTGCCCATCCTGGTGTTTATAAAACTCTTGCTCGAATCCAAGAAAATTATTACTGGCCAAAAATGCGAAGAGATGTTGTTAAATATGTCCGTGCCTGCAAAACGTGTGGAGCACAAAAAGCACCAAATATGGCGCAAATGGGTAAAATGGGTAAAGAGAAAAAAGCCGAATACCCATGGCAAATTATCGCCGTTGATTTAATAGGCCCTTTAACCAGAAGTAGAAACGGTTTTACGTGGTTGCTGGTGGTCTCAGATTGGTTTTCTAAGTACACTTTGTTACATCCTCTTCGCAAGGCTACTGCTTCAAATATCTGTAAATTTTTAGAGGAACAGGTGTTTCTCATATTTGGAGTTCCACAACATCTTATGTGTGATAATGCCTCTAATTTAAATTGTAAAATAATGAAAGATCTTTGTGAGAGATATGCAGTCCAAAAAATCTGGTTCTCTGCAGTTTATTCTCCCCAAGTAAATTTTGTTGAAAGGAGCAATCGTACTATTGGTACGGCAATCAGAAGTTATATTGACGAACACCGCGATTGGGACAAACACATACATGAAATTCGGCAAGCCATAAACACAGCGAAACATGAAGTAACCAAATATTCACCGGCATTTTTAAATTTTGCTAGACACGTACCGTTGTCTGAAAATTATTACGGTCAAATACCCCATGATTTTGTTGATATAGAAATCCTACCGGGTGATCGCGATAATTACGCGTCCGAAGTAACGGGAATAAAAGAAGTTTTCACGGCCGTGCGTAAAAATTTGTCTCGTGCATATCAGAGAAATGCAAAAACATATAATTTGCGTAAACGCGACGTACAGTTTAACGTTGGCGATCAAGTTTGGAGAAAAAATATGGTTTTATCTAGCGCCCCGAAACATTTCATGGCAAAATTGGCTCCCAAATATATTTTATGTACCATAATTAAAAAACTATCCTCTTTAGTTTACGTTCTTAGGAATCCAGATGGTTCCAATGCTGGAAATTGGCATATTAAAGATTTAAAAGCTTATTCATCCGTCAATGTTTCGTCAGATGTTTCAGATTTGTCCGATAGCGAATAGAAATGTATATTCCGTTATTTACAAGGCGATATGAACCAACTTTAAATATAATTTTTTAGATATTTTTGCTTTTTTTATTTTATAGTACAGGTGCTTAAAGTTTTTTTGAGAGAAATAATTTTTTTGTTTGTGCACCAAATTATTTTTATTAGTCGAAATTCTTTAATTTTGGAAAGTGTGTTTTCAAATAAATGATTTTGGACATATGAATTTTTGATCTGAAAGCCTATTATAATCTAAATACTTCGGTAATTTTTTTTTAGCGACACCCCAATTCCTCCGTGGTCCGTGTTAAAGGAAAAGTCACGCAAATTGCGAACTTTTTCCTGGAAGGGATTTGTTTCTCTTCCAACAAATTTTGGCGTAGGATCAGTAATGCACTGATACCCTAGTACGTAGTGTTGAATACAACTTTGCTTCGGCAAAACCGTCCCCAAGTGCCTCGTTCCCTTCAGAACGAGAGACGCGCATAAATTTTTTAGAGCTGTCTCGACAACCTTTTTTTGATGTGTGGTGTAGACCAATAGTAGGGAATTGTCCCGCTGCGGTCAATGTTTATCTATTTGATATATTTTTTTTGATGTTGTCGCGAAGGAGACGAGCCTCTGGAAGTAGTGTAGGGGATTCCGCACGTTGATCTCCAGAGCAACTCAGTTTGGCTCACACCCCAGTTCTTTGAACTGTTTTACCTAGTTAATAAAAATAAATTTTTTTGTTTTGTTGAAAGGACATATTAAAAATCCTTCTTCAAATGTTTTTATGTCGTGCGTTAGTCCGATATAGAAGTAAAACTTTTTTTATAATAAAGGTTGATTTTTTATTTTTTTATTATTTTTTATTTTTTTGGTATCCTTCTAGGATATACTACCTTCGCTTATATGTAATCCAGCTTAAGCTTAGGGAAAATGTTTTTTATATTTTTTTTGAAAATCGTTTCTTATTTTTTTTTGGTATCTAGATTGATATCAGAAGTCCTTAGTACAGTTACTAGTAATAGTTCGTAATAGAACCTATTTGTTTTGCCTAAGTTTATTCTTACTTCAAGGACCTATGAATTTCAGCCCCCTCTATTAAAATATGTTGTCTAACCCCCTTTACGGTATGGATGGCCAGACACTGAGAAAGGCTAGGGATGAAGTGAGCGGATTCCCGCCAGTTGACTCGTCGGAATGAGAAGCCATTCATAATCGCAATTTAGCCACAGACCTTAGGTGATGACTTCCTATGTCATTTCCTAAAACTTCCGTTTGGTTGTGTAACTTTGAATAATAGACTCTACCGACTATGACCCTACCTTAAGTTGACCCCACCGAAAATGTTCCTATGACAGGCGTATGATACGCGTCAGTTATCGCTTGTTCTGGTTACCACAACGAAGTTAAAATATCAATATTTTCCTAATCCCCCCTGTTCTTAAAAGAGTATTAAGTTTCTGAAAAGCAATGTGTCCATTTTTCCACAATAAACTAATTACAGGCTTATCTTTATAGAATTACAAGGTCCAACTTAGAACTATCAGTAACTCCCTTTTTTTTGTTTTTTTTGGTCCGTAAGTAATAACTGCTCATGGCGTTATTATATTGTGTTATCTCTGGAATAAGTCATGAATGAGAGACTTTATGCATCCAAGTCAAGGATAACATGTTAATTTTTTATGGCGTTAATGATGCTAAGACATCATTATTCTTATGTTATTCGTGGTGTTAGTCTAGGTTGAAAGAAACCTATGAATCCGAAAAAACGTTAACATATCTTGCCCTATTTTGGTGTTTTTATTTTTTTTGTGTCTACGATGACGAATTGCGTCGTTGTATTCTTGTGAATTTTTTGTGTTATGATTAACGCGTCCATGTCTAGATTGTAAGACATGTATTGATCGTTAGAGAAAGCCTAAGGCCTCTGAACGATATTACGATATGGTGACTAACAAATGTGGTTTTCATTTTTTTTTGCTGTTTCATTTTTTTTAATTCCGTTTCCGATTTCAAACTGGTTAGCACGAAGTTGAAATCGTGGGGGAGGCAGTGAAACAGGCTCGAAGAATCACAATCTAAATATCGCAAAAGTCCGTCTCTGTCGTTATAGATAGAAGTAAGACGAAATGTATTTCCCAACGCGTTCTTTTAGGCCACCCACAAGAAAGCCGAAGGATTAATATTTTAAGAAATTCTAGACGCCTAAGCTGATAATTTAGCTATTGCAGGCAGTAAAATCACAAAGAGACTTTAGAGCTCGGAGACAGCTTTCCTAAAAGTATTTACTTTGCACAGGATATGCCTCATAAAAAGAAGAATAGGAAAGATTGTTAAATGTTTGAGTGATAGAAATCTAAGAATTCCACAAAAGTACAACGCAGTAACTTTCGTGGGAATCCTTAAACGGTTACAAAAAGGACACTCGTGGTGATTGGCCGAAAAAGAAACGTATGATCATAATAAGGCTGGTCTAAACATTATTTTCCAGCTATGTGATTGGTACGAAAATTTCGGAATGATGATTATTGGTCAAATTAGGTGATAGCTGTGAAAAAGGGAGGTGAATATAGAGAGCAGAGAGGAATCTTGTCCGAGATTAGGACAAGAAGAAATCAATTAAGTTCTAGCGGTCATGCAGTGAAGACCTGCATTTTTTCTTGTCTGTGCCTAAATAGGCAAAATAGAATCTTAAAGATTCTGTCGTGAAAATCGCAAGTGCGATACGTTGTCTTAAATACTATACCGGTATATTCTCTGTGTTGTGTCCGGTACGATAAAAAAATAGTTTTCTTAGTACGGCGTGTAATATGTTTCGTTCAAACAGAACTTAGTTCAACATTTGCGGATAAGACTTCCGTTTAATATGTCTCATATAAACCGCACTTAATTCAATCTTCGTGGAACGCAGTTCCATTTTTTTTAAAGACAATGGTCTAAATAAAATATGTTTAATTATCAAGTCAGTGAGAAGTATCACTAATAATCATGAATGCAGTTATTTTCTTTTCATAAAACAAAAAGAACTATGGAATTTTTATTTTTCGTATAATATAATAACAACTATGTAACAGTACTTTAACTCTAAAAATGAAAGTGAAAAGTGAAAGTGATTTCGTCGTACCCACAACTCTGGCGAGCTAACCGATTCCAGCAATTCAACAACAACGGATCATCACCAGGTATTTTGCAATAAACTGTTTCGTTCCTTTTTTTTTTTTGAACTTTTAAGATGAAACGCGAAAGACTTATTTTTTTATTTTTCTAATCAACTCAGTTTAATGACAATTTTCTATCTAAATAAAGGGTAACTATGTTAAAACTTATTTCGTCTTTTTCTGTTCGCACAATCCATCTATGTATCCTTATTGTATTAGGAAACGCAGCCTACCACAGACAACAAGGGTAAGTACCATTAGTAGTCAAAGGGATACCATTTTTTTCGTAACATTTTTGTAATTTTTATATAGATAAATAGCAATAGATTCTGATCTATTAATGGCGCCCAAAAAATTAATAATTTCTTTTCTTTAGCTTAAATATCGTTGTATGAACTCACACCCTAAAATCTCTTGATGATTAGAGCCGCCGGTGCGATTTTAAATTATGTAGCACGAATTTTTTTCAAGTTTATGTACATCACATGTTTATCTAATTTGTCGTGCAACACTCCTTTATTGGTTCTTTTACAGATTGTCTCCATAATATCCTCTGGTAAACTTGATCTTCTTCCGCTATATTTATTTGCCTAAACATTTTCTCTAGATCTGCCGTATATGCTATTTTGTACGACCTCCAATTTATTAATATATTTGTAAGATCTTGTTGCAAACGAGGTCCAGAGTGAGACTGATTCCTGTTGAACTTTTACTGGAAGCGTCAAACACGGCCCTGCATTTTGTTGTGATACTATCCTCTTTTATTACTGCATGATGAGGAAGGTAATACCCTTGCCTATTTATTATTTCGGTTTGATTCAATTTCATGTGACCTAAGTCTTCATATTCCTTCATAAATTTTCTGTACTCCTTTTCAAGGTTTCTGTCTCTTTGAAATTTCTTCTCTAATTGCAGCAGTCTCGCATATGCTTGCTGTTTTGAGTCACCTAATAGGCTTGTATTAGAATTGAAGGGTATTTTAACTTCAAATCTTCCTTCGTTGTCCCTTTTTACGGTTCTTTTATAATATTCTTCACACTCTTTTTCTTCTACTGAAAGAGTATTGCTTTGATCTACTTCTTCTAACTCCCAGTATTTTTTTATCTGTTCATCCATCTGTCGTCTAGATATCATGCTGAGTACTTGTATATTATGGATATTCTCTTGCTGTGCTATCCCTGACATTATCCAACCCAATTTTGTATTTTGGGTGAGCAAACCATCGTTTGTTCGATCTACTCCATCCAGTAATATCAAACTATATTCTTTAGCTCCTAAGAGGATATCTATTGAACCTGTTTCATTAAAATTTGGATCCGCCAGAACTAAATTCTTATGGTTCCTTTCTTTTATCTGTATCTCCCTCTCCGGTAGATTCTTTGTTATTTTTCGTAGTACAAGTGCTTCGGTCTTCATCTCAAATTCATTTTTGAAATGTGCCTCTAAGTTTACTGTCACGCTCCATTTCGACGTCCTTTGGTCTTCATTGCCAATTCCAGATATCTGAGCGTGGACAGCCTTTCTTTTTATTCCGAGACTTGTAGCGGCCTGCTCCGTAATGAATGATGACTGCGAGCCTTGGTCAATCAATGCTCTCATCAATTGTGAGCTTCCTTTTGAGTCTCTTACTCGTACTAATGCCGTTGCTAGTAGCACTTCTTTACTCTGGTGACTTAAACAGCTCACAGTATTTTCTTGTCTCCTTGACGATCCGTCGTAACTGTTGTCATCTCTGGTCCCACTAGAATTGGGTCTATTTTTTGGCCTTCTGTTTTCAGAATTCCTTCTGTTGTCATAATGACCTTCTGACATGTGTAATAATGAGCTATGCTGTCCATTACATTCTGCACATCTATAAGTGGAATAACATGGTACTTCATTTTTATGTAGTAGGCATCTACTGCACCATTGTTTTTCCTTTACGATTTTGTTTCTTTCACGTACTTGTAGACTTAGAAACTTTGGACATTTGTACAGTTTATGTTCTTCATGACATACCACACAGGTTATCTTCTTCTTTGCCTGTTGTTTGTGATCTGTCCTTTTCCTTTCTTTTTCCAACATCTCCAATGTCTGGAATCTTCTTTGTAGGAATTCCTGTGTTGACTTATATGTCGGAATGTCTCTACTGTCTTGAATTGACGTTTCATATAATCTCCTGGTTTCTGTGTCCCACTTTAACATGCTTATCCTTGCTATAAGAGGACTCCAGGACTCTGTCATTATACCTAGTCCACTAATCGCTTCTAAGCATTCCTGGATAGTATCATGTAATTTTTTAAGCGCCTTTGCTGATGCTTCTTTTATCTCCGCAGCCTGAAGTATCTTGTCTATTAATATAAATAGATTCATCCTGGGATTATCGTACCGATCTTGCAACATTTTCCACGCAGCACTGTAGTTTGCTTCTGTTGTGTTTAAATATTGTATTATTCTACTTGCTTCTCCTCGGAGGCTTGTCTTCAGATACTGCATTTTTTCCACATTTGATAGTTGATTATTCTCATGTATCAAATGTTTAAAAATATCAAAGAATGTTCCCCAAGCCTCGTATCTTCCTTCAAAAGAGGGCAACTTCGCTTGAGGTGGTATTATTTTTTCTTTCTTGCATCCTTCCGCCTCCAATCTCTTATTTACTTTTATAATCGACCGCACCCTTCTTTTCATCGTATAAAATCTTTCTATTTCAGCTTCTAGTGCATCCTGTTCATTTTCCACAGTTATTTCCATTATTAAAGCATCTATTTTTTGTACCTCTTCTTTTAAATCCTCTTGTATATCTTCATTGTTTTCGCCGTCTTCCAATAAATTATGAAGTTTTCCCATTCTAATTTCTACTTCTCTAATTTTTATCGAAGACTTGTATGAAATTTTAATAAACTCCTCTAAAGTCTTTTTCGTTTCTTCATATTTTTTCTGTACTTGTTCGTAATAGTTAGATGTAAAATATTTATCATCTTTTGAACCTTTTTCTACAATTTCATTATGTTGTTCCGCAAAGTCATTCCACAATTCTTCAACTGTCTGCCGCCTTATGTTTAAATATTCTGTAGTACGCCTTTCTTTGTTCAGTTTTTTAATATTAGTCAAGATTTTTGCAATTTCCTGTCCAAGTTTTTCTTGTTCTGCGTATAATCTCTTCATGTTTTAAATATAAACTTGACCTATATTCAAAATACTGCCTCAGCAAAAAAACCTTTCTCAATAATAAACCAATGACCTCAAAAAACGCTGATTTGTACAATGAAGTAATTTCACTTTTAAACCAGAGAAATAAAAATCTTTATATAATAAAATGCATATGCGACATAAATATGTGGAGTTGAATAAACGGAAGATTGTAGTATAAAAATAACTTGATTTATTAAATGTGTCAGTATGTCAGGATTTTATATATATGTTTAGAAAATCAAATGTTTTAAGAATTTCAAATTATAAGAATCAAAATTACCAAATATACTTAATATCCAAATAATCAACTGTTAGATTTGAATTAGACAAAATATTACCAGTAAATATTTTAAGTAAATAGATATACCAGTGGCGGCTCGTATAACTTTAGGAAGGTAGTGCCAGAATCCGGGCAGCTGCCTAAATTTTTTGTGGCGGTTTTACGATATGGTCAAAAAGGATATAAAATATAAATAAAAAAAAATATCTATATATCTTATATCTATATATTTACTATTTTTGGGATACCAAAAAATTTACCAAAATTTATCAAAACAGTTCCGTAAATTAAGTAATTAGCAATAAAATAGATTCAACTTACCACCAGTATTTACTGCTGATGTACTTTTTTTTTGTTTTTTTCATCACTAGGTGGGGAATCTGCAAACAGACGTCGGAGGTAAACATTTCCAACAGTGCTGGGTTCCTGAGCTGAAACCTCATCAGTGTCACGTCGACCAGTTTGGCCCTAAATCGGACCTCCCTGCCCTCCGTAACTCCGATGTGGCCGGGACCAGCTAAACCCCACCCCTCTCATACTAGGGCATCAGGGTGGAATCGCCCGTTAGGGCATGACTTCTCCCCGATGTCCTTCTTTTGCCCGATTCTCAGTCGCTCGTCATCACGCATCAGCTTCCGTCTCTCACACTCATCCGACCACCACGTCCTTTAATCCTATGCTGTCAATGTTTCATTCTTCCTACCACTGCTGATGTACTTGAAGTTTGTTGTTACGATATGGTCTCTAGAGCCTATTTAGAAAATTATAAAAATAACACTATTCTATTATTTACACACACGCACAAAGTTATTTAATATCACTTTTAAAGTTTACGATATGTGAAGTCCATCCTTCTTTCTTTTTTGGAGGCAAAGTTTTCAATGACTTTATTATTAAAATTGTCAATGCCATTTACAAAATGTCTTTCTGTAGACAGCATACCTAAAGCACTTAGTCGTTCTTCCTTCATGGTATTTCTGAGGAATGTCTTAATTCGTTTTAGCATTGAAAAACAACGTTCTGCTTCAGATGTTGACATGGGAATGGTTATTAATATACTTAAAAGTTTAACGGTTTCTTCAAATGTACATTTTAAACCTTCATCATTTAATAAAACAGATAACGGAACAGCCCCAGAGGTAGTACTTAATTCGTCTCGCTGATACAATACTTGTAATTCAGTTTTAAGTCGAGTTTTGTTTAAAAATAAAAATTGTGTGCATGTTTCATTAAGAAATGATTCGGGGAACTTATCCTTATAAGCAGAAAACTTCTCTGACATAAATAAATGAGAAGCAACTAAATGTCCGGAGAAGGTAAACCTTGTTTTTATTTGCAACAAAACTGCATCGCATATCTCTAAGGCTTCCCGTTTTCTGCTGGGCCTGTCCTCTTCAATTCGCGCCTTTTTTTTTATTGGTTCATCATTATCGGTTTGTCTCTGTGACGTGTCTATTTCTTCTTGAATGCTATCCATAATGACGTCCATTTGCTCCCTTATACCTTGAATTGCTGCTGCAAAATTCTCCAAATCTTTTTTCACTTTGACAGAATCAGTGCATACTTTTTGCAATTGATGAAAAATAATTTCTACGTGAGGCATAATTTTATTAAAAATAAATAGCCAAAATACAAAATCTTTATCCTGGAGCTTTAATTTGTAACCATTTGCTTGATTAATGGAAGACAAATCACGTGAAGTATTTTGTATAATGTCCATAACTGCAATGAGGTTTTTTCTATTTTCATGAACAGTATGAACACTTCGTGATTGAAAATTCCAACGTGTTTGGGAAGATTTTGGCAACCTGCGATTAACCACCTCATCCAAAATTTTTGTTCTTTGAGGGGACGTTGAAAAGAATGAGCACAAACCAGATAAATTAGAAAAAAATATCCTAGCCTGCTTATTGATGGAACATGCACTTGTCATAATTAAATTCATTTGGTGTGCATAGCAGTGAACGTAATTTGCAAGAGGATATGTCTCCTTAATAATTTTTTGCACACCATTTAAGCCACCACTCATAACAGATGCGCCATCATAACTTTGAGCGATTAATTTGTTTGGAGTATGTTTTAACAATGGATTTAAAACATTTAAAATACATTCAGCGATTGACTTAGCATCATGTCCGCCCGGCACGTAAAATCTCCAAAATCTCTCAACTGGTCGTCCTTTACACAAATATCGAAAGACTATAACTAATTGAAATTCACCAGCAACGTCTGTGGTTTCATCGGCAATCACTGCAACATAAGGAGAATTTTCAATTTCTTTCTTAATTTCCTCGTGGTAAACATCTAACATGCACTCCAGTAGTTCATTTTGTGTTGTTTTTGATGTACCTTTAAAAGATTTGGAACTTTGAATGTGAACCTTTAAGTCGTTGTCTAATTCAGCGCTAAAATTGACCAGCTCCTTAAATATGCCTCTGTTGTCTGAATTTTTCGTTTCGTCGTGACCTCTTAGAGCTAACTCAAAAGCTCCACAAAACCTTATACAATTTATGATTTGATTCAAGACATATCGATTCTTATCTACCTGTTCATTATGTTTAATTAGAGTATCACGATAAGCTGAATTTAATTGGGTTTTATATTTAACTTACCAAGCATTGAAAAGCTAAAAACGTTATTCATGTGCACTTTAGATTTTTCATGGGATTTCAATTTCTCCCATATATGTACAAGATCATCGGTGCCTTTGTTTGACCAAGTCTCGTCACCTCCAAACAAAACGCATACAAAACAGAAGAGTTTATTAATTTGTTCGCAACCACACAACCATCTATTTTTATCATAAATAATTTTATTAAACTTACGACAGCGAAGTTTTTGTCCATTTCCACTTTGTTTTTCAATTTTTAAATCGGGTAAAGGCCGACCGAGTTCTTTAATTTGTAGTTTTTTTTTTCTAACGAAAAACCACCAAAAGGGTTTTTTAATATACTAATTTGATTCATTGTCAATAAATAAATTAAACGTAGAAAATAATCAAAATATTATTTTTATACCTACGACACCCACGATCACAACGCACTAACTAATAATTACAAATTAAAAAATATAGTAGAGTATAAACACAAATATACAATAGAGTAGTAGACAATAAACACAATAGCGTCAAGCGAACGCGTAAAGAAACTAGAAATATGTAGATCTAAAACATTGTATCTTAAGATCCACTAACTTCCTTTTCGAGATTTCGAGCCTGGCACGGAGACTCCAATTTAAACGTATGTTAAAAGTGCAATACCGCTCTCTCTCTGTCACTTACACAGGATGCTCATACAATCTTTCTCTTTTCTCACGAGCCACTATGCCGTTCGGCACTGGGATTTTTATGATTTTTATCCTTTATCCGGTCAGCTGTGGGTGGCCAGAGTCGGTAGATTTGCATTGCGCTACACAGTTGCCAGATTTGATATAATTTATAAAAATAAAGAGAAATATTCACAAAAAAAATAAACAGGCATTAAAATGTTTTTAAGATAAAAAATATGTTTCTGCATAGTTAGCAAGGTAGTGCCATGGCTCTATGGCACTACCTCACGGGCCGCCACTGAGATATACAGAATAAATATTTCAATAAAAATTAGTAAAATTCGATGCTTAAGTTTCTTTAATAAACTTTTTACTTTATATAAAAAAATGCACTGCCCTAAATGATAATAAATATTCAAAAACTTACAGTTTTATTCCGATGTTCACTTGTATGTCACCGGGTGGGCCTGGAATCTGCAGCGCTGCCTCTTTCTTAGAACTGCAACTGGAACTGGTTAGCTGGATCTCTGGATGCCGCTAGATTTTTCACCTCCAAACAGCTGGAACCGTAGACTTAAGGACTGCTACTCAGGTTCTCTGGTGCTCAAAGGTTCTCGAAGGCTTCTACTTCTAATGTCGGCGCCTTTATATTTTCTTTTCTCCACACATCGAATTCGATCGTCGATCTTGTACAGAACTGGGGAACAGCTATTTCAGGTCGCTAAGGGTCGTCTCCTTCGAAGCTCCAATCCAATTAACGCCCTTTAGATGTTGTTTTGTCGAAGGACCAATGGACAATTCGACGTAGATCTCAGGATCGAATTGCTTTGTGATGCCCCCTTTTCCGCTTCTTCTCGATCGACGATGGTAAATAAATGTTTGAGTGTGGAGTAAAAATATGGATTTATTAACAGCTACGTAATTACACTATAGATGATGTTCAGGTAACTTTCTATGATAGACTGCAACCCAAAATAGTCCCCTTGGTAAATTTATAATCTCGTCAAAATATACAATTCATCAATAAGTTGCATGAAAACCGAACTACGGACCTTGCGTTTTGAAAGGTTGCAACTACCGTTTAAAGGAAACTATTGCAAAACTTAAAGTTCAATTGGAAAATACATTATTTGGCAATTTACTAAGTTTGCAGGTTGAATGGACTTTAAATTATTAAAATATTACTCGATGTTTCTCAATGTTTCAATTATACATGGTGAAACTATAAAAGTTTAGGAAGTTAAGAAAAAATGTGAGATTAAAAATTAAGGGATTACTTTGAGATTGAACAAGTATTTATTTCCGAGAAAAGTTGTACTGACATAAAACTTGCGTAATTAAATTTCCTATATAGTCCAGAAAGCCACTGCGCATCCGCTAGGAAAAATATTCTAATTCGGATTTTTTGCACAATCTTATTCAGAAAGGACTCCTTTTAACAAATTTGCATGTTGCCAGGACCAAAAGGTGGTCAAAAATTTTTTAAACGTTTTTTTTTTGTTTTTTTCCTAAAATTATTTTTCTTGCATGGAAAAAGTTTTTTTAGGTTTTTTGGATCATTCCAAGCAGAAAAGGGCTTTAGTGACTTTTCTCTAAAAATGATAGTTTTTGACATATAAGCGATTAAAAATTGAAAAATTGCGAAATCGGCCATTTTTAACCCTAAATAACTATGTGAAAAACTGAAAATTTGAATGTTGCCAAGGTAGGTAGATATTCTATTAACATCGATTGATGAAATCCCGAAGAGTTTTTTGCAATACAATATTCAAAACTCCTTTGTTTTTTAATTGCTAATCAAGCGTGCGCGGCACTATTTTCCACCGACAGTATGGTGCAAATGAAAGGAATAAATTCGTTATTTCGTAAACCGGCGGCTTTAAGGAAAAAACCCGAAACAGGTCGACTTTTATTTTTAAGTTATGATATTGTGGCATATATGGTATATTAGTGACGTCATTCGTCTGGGCGTCATGACGTAATCGATGATTTTTTAAATGAGAATAGGGGTCGTGTGGTAGCTCATTTGAAAGGTTCTTCAATTCTCTATTCAATAATGTAAACATTTACATAATTATTTATACAGGGTGTCCTTCTACTTATTTTTTTGTCAAATAATTTAATTTAATAAAACTTTTTTGGACACCCTGTATAAATAATTATCAAAATGTTTATAATACTGAATAGAGAATTGAAGAATCTTTCAAATGAGCTAGCACACGACCCCTATTCTCATTTAAAAAAATCATCGATTACATCACGTCCAGATGGATGACGGCACTAGTTTACCATATATGCCACAATATCATGACTTAAAAATAAAAATCGACTTGTTTCAGGATTTTTCCTTAAAGCCGCCGGTTTACGAAACAACGAATTTATTCCTTTCATTTGCACCATACTGTTGGTGGAAAATAGTGTCGCGCACGCTTGATTAGCAATTAAAAAACAAAGGAGTTTTGAATATTGCATTGCAAAAACTCATCGGGATTTCATCAATCGATGTTTAAAGAATATCTACCTATCTTGGCAACATTCAAATTTTCAGTTTTTCACATAGTTTTTGAGGGTTAAAAATGGCCGATTCCGCAATTTTTCAATTTTTAAGCGCTTATATGTCAAAAACTTATCATTTTTAGAGAAAAGTCACTAAAGACCTTTTCTGCTTGGAATGATCCAAAAAACCTAAAAAAAATTTGTTGCATGCAAAAAAAATAATTTTGGGATAAAAACAAAAAAAAAACGTTTAAAAAATTTTTGACCACCTTTTGGTCCTGGCAACATGCAAATTTGTTAAAAGGAGTCCTTTTTGAGTAAGATTGTGCAAAAAATCCGAATCAGAATATTTTTCCTAGCGGATGCGCAGTGGCTTTCTGGACTAATAATTCAGAATTGGTTAAAAATTTTAAAACTAGTCACCCTTGTTGCAAAATAGCAATAATTGCAAAAAAAAACATACAAAAACAAGTATTCGCATTTTACGTTTTTGAACCATTTATGCTATACTTAGGACTTTCATATTTCACTCAGAAAAACTTTAGGATACAGTAATATAATACTGCAAATTTCATTAAGATCGGTTAAATAGATTTTTCAAAATAAATTTTGCAATCCAGCTTTCGCAAAAAAAATTCATTTTTTCAAAATATTACAGGACTGAAAATAAAGCAGATAGCAAGTCGAATTTTTTTTTGGGTATAGAAGTGTACTGTACCTTTCATTTGCAATTTGCAAAACTAAAATCGATTAACTACCACGGCGTCAGGATTTTTTTAAATAAACATTAATTATTGGTGCTACGCGCAGGACAGCGGTTAATTTGCTCTGATTGGGCATTCCAATGACCTTTGATAATGATTGGTACATTTTAATTTTTATTATATTCCGATATAAATAAATAAATTTGTTTATTGCAAAATAAAAACACATACTCTATCCTTTGAAATAACACTTTTTTA
This sequence comes from Diabrotica virgifera virgifera, assembly GCF_917563875.1. Taxonomy (NCBI): domain Eukaryota; kingdom Metazoa; phylum Arthropoda; class Insecta; order Coleoptera; family Chrysomelidae; genus Diabrotica; species Diabrotica virgifera. Next base: position 164,308,973 of record NC_065443.1, on the reverse strand, counting down.
GCAAAAACTTTCTTTGTTCGTATATTTTAACTTAGAGAATAAAAGTTTATTATTTTTAAACATATGCAATTGTTTTATACAATATTTCACAAACAATAATAAAATTAGTTTGATTTTTGTGGAATTGAAATATTAAAATACAACAAAATATAGAGTAAGAAAATAATATATTAGATAAAGATTGGAAGAAATTTTGGTGGAAATCAACTTGTGTGAATCGAACACCGCTGTCCTGCGCGTAGCACCAAAAATTAATGTTTATTTAAAAAATTTCCTGACGCCGTGGTAATTAATAGATTTTAATTTTGCAAATTGCAAATGAAAGGCACAGTTCACTTCTATAAGCAAAAAATTTTTTAACTTGCTATCTGCTTTATTTTCAGTCCTGCAACATTTAAAAAAAAATGAATTTTTTTGCGAAAGCTGGATTGCAAAATTTATTTTGCAAAATCTATTAAACCGATCTTAATAAAATTTACAGTGTTGTTTTACTATATCATAAAGTTTTTTTGGGTAAAATATGAAGGTCCTAAGTGTAGCATGAATGGTTGAAAAACGTAAAATGCGAATACTTGTTTTTTATGTTTTTTTCACAATTATTGCTATTTTGCAACAAGCGTGACTATTTTTCAAATTCTTAAATAATTCTATATTGTAGGAAATTTAATTACGCAACTTTTATGTCAGCACAACTTTTTTCAGAAATAAATATTTTTAAAGTTATAATCAAAAAACTAATAAAAAAATCGAATTTTTCCTTCATATTTTGACATTTTGATTATTTAAACAATGTTCCGGACCATTTTGAGTGGGAGGATAACTCAAATATTATTATTTTAGTTATTTTCAAGCAATTTCTGCAAAAAAATTTGAGTCACCTCCCAACGTCCATCTCAAAATAAATGCGCCCTGGACTAATAAAATAATACAAAAAAAATACAATAAACAAAAAGACAGATATAAAAAATCTTCGCATAATTTACTGCAATCTTTTTTAATTTATGTACCATTTCGGTCTAATGCTGTTCGGTCTAGTGAGGTTTCGGTGAAGTGCTTTTCGGTCTAATAAGTTCGGTCTACTGCTTTCGGTCTAATGATTTCGGTCTAATTGTCGTGTACCCACTACCATTTTCAGCTGAACTTACAACTAAGAATAAATTTCCTAAAATATTGTGTGTATCCTCTATTACTATAAGGATGTAAAACCTGGATTATGAAAGTTAACATGATGAACAAATTAGAAGCCTTCGAGATGTGGTCATTTCGTAGAAAGCTCAGAATATCATAGGATCAATGCATTTCAAACAGAGAAGTCTCAAACAGAGTAGGTAAATGCGAAGGTGACTTAACGAAAATGATAAAAAAGAAAAAACTTGAATATCTGGGGCATATAATGAGAGGTAGCAGATACAGGATACTGCAGTTAATACTCAATGGAAATATCGACGGAAAAGGGGAATTGGTAGGAACAAATATTCATGGCTCCGAAACCTTCGTCAATGGACTGGCTTATCAACAGATCAATTATTAAATGCCGCGCAAGATCGAGAACGATACAAGCAAATTCTCATGGAAGCTACCCACGCCTTAAATTTGGACACGGTACTTAAAGAAGAAGACTGTCATTTCTTAAGACTCGAACTTATCTTTATCAACAAAAAACAATTGTGTAGTACATTTCTAAACATAATATTCAACCAATCAAACGGTGTATTTCTCGGGGCTGCTTTTTGAACGTCCATATTTTCCCATTCGAGGCTCCATGGGTTTCGAAAATATTTTTGTTACTGCATTTCGTTTCTATGTCAACCACATGCCTATATAGGGCGTTATGAAATCAGTCCTGCATATAGTGCGGACGCTTAAAACAAAATGTAAGTATGGTAATATTAAATATTTGTTTCTTCAATAAAAAAGGACGCCTACTCATCTATGAATAGAATACCGCTATTTTGTCCATAACACGTGTTGCTTTTCTCTGCCATCCTTTCACTTTCACTTTAACCTATGGTGCGTTTGATTCAACAAACACTATTTTTTGTGGAGTTTTTCTACATTTTTCTATAATTTTTTGAAGATTCATTTAATTTTAGGCTGTTATAAGCAGTGGCCTCCGGTAAGTGCTGGGTGGATTGAGTAGCTCAGTAAATGCCGGTGCCGGTCCCAAGCCCGGATAAAGGGGGGTTGAGGCAATGGGCTAGCAACTCCTCCCTTGTCAAAAGAAATATATGCTTCAAATTTCGACAAAACGCCTCGGAATGCGGAAGGATCAAAACAAAGACGACTAATGCAACGGAAAAGGAAAATGATATTGGCTACATGTAATGTGCAAGGACTTGCACATTACATGTAGCCAAAACCACAAAACCAAACAAGCAGAAGTATTCAAAGAATTAGCGGAAAGAAAATAGATGCATGTGTTCTTACCGAAACCAAGAAAAAGGGAAAAGGAAACGAAGAGATAGGAGAGTATATACATATCTTCAGTGGAGTGAGCAAAAATAACAGAGCTAAGAGAGCAGTCTCTATTGCTATTCGAAAAAATCTTAAAAATAATATTAAATCGTGGACTGAAGTAAATAAACAACTGCTGATGCTGGAAATGAAAAAGAATGGGCACAATATCGTAATTGTCGGAGTGTATGCCCCAAATGAAGATGCAGATCTAGAAATTAAAGACGATTTCTACTACAAGATGAATGAAAAAATCTCTCAAGTTGAAGAAAATTGTGAAATCTATGTACTAGGAGATTTAAACGGCAGAGTAGGTAGAGAAGAAAATAATAGAGTCGTAGGAAGGTATGGGGAAAAAATAACCAATGACAACGGAATGCGTCTTAGAGATTTTTGTGAAACAATGTCTCTTAAAATTATGAATGGATTTTTTCAACATAGAGACATCCACAAATTTACATGGATACAACCTACTAGGAATCTGCGCTCGATAATCGACTATGTAATTCAACGTCAAACTTCCCAGCTGAAAACCACTGACGTAAGGGTATACCGTGGATCAGAATGTGGTTTTGATCATCGTTTACTTATGGCCAACGTGATAGTTAACTATCGCAAAACAATAATACTCAGGTACAGAATATAGAAAAGGGACAAGAAATAAGATCTCCTAAATATAACCTAGAAAGCTTAAAAGAAGATTCAACGAAATTTCTTTATAAATTACTACTGGCCACAAAATTACAAAATGTGGGACGAGAAAATATAACAGCGGAATAATTATACCAGCAAATTAAAAAATACATTCATGAGGCTGCAAGTGAAGCGTTGGGGTATAAAGAAAACCTTGAAACAAAAAATAAAGAATGGTGGTTGGAGAATATGCAAACGTTAGTAAACAAGAAAAAAACTGCTTATCAGAAATGGATGTCAACAAGAAAAGAAAGTAGGAAGATCACAAGAGATATGCAGCATTAAATCGAGATGTAAAAAGAGAAGTAGTGAAAAGTAAAAATGAGATGTGGGACCGAAAATGCGCAGAAGTGGATATGTATATGGGTGGAACAAGAGTTGGGCAAGCGTGGAAGGTAATAAAGTCTCTCCGGAGGGAAGGAAAGGAAAAATCTAACATAAAGTTAATAGATCTGAAACAGTGGAAACACCATTATGAGATTTTACTGACAGAAGATAGATGTAAATTCCAAGAGATCGAAATGGAAGAATTATCCGAACATACACAAATAGTTGAGATAACAACCGGAGCGTTAAGCGAGTCCCTCAAAAGATCTAAAAACGGTAAAGCAGCAGGACCTGGAGACATCCCAATTGAGTTGGTAAAGTACGGACCAATCATATTACATGAGATGTTGGTTCAACTATTTAACAAATGCTTCAAAGGACAAAATATCCCTGATGATTGGAATGTTGGATACATCAGCTGAGTATACAAGAAAGGGGATAAACGCATATGCTCTAATTATAGAGGAATAACTGTTACCAGCTCAGTAGGGAGGTTGTACGGTCGAATAATAAAAAAAAAAGAATAGAATCAGAATACGAAGACATGGAAGAACAAAGTGGATTTCGTGCAGGAAGATCGTGCACTGATAATATATTCGTTCTGCAGCAGGTAATAGAAAAACGGAAGGCAAGGAATCTATCTACCTACCTATTGTTTGTAGATTTGGAGAAGGCATACGATACGGTACCTTTGAAAAAACTGTTTCAAACGTTGACGAAGGTAGGTCTCAGTAGAGAGTATGTGGATGCTATCGCAAATATATACAAAAAATGCAAGAAGTGTCGTTAAAGAAGGAAACTTTATATCTGAATCATTCTCTATATCAAACGGGCTTAAACAAGGATGTTGTCTGTCTGCGACTTTATTTAAAATATATATTCAATCATCGCTAGAGCAGTGGAGGAAACAAGTATCCGGAATGGGAATAGACATAGGTAGTGGTAAATGTCTAACAACTTTGTTTTTTGCAGATGATCAGGTAGTCATAGCGAATGATGAGGAAGACATGGACTAAATGTTTAGAAAACTAAAGAAAAAATATGAAAAATGGGGCCTCAATATGAATTATGTCAAAGACAGGGTATCTTAAAATAGGAAATGATCAAGAAGATCCAAAGTTAGAAATTAGAACCACAAAAAGATGTAATGAATATAAATATCTCGGATCTATAATATCTAAAGAAGGCACTACCAAAAGAGACATCGAAAAAAGAACGCAGCAGGACAAAAAGCGGTAAACATTCTAAGCTCTCTACTGTAATCTAAACATATAAGACAAAAAACGAAATTGACAATCTATCGTACCTTGGCAGAGCCTATTATGACTTATGGGGCAGAAGTTTGGCAGATGATAAAAAAAGATAGAAAAAGAATAGAAGTAGCAGAAATGGATTATCTAATGAGAGCGTGTGGTATATCTAAAAAAGATCACATCAGGAATGAAGATATTAGAAGGAGGACACATACTGTATATTCCAGTGTAGATAGAATTGAAACTAGACAACTAGTGTGGTATGGTCACGTGAAACGAATGAATGAAGATAGATGGCCAAAGAAATCTTTGAATTATATACCACACCAAAGAAAAAGAAGGGGAAGACCTTCAGTTGCCTGTCAAGAAAATGTACGGCACATCATGAAAGATAGAGCCATCAAAGAAGGCGAATGGATAGACAGAAAACGATGGCGGTCGAAATGCGAGAAGCGGCAGAGGCTGTAGGAACCTCACTTATAGATAGATAGATAAGCAGTGACGGCTGGTAAGGGAGGATTACGGGCACCGTCCTCCCTAGAAAAATGACAATACAAAGAATTAATTAATTGTATTTCGTATTTTATACGGTTAAAATTATAAAAGTTACTTCGGTTAGCTAAAGATATTTTAATAGAATTAATTTTCAATCGAAAACAGAAAGAAGTTCCAACAAAAAGTAAATACGAAATACAATTAATTAATTCTTTATATTGTCATTTTTCTAGGGAGGACGGCGCCCCGTAATCCTCCCTTAACAGCCGCCACTGCTTATAACAGCCTAAAATTAGGCTGTTATAAGAATAGGCCTAAATTAGGCTGTTATATAAAATAAAGAATCTTCAAAAAATTATAGGAAAATGTAGAAAAACTCCACAAAAAATAGTGTTTGTTGAATCAACCGCACCATAGCTTAAAGTGAAAGTGAAAGGATGGCAGAGAAAAGCAACACATATTTTTTTTAACATCCAAGTTTTTTTACAATCTGTTTTACAATGAAAACAATAAGTAAAATTGTTTGTCTTTACAATGGCAGAGAGATGTAAGGTCCAGTGACCAAAGCATCACGACACACACACATTACCTTGTTTACCGGTGAGATGCGCACATTAGGGTGGAACGAAAGGATAGGAAAAAAATTTTTTTCTTTCATGGAACTTTCTAATAGCACTCGAAAGTTGCCTTATCATGTCTACAATAAAACTATAAAATATTTTTTTTCTAGGTTTACATCTTGTGGTGCCGCAAGAGCTTTGAAAAGATAGGTTTTTAACAAAAAATACAGAAAATTTCAAATATTTTTTATATTTATCCTGGTGACGTAACTAACATTTCTTAGTCAAATATTGTTTCTAATAACAGTTAACATTGCTATCATTGCTATATATACACATTGCTATAATATTTCTTTAGTTACAAAATTCATCTTGATACTTAAATAAAATGGTTTTTTGGCTCAAACTTGGGCATGATCTTTTGGGAAGAAATATTTGCTCTAACAAAGCCATTTTTGCTTCAATACCACAGACGCTAAGAGATGACACAGTTACGAGCTTTATGGCTCTTTTCACTGCCTGTGTATGACAGGGAAAACACGGAAAATCCACACACTGTACCTGACAACTGGGGTCTCTTGCTTCACTTATATATTTTTTAAGTCCTCGTCAGTTCTAGGTTTTGTCATAGGAGGCTAAGTAATTTTATTCTACCGTTCAGTCAATTATATCTATATCAATGTAAGTCATTGGCATTAAAGTTAAACTTCGGGACAACAAACTTCCTTACACCATTTATGAGTTCCGACCTTGTTTTCAAAAGTCGCAGCAGACCGAGCTCCCTTATTATGTTTTCTCTTGTCCCATTTTTTTGAATTACTGGATCAATTATTTAGAGATGTTCCTCACAAAGATAACGTGAAAATTTGATGAGCCCCCATAGATGTTTTGATCCATTTACACAAAATGGTTTCAGTTTGATATGAAACCAGACTGAGACATACACCTTCATCATATACATAGTTACAGTTTTCGGATTATTTGAAGGATTCTCTGTTGCAACATATAACCGAAGAAGGTGATTGGCCAACGTAGGCCATCGTGAATGAGCTAATTTTCCATGGGTTTTTAAAGAAAGATCAGAAGGATATACACCACTGGAGATTGCTTTGCACATTTCAACTAAATATTTTTTATCTGTGCTTAGATAATCCTTAATCTCTAGAGTAGGGAGGTTGTTTTGAATGGGAACGAAATTAACCACATGAAGCTGGTTACAGATTTCAAGTTATTTGCCTAAAAGCCCTCCAAATTCATTAAGGTCTTTAGTTTTTCCATCCAATGTGCAAAACAAATGATGCAAAGGCAATAATTCATTGGTATAGAGTATAGAACAAACAAATTAGCCACTTCAGCGGCTTATTTAGGTTTTTTTCTATAAAAGCAATTACACCATTGTTAATGCCGGTGTTAGTGGCAGTTCCATCAAATCCGACAGCTGGTATATTGGAAATGTTCAAAAGAGCTCCATTATCTTTTATAGCTTCACCTGTTCCGGAAGCAAATTTATATACCCTAGCAAGTTTGATCCAGGTTCCTCTACTATTGAAATGTGCTCTTCTGCTATAGTCAGAATGTTAAATTGTATTAAGGAATGAAATAAATATTTCCTATTAAATATTTCTTTAAATGTGAAATTCGTGTTCAAACTTTGCCAGTTTTAGTAAAAATAAACAATGGATTGTTGTAAGTTAAAACTAAAATTATCTTGAAAGAGTAGTTTTGGAGTGTGTATTTATCATTTAAAATAGGAATTAAGACATTACAATAGCTATTTTTTACCAAACCAAAATCATCAAAATTTGCAAAATTTAATTAAAAATTCTAACTTTCAACCATTTTGCGGCACCTCTAAAAATATTTTGTTTGGAAAAATATTTTATTTGTGGCTTCAGAATGGCTATAGGCAACTTTCTATCACTATTACACATTGAAATTATAAAATCATTTTTTTCGTTCCACCCTAGCGCACATACACTGATACGCGAGCACGAAAACTAAAACTAAAACTGGCACAGAACACAATGGCTGGACGCTGTTGAAGGCGTAGCTTCCTCTGCTGTAGGCTCTGTCAGGATCGGTTAGGTAGGTCCAAGGGATCATATCGCTTCAATCTCTTCGCTTGTTGCTTGTTGAGAAGATTGTGTGCCAGGGTGTTTGGATGTACCCGCAACCTATTTTGATATTGTTCAGAAGATTTTTTGCACTCTTCGGAGACTGATAGTACCTGAAGATCTCTATGTATTGCGTCATTACGGATGTACCAAGGGGCATTAGCGATTGTTCTTAGAGTTTTGGATTGAAATCTTTGTATTTTCATAATATTAGATTTGCTAGCTGATCCCCAGAGCTGCGAACCATATGTCCAAATGGGTTTTATTATTGTTTTGTATATAAGCAGCTTGTTATCGATCGATAGGTGAGAGTTTTTTCCCAACATCCAGTAAAGTTTTCTGTATACAATTCCCAGTTGAAGTCTTTTCGTCCATATATGTTTGGTCCAAGTTATTCGTTTGTCAAGGTGAATACCTAGATATTTTACATCATCCTTTTGAGGTAAAGGATGTCCATCGAGATCAAGTTCTGGACATGTACCTCTTCTTAGAGTGAATGTAATGTGTGTGGATTTTGAGGGGTTTACTCTAATTCTCCAGAGTTTAAGCCATTCATTTGTTTTGTTCAGATGTAGTTGCAGTCTCTCTGATGCTATTATTGGATTACCATGAGAGGCCAGGAAAGCAGTATCATCTGCGAATGTTGCAAGTGTTAGGTCGTTGCTTGTTGGCAAGTCAGTCGTATATATTAGGTATATTAGGTATAGGATCGGTCCGAGCACACTACCCTGAGGTACCCCAGATAGGATGGGGTAGAGTTTTGTATAGGCTTCACTATATTTTACCAGATATCTCCTTTCTGTAAGGTATGATTGAAGCAGTTTGAAGTAAGTGTAAGGTAGGTTTTTCTTTAATTTGTACAGAAGTCCTGTGTGCCACACCTTGTCAAAAGCTTGAGAGGCGTCTAAAAAGGATGGTCACGTATGAGACTCTTCTCTTCTAATATTGGTTTTATTTTTCTTAACAGAAGTTTTTCAAACACCTTAGAGATGACTGGGAGCAGACTTATCGGTCGGTATGAGTTGAGATCTTTTGGATCTTTTCCAGGTTTTTGAATTAGTATAATCTGTGCCACTTTCCATTGCAACGGGAAGTAGTGCAGACTTAACATAGCATTAAAGATCATAGTGATTATTCTGTAACAATCATCGGTTAGTTCCTGAAGGACCTTACCCGTTATGAGGTCGAATCCTGGTGCCTTATTAGGTTGTATCTCATTATTTATTATCTGTTTTACTTCTTTAATATTAAACTTGGAGATTGGCAGTTCCATTTGATATGGAGCCTCAAGAAAAGAATGAAATGGTTCTTCTTGTTCTAATGGTACTACTCTAGTAAAGGGACTAAATACTGTCGAAAGATGTTCTGCGAATGTCTCGGATTTCTCTGTGTCTGTTCTTGCCCATTTACCTTTGGCATTTTTAAAGGAGGTATGGCGTCTTTTGGTCCTTTTACTTTTCTCGTCGCCTTCCATAGCGAATAGTTAGTGTCTTTGAATGGAGTCAGATTTTCTAAGTAAGTTTGAATCCCCCTGTTTTTTTCTTCTTTTAATAGATTTTTAAGTCTTCTGGTAATTCTGTTTAGATTTTCTTTATCAATAGGTGCATGTGTGTTTTGCCATTTTCTCCTAAGTTTTCTTTTTTCTTCAATCATGTTTTTTGCACTCAGAGAACAATTTATGGTTTCCTTCCATAATGTTTGTTCAGGTGTAGCACTCCATCTCGCCTTTTGTATGGAGGTAGTAAGTTGTTGTACTGCATTTTCAATTTGTATTTCTGTTTTAAGTGGCAAATTCGTTGATATTTGTTCTGTTAATGCACTTTGGAATATGTTCCAATTTGTTTGGTTATTGGTTAGGACTGGAGGCTTATTTCTGAGTATGACTTTGGAGTCTAGGTCAATTAGAATGGGAGAATGATCTGACGAGAGGTCCCAGCATGATTGTATTGCTAAGTAGTTAAGAGAGATACCTTTAATCACACAGAAGTCTAAGAGATCTGGTGTTTTATTTGGATCTGTAGGCCAATAAGTTGGTTCTCCTGTAGATATGTGTTGTAGATTGTTTCCTATTATCGACTTCAGCAGTTGTCTACTAGGGTGGAACGAAAGGATAGGGAAAATTTTTTTTTTTTTCAAAGAACTTTCTAATAGCACTCGAAAGTTGCCTTTTCATGTCTACAATAAAACTACAAAATATTTTTCTTCTAGGTTTACATCTTGAGGTGCCGCAAGAGCATTGAAAAGATAGGTTTTTAACAAAAAAATAAAGAAATTTTCAAATATTTTATATATTTTAACCTGGTACCATAGCTAACATTTCTTAGTCAAATATTGTTTATAATAATAGTTAACATTGCTATCATTGCTATATGTATACATTGCTATAAGATTTCTTTAGTTACAATATTCTTCTTGATACTCAAAACATTGTATTTTTGTCTAAAACATGGGCATAATCTTTTGGGAAGCAATATTTGCTCTAGCAAAGCCATTTCTTGCTTCTAGACCACAGAAACTAAGAGATGTCTCAGTCACGAGCTTTATGACTCTTTCCACTGCCTGTGTATGAGAGGGAAAACACTGAAAATCCACACACTGCACCTGACAACTTTTCAAATTGGGCTCTGTACCGTCATTCTTTATTATATTACGAATACGTGTGCCAAATATTTCGAAAAAATATTCAAAATTACAGCCGCAATCTTGGAACGCGTTTTATGCTTTATAATGAATTTTAAATGCTTCATTTATATACTTTTTTAAGTCCTCGTCAGTTATATGTTTTGTCATAGGAGGCTCGATAATTTCTTGTTCCGTCCAGTTAATTATATCAATGTAGTCATTAGCATTAAAGTTAAGCTTCGGGACAACAAACTTCCTTACACCATTTATGAGTTCCGATCTTGCCTTCAAAAGTCGCCGCAAACCTAGCTCTCTTATGTGTTTTCTCTTGTCACATAACATGGAGAGAAGCATATTTTCTGGGTGAGAGAAGTAATCATTCCTTTGAATTACTGGATCCCCATAGATGATTTGATCCATTTACACAAGATGGTTTTAGTTTGATATGAGACAAGACTGGACATACACCTTCATCACATACATAGTTAAAGTTTTCAGATTATCTAAAGGATTCTCTGTTGCAACATATAACCGGAACATGTGATTAGCCAACGTAAGCCATCGTGAATGAGCTAATTTTCCAGGGGTGTTTAAACAAAGATCAGTAGGACATACATATCTGATTGCTTTGCACATTTCAAGTAAATATTTTCGATGTGTGCTTAGATCATCCTCAATATCTACAATAGGGAGGTTGTTTATGTTTTGTATGGGAGTGAAATTAACCACAGGAAGCGGGTTACATATTTCAAGTTCTTTGCTTAAAACCTCTTCAAAGTCATTAGGGTTTTAAGTTTTTTCATCCAATGTACAAAACAAATGACGCAAAGGCAATTCATTGGTATGAAACAAACAAATCAGCCACTGTAGCGGCTTATTTAGGTTTTTTTTTCTACTAAAGCAATTACACCATTGTTAAAACCTGTGATAGTGGCAGTTCCATCACATCCGACAGCTGTTATATTGGAAATGTTCAAAGGATTGTCACCTTGAAAATGCTCCACTATGCTATCTTTTATAGCTTCACCTGTTCCGGAAGCAGGAGCTATATGCCCTAGGAAGGTTGATCCAGGTTCATCTACTATTGAAATGTGCTTTTCTAGTATAGTTTTGTTGTAAAATTTATGCCCTCGTTTTTCTTGATTAATTGTTTTGCTAATTTCTGTGGCTTGTGTACGATTTTTCAACCGTACTCGACGTATTTTCATCCTGTCAATTACCTTACTTTTATTATTTTCCCTAATAATGCCAACCTTTTTTTCAGCTCTGGTGATTGCTGCTGCTACTCTGTTTGAGACACCAGTCCTGTCACAGATAGAAGCTACTGTTGGCAGTTTTACTCGCATTTGTTTAGTCCTTATACTTAAAGAACTTGAGGGCTTTTTGGAACTATAAATAAATTCTTGCTCGTAACTTTGATGTAATACTACTCACATATAATACTCACAGCAGTGTTACCATCAGCTAATGATTATTGTCTGTAATTCAAATGCTGCTGTACTAGTTTTTGCCTCCTTTCGTCCCTCGTTGCCAGAACCTTTGAAACTATCTTGTCAACTTTGCCAATACAAATTTTCCTCACGTCTTGGCTTTCATCTGCTACTAAGAATGTTAAAATAATATATTAAGGAATGAAATAAATATTTACTACTAAATATTTCTTTAAATGTTGAATTCTAGTTGAAATTTTGTCACTTTTAGTAAAAATAAATATTGGATTGTTGTAAGTTAAAACTAAAATTATCTTTAAAGAGTAGTTTTAGAGTGTATATTTATCATAGCTATAATAGGAATTAAGACATTACAATAGCTATTTTTGACCAAAATAAAATCATCAAAATTAGCAAAATTTAACTAAAAATTCTAATTTTCAACCCTTTTGCGGCACCTCTAAAAATATTTTGTTTTAAAAAATATTTTATTTGTGGCTTAACAATGGCTATAGGCAACTTTTTATCACTATTACACTTTGAAATTATTAAAACATTTTTTTCGTTCTACCCTATTGTCTACCCCTTGTTGTGATTATTCTAGAGCCCCAGTGATGATGTTTACAGTTAAAGTCTCCTCCTGCTATTAATTTGTGTCCAAGTGAACTAAAATAGGTATTAAAGGTATTTTCGTTGATGGATTGGCCAGGAGGACAGTAGATAGCAGATAAGGTAAGGTTGCCTAACCAGTCATCAATGAAAATGCTGGTTGACTGCAGGTACTTTTCACTGAACTTATTTAACTCATGGTGTTTTATATTAGATTTGATAATGATAGCTGTGCCACCGTGTGCTTTGTCATTTGGATGTTTTGTGTAGTGAATTTTTAGTGTTGTGATTTTGGAATTTTTGTCTGTTAGATGGGCTTCTGATATGAGCATAACATCAATTTTCTTCTCGTCGAGAAAAATTTTTATTTCTTGGATATGATTCGTTAGCCCATTTGAGTTCCAGACGGCTATTTTAAGTGCGTTTTGCATTAGTGCATTTTGGAGATCATAGTGGTAAGGAGATTAAGCATAGTATCCATTCTCTCCATTAATTTTGCCATCATGTTTTCCAGGTTGGCAATGTCGTTAAATGGTTTGAGCTAACATTACTTTGTTGGTTTGTGATTTCAGCTGTTTGACTATTTCCTGACGTTTTTTGAGCGTAAGAAACACCAGGGGTTACTGTTTGGCTGTTAATTGTATTGATATCTGTTCTATGGGTCTCTTGTTTCTGTCTGAGTTGGGGGAACTTTTCTTTTTGTATTTGTTTGTATACGTTGCAGCCCTTATAGTTGGCCGGATGGTTTCCCATACAGAGTAGACATTGTACGTTATTGCTGCGTTCCTTGCGTGGGCAGTCTAGAGTATGATGATTACTTGCACACTTTACGCATCTTGGAGGCATATAACAGAATTTTTGTGTGTGGCCATAACGTTGACATTTGGTACATTGGGGACCTGACGCTTGGGATGTGGTGGTTCGAAGGACACAATCATATTCTGAAGTGCTCTCACGTCATAAATGTCTTTATTATTTGGCTTAGCTTTTAGTTCTATATAAAAAAGCGGAAGCACCGTTTTGGATCCATTCTTATATATATTAGCTATGTTGGTTACTTCGTGTCCCATTTGTGCTAACTCATCTTTTAAAGCATCTTTATCTGCTGTTTGATGCATATTACGAAGTACAACTCGGAATGATCTTTCTTCCTTTGTTTGGTAGGTGTAATAGTGGGTTTTTTTCTCATTTAGTGCTTTGGCTATGTTTCGGTAATGTTCAGAGGTTGTGGGCTGGATCTTTACTTGGTTGTTATAAAGGCATTTGATGGTGTATCCCAGTGGGGATATTGTTTCTAACAATTTTCTAAGAGGTTTTATATCACCTACATCTGAAACAAATATGGGTGGGGGCTGAATACTATTTTTAACTTCATCAGTTTCGGTTAGGTTGGTCTCATCAGGTATTTCATTAGACGTTGGTGTGGGTGCTTTGAGCCAGTAATCGCTCATTATTGTTTGTCTTAGTTGTTTATCAGCTTCAGGGCTGTCCTTTCTTGCTCTTTTGCGCGCTTGAACAGTGTCCCATCCTTGGTCCTGATTTTCTTGGCTATCATGTAGATTACTGATGTGTATTTGTGACGGTTGATAAGAATAAGAAGAAGAAGAAGCATGATTAGAAAGAAAAGAGTTACCTGGTTGTTCTTGTTGATTGTTAGTAGAATCAGTCTCTTGGTGCACTATAAATTTTGAATAATTTTCATTGCTTTGTTGCTCACTAGACGAGGCTGTGGTTGAATCTCTCGATGGTTGTTCCATGGTATTTGTTTGCAAGTTAGCGGTGTATTCTTCTGAAGTTGATCTTCTCGTCGGAGATCTGCTCACTTTATTTGAATTTAGAAACGGATTGTCTTTGTCTATGATTTCTACATTTTCGCTCATCCTGTATCACAATTAAATGTTTTATACATCACGAACAACTATTTTATGGGACGCCTATGACTTTATTTGCCGGTATTTTGCGTATAGAAAATAGAAATAGTACTTGTTTTATTTTATTTGCGTTTTTAAAACACTGGTAATTAATATTACTAATTAACGATAAAGTTTGGAACAAAAACTGGTTACTAGATATTTTTGTACTAAAAATAAACTTATGCGACCGTCTCTAGCAAAGGTTGGATCGAGACTGCAACACATATTATGGACAAAAAAGCGGTATTCTATTTATATATGATTAGCCGTCCATTTTTATTGAAGAAACAAATTATTGTCCTTTTAGTGTTTAAATGTACTGAAAATGATGTAAATCGTTTCTTTTGAACATATTAAATGAGTAAAAGAGATAAAACTACCAGGTGTGACAAATATTTATCTAGAGCAGTTGCCTACCAAACACTTATGTACTAACAGGTTTTCTGATAGTAGTTTTTTACTATAAGTAAAAAGTAATTGACTCTGCAATCAAGACTCTGCTTCTGCCTCTACTAAGTGCAAAAAGATTTACTGATCTTATCCAGTATGTCAAGATTTCATTAATAGTTATTACTAAACTCTTCTAATACATGATATTTAAGAGTAATTTAGCTAATCATTATGGTTGTTAACTTCATTCAGAAATTATGAGACAGATATGCTTAAACGTTTTGTTAGGAATACATTATTACCTGCTGCGATTATTGCATTAGCAGGATATTTTCTATGCAAGTTTTTAGTCCAGTCTTAAAAAATGGATCTCTTTCACTTACTATACTTTCATTTGTATTACTTTGACTTTGATTCATTTTCTCTACGAAGATTAAGGTATCTTGAGTTAAGTTTAAGTAAGATTTCCCCACTCAAAATAATATCGCTAAATTGTATAGATGTAGTTCAGGGCAGCGTCGTCCATAAGGGCGAAGAGGGGCGTTGCCCCCCTGCGCGGTAATGAAAAGGCGACGGTAGGTGCCGAAAATTTTTTTTTGACAATACCGAAATTACCAGAAATTTTTGTTATTACCAGAAACAATAAACAAAAGTAATGACATTGACTAAGGAAAAGAAGGATTTTACCCACTGGTGAAATGAAACCAGAAATATTGAAGTAGTTCAAGTACTTTAAGAATAAAGAAAGGAAAAGCAGTTGGAAAAGATGATATTTCTGGGGAAGTGTGGAGAGCATTACGAGAGACAGGAACAAGGTGGCTAACGGGTTTATTTAAAGGTACATATCCATACAAGGGTAATCCGCGCTTGGTGCATCAGCTTCACATAGTGGATACGTTGGTGATCGCCGTTCGGCGCTCACCCTCTTCGATTCAACCGGTTTGCGGTTTAGGTGTAGGGGAGCGCATGCCGTATCCATTTGAGCAGCTACACCGAGCGCGTGTCACCCTTGTATGGATACGTACCTTAATAGAATTAGAGAAGTTGGACAAATGCCAGACGAATAGAGAAGCAGTATATTAGTACCTGTTTACAAAAACATGGGCGATACAACAATGTACAAACTATAGGGCCATAAAACTACTTAGTCATACCATGAAAATATGGGAGAGAGTAATTGATAAACGGATACGTGCAGAAACCGAAATATGCGATAATTAATTTGGTTTTATGCAGGGCAGATCAACAACAGATGCAATTTTCATTCTAAGGCAGCTGATAGTAAAATACAGGAATAAAGAAACAAACGCTTATATGGTAAATCTTGAGAAAGCATATGATGATAGAATTCCTCGAAAAATTCTGTGGTGGGCACTCAATAAGAAAGGAGTCTCTGGTGAATTTGTAAAGATTGTGTGAGATATGTATGAGGGAGTAACGACTAGTGTTTAGGACAGGTGTGGGAGAGACTGATAAATTTCATGTGAAAGTAGGATTGCACGTGTACCAAGAACCAAGACTCAGTGCTTATTCTTTATTTATTCTTATTAGTTTGGGATCAGATAACATCGAAGCTACAGTACAGGGTAACATTTCCGGGTTCTTAATGTATACTCTGGGCTAATTAGCAAAATTCATGGAAAAGTTATTTACCAGCAATTTTATTGCTGGAATCGAACTATAAGATCCTATATATTAATAATATAGGTATGCAAAGTCCGCAGATAGTGTGCTACTTTTTTATAAACAAAATGGCGCCGACAAATCGTATTTTTTTCAATTATTGCTCTATAACTCCGAAGATTTTAAATTTACTACAAAAACACTCAAATAAAAATTCACCGCAATTAAATTCTGCATAGAGATATGTTTTTCACGATTTGCTCCGGCGAAAATTTTCCTCGGAAAATGCGGGTTTTCCTAACACAAACTCTAGTTTTCAAATAAAGTTTTAGGTAGGTAATGATTAATCAATAATTAAATAACTTAGTGACATCAAAGCTTTCTTGGTATAGATTGTAATTCCAGAAGCCGGTGAAAATTAAACGAATATTTTAGCAACAATTCAATTGTTAATTAACAATTTACGATCGCAATAATAACCAAAATAATCATGATACATTGATCAAACTTATAAAGATTATAAAGATGAGATGCTTATTTAATATTTTATCGACAAAATATAAATTTTTCTTTTTTTGCATAATCTTTAAATTTTGAAAAATAAATAGTTATAATACGCTGGTATTATTAGTAAAGTACAAAGAATGGTTATTTACCAGCAATTTTATTGCTGGAGTCGAATTATAAGATCCTATATATTATTAATATAGGTATGCAAAGTCCGCAGATAGTGTGCTACTTTTTTTATAAACAAAATGGGGCCGACAAATCTTTTTTTTTTAATTATTGCTCTTTAACTTTACACCAAAAACACTCAAATAAAAATTTACCCCAATTTAATTCTACATAGAAGCATGTTTTTTTTTTTTCGATTTGCTCCGATGAAAATTTTCCTGGGAAAATGTGGGTTTTCCCAACAAAATCTCGAATTTCCAAATAAATTTTTTGGGCCAGTAATTATTTATCAATAATCAGGGCCGCGTTTAGGTCAATTGCCGCCCTAGGCAATTCTCTAGTAGCCGCCCTTCTAACATGTACCATTTTTGCGAAAAAAAATGCAAGCAGAATTTTTTATTTAGGGAGCGTTCAAGTATTATGTAACGCGATTTTTAAAGATTTTTGACCCCCCTCCCCCTAAGTAACGCAATTTTTGAAGATTTTTGACCCCCCCTAACCTGCGTTACGTAATACTTGAACGGTCCCTTAAATAAGAAATGTATTGTTTGGAAATGTATTAAAATAAGGAACATAGAATTTATAAAAAATAATATTTTACACAAGTGAGAAGAACAAAAATCACACTGATCACAGTATGGTATGAATTCACTTTTGACCGGTGAAAATAAACACAGAATGTTTTACATAAAAATGAAAAATTATGATTATGTATAATTTGCAATTTGCACTAGTATAAGATAGGAACGTGCTGCCGTTAATTTTTAACTGTTATTTCACTGAAGCTATTTCACACTGTTACATCATTTTCATAATAACTGAAATATTCAGGTAGCTGACTACTTTTTTAATTATTGTAGACCTATAGCAAGAAAACCTACCCGTGGCCTGTCTAGAGTTCACGTCCGTTTTTTTAATTATTAACAATTTAATTTGAATGTAATTTCTACATACATTACATATATGCAATTTTATTATAAATGTATTAATAAAGGGTCTAATTTGTTTAAAAATTTCTTGAAAAAATAATTTTTTTCCAAATACCTATTTTCTTAATCATATCATATGTATATATGTATATTCTTAATCATATCGTATGGTACAACTAGATCCAAACCCAGACATCCAAAGTGAAAGTTATCCTCCAACACCAAATTGTTCTATATGGTCTACATAATGTTCAGAAAAAAGTCACACCATTTTGAGCGTCGGGTTTAGGGGGGAGAGGGGGGAGAAATCGATAAATTCGTAGTTTTTTAAGTTTTTCGTCAATATTTCTAAAACTATGCGGTTTAGCATGAACAACCTTCTATACAAAAATGTTCTACATTAAATTTGAAACAAAAAAGGTCCTCTGCATAATCCGTCTAAAATGAACGGTTCCAAAGTTATGGAGGTAGTATAGTAAAATTAATTGATTGGTTGACTTACCTGTTAAGGAGGGACTATCATAATTGTCCTATCTTACATTTCGAACATTTGTACTTATGGTAGTGGTCTTTTCGGGCCGCTGATCACAGTCTAAAGAAGCAGAAGAAGAAAAAGAAGATTATTAAGCTTCTTGACAAGTGACGTCCGCGCATCACTGTTTTTTTTTATTTTATTTTTATCGCACAAGACATGGGTGGGTTCAAAAGAATCGATGGGGGGGGGGGGGGGAGCGTACAAATGTTCGAAATGTAAGATAGGACAATTATGATTGTCCCTCCTTAACAGGTAAGTCAACCAATCAATTAATTGTCCTTCACATAACATTTCGAACATTTGTACTTATGGTAGGCTGTTGAAAGATTAAACAATATTGTGCGATAAATAAACAAAAGTACATTGCAATCAAAAATGAATAGTACTTAACAATTTTTTTTTAGAAACTTTACACAAAATATATACATATGTATACCTAACTAACATATTAGAGCAATTATTAATTAAGATTCATGTTTATATTTTAATTATATGAGATGTGTACCTTCAACCAGGTACAAATAAACATAATAAGAAAATTAATGTTCTTACTAATATTGGTAACCTACACATGTAATATAATTACAATTACATACAATTACATGGACTCACCAGACAATACGGTTTTGCAAAGAGTCCTTAATCTTTTGATAGAGGTTTATTATAAAAAATATTGAATACTTGAGAATTTTCTGTCCATCTCGCCGTCTCTCTAATATCTTCTATAATCCAGTTCTAACTTCCGCTGAGGTAGATGCATGTCTGACACTATACACTTTAAAAATATTAGTGTCTATATTTTTAATTTAAAAAAATGTTATATCCATCTACTCAACGCCTGGGTAGATGTTGCTTTATACGTCTCTTTTTTTTTTTTTTTTTTTTTTTTTTTTTTGTTTTTAGTTATAAACAAATTGTCTTCCGATTGAGGACGAATGTTTTAGAAATCTCTAAACACTCTCAACTGTGTTTTTTGTTTTAAATAGGTTGATATTTGTTTATTTATTATTATTATTATTTTTTGGGGAAGTCTTTATCCTATCTTATATCAAAATGTCAATTTTATCTTGATCCATGAAAATATTCTGAATTTTTATTAGGTACAGGGTTTGCAACCTCTGAACTGAAGTGAGTGCAATCAACATTACAAGTTTGTAAGTAAGATCTTTCAGGGAAAGGCTTGTGACACGAAATAATGTTTCTAAATAAAGTAATACTGGTAGAGGGTCCCAAGTTAATTAATATTTGGGCAATTAAGGTTTGAGGTTATATATACATTTGTAAAAAAATTTAAAAATGTTTTTATAATATTCTAGGATATCTTCTATCAACGCCAATGCAGCACTGTGAATGTTTATACGAGCTATAATTATAATCCTGTTCTACGATAGATTTAATAAAATTAAAATTTGATAATTCATAAGCAAAATGGTTATTATTTTATACTAAACCGTCACCATCTCTTGAAAACTGTATCATACAGATTTAGTAATTTGTTGTAATAGATGGGATGGAATCCTCAGGAATGCCTTTTCTTAAAAAGCTTGCCTGACAAGAATATGGAAAACCAAAGGATGTCCTGGATATAAAAGCCCAAAAAAAATTCTAGATTAAATTTTTATCAGGTCCATAATTATCTTTTTGGTTGTGTAAGGTGTGGTGGTCAAAGGTTGTGTACCAAGGCTGAAAAACATAAAATTTAAATCCATGCCAATCTAGAGTTAAGGCATTGGCTTTCTCTGATCCGGGGTCAGGGTTCAAAATTACATACCTTGCACATTTTTTTTAGGATATGTGGCAAACATATCGATTTCTGGAATAAGAAGCTGCTCAAAAATTATAGTAACACAATTATCACTTAAAGAATACCTACTCTGTTTCTATTTTTAAAGATCTTGATTCCGAGTCAGGCAAAAGCATTTTTTTTACTGTTATAGATGCAAAAATAATTTTTAAATTCCTATTTTCACAGAATTATTAAACTTATCTGCAAATGTTGAGTACTGTACACTACCCATCTTGTTAATGCAAGACACAGCTGTTGCGTTATTTTTTCCTAGCAAAATGTTACAATTCCTATATTCGTTGAAAAAGGATTTCAAGCCACTATATGCTGCTAGTAACTGAAGTACATTTATATGTAGTTGTTGTTCATGACTCCAAAAACCATGAGTTTTGTTATCAATGCAGCATACCCGCCATGCTAAAAGATATATGCATCGCAAAATATTTCAAGTACATAATTGGATTCTTTTATATTTTGCTCACTAATTGGTATGTTATTTAACCACCAATTGTAATCGTTTTTAAGTATTTAGGTATGGTCATTTTAGTGTTATAACTATTAGTTTAAGAAAGAGGCTACTTTTCTTTTTTATTTATTTATATATTTTTTTTTTAGTATAATTTTCCATATTTAACTTCCTTAAATGGACGAACTGTTACAAACTGACCGATTAAGGCTGCAAATGATCTTATTTTACATGTACTTTTATTTTTGATGTTCTGAATACTATTAGATATTTTTTTTGTTAGCAGGTGCAAAATATATCAGGTTCGAATCAAACGTAAAACCAAGAAAAGTTATATTTTGTGTGGGTGAAAGTATACTTTTCCTTTTTTTTTATTTATAGTAAATCCCAAGCAGAAAAAACATAGAAAATGTTAAACAATATTTTCTTTACATTTTAAATATGATTTTGAAATTAGTAAATGGTCCTCTAAAAAATTGACAAAAGTAAAGCCTCCTGTTATTAGATTATTTAGGGCTGGTTTTAAAGTTTTTGTAAATATAAAAGCCGAGATATTATTCAAACCAAACGGTAAACAGTTTAATTAATATAAAAAAGTTCTGTACTTAAATTTTAAATATTTTTTAGAATTGTAATGAACAGGAATAGCAAAATAGACAACTCTTAAATCTATTTTTGTCATAACCCTTGAAAATGAGCTTGAGGACTGACCTATTATAGTCTTCCAGCTTAAAATATGTGGCTTCTATAAAGCAATTCAATTGTTTTAAATTCAAAACAAAATCTCTGATTTCCGTCCTTTTTGGGCACAGAAAACTACGAAAAATAAATTGTCCTTTTGTATGTGAAGAAGGAGAAATAGTAATTTTTAATTACTTTAAAGTAATTTTTTTTTGTCATACGACCAGTTTGGGTCTATGAGAACTTTTGGTGCTCTCTCTTCAGAGGGCGTTGTTTTAAATAAAATATTAAAACCTTAGACCCAACTTAAAACTTTCTTATCTGAAGTAATCCCTTTCCATATTTTAATACAGTTAGCCATATTACCCTATTAATTTTTATTGACCTTTAGTATGACATCCTGGTTGTTCTCATTTGCTTTTGGTACTGCTGTCTGTTCGATTGTTTGTATCTCGATGCTAGTAGAGGGTGATTTGAGTACTGACTTTGTCCAAATCTTGGTCTGCTCAAGGTTGGATTGAAGTTTAAACGCTGCTGATTAAAGTTGCTAGATTCTGAAAAAACTCTTGATGGATGCTGAGTGGAAACAGCAGCTTGGCTTTGTGGTACAGTCTTTGGATAAACAGTGGTCTTTTGTGGTTTCGTAATGACTTCGAGATGACTTAATAAAGCTGATTTTGTATCTTTGTTTAATATTTTTGACAAAACCAAACAAAAATTTATTGTAAGTACACTTACTAACTTTGTAATATCAAGGTAGACGATAAAAATCAATGCAGAATGTGCAAAAAGTAGTTAAATATATTTTATTCTATTCTAAACTTCTGGGCTACCATAAGTAACTCTGCGAAATAGGAGTAGCTCAAAATAAAGATTTTCTGGGCTACTAAAAAAGTACCCTCTTCTAGTTTTATTGTTTGAGGACAAACCAAACAAACATTTAATGTAAGCAGTAAACTTACTACCCTCGTAATATGAAATCTAGGCAAAATGTGCACAAAGTAGTTGAATAAATACATTTTATTGTATTCTGAACTTCTGGGCTACATTAAAGTACTTCGGAGAAATAGAAGCAGATAAAATAATCATAAAGATTGTCTGGGCTGCTAAAAAGTACCCTCTGCTGTAATTTTATTGTTTGAAGACAAACCAAACAAAAAACTTGGTGTAATTAAACTTGCTTGTAATCTTAAATCGAAGTAGAATTTAGAAAAGTAGTGAAATAAATATAATTCTATTGTATTCCAAACTCCTGGGCTACTGTAAAAATACCTCTGAGAAATAGAAGCAGATAAAATGATCATAAAGATTGTCTAGGCTACTAAAAAATACCTCTGCTCTAGTTTTATTGTTTGAACACAAAACCAAACAAATAATTTAGTGCAAGTAAACTTGATTGTAACGTGAAATCGAAGTAAAATTTACAAAAGCAGTTAAACTAATATATTTTGTTCTATTCTAAACTTCTGGACTACTGTAGAGTACCTCTGAGAAATAGAGGCAGGTCAAATAATCATAAAGATTTTTTGGGCTGCTTAAAAGCACCCCTGCTCTAATTTTATTGGTAAACCCTTTATTTTGTTCTATTTTAAACCTTTGGGCTATAATTTTATTGTTAAACCCCTAATAATTTAGTCTGTATTACTTTGGGCTACCTTAAGTTATCCTTATTGACACAAACAATATACATAAATTTTTGCATAATATCATGTCTGTCGGACATTTTGCTACAAAATAAACATTAATAGGAAAACCAGTGCAGTGTGGCAACATAGCGCCTGTTACATCTCTGTGTGTTTTGACAAATACTATTGACGTTTTGAGTATTTCGAATAGGGAAGAAGGCGAGATATAGTAACTATGACAACAGAGAAAATATATTGATAACAACAAAAAAGGACCCCAAGTTTGAATTTGATTAAAATTGTCATTTCGTAAATATTATATAAATACCTTAACTCTACCAGTTTCTGTTGCAAATTTTCATATTTCCGCCTCTTTCGGGATACATAATTATTCTCTGATGACTTTTGTGGTATTTTAAACACTTTCTAATAATTTTTATAAAACTATTTGGAAAACACTTGTGATCAGTACACGCACAGAAAAAAAAACAGTGATGCGCGGACGTCACTTGTCAAGAAGCTTAATAATCTTCTTTTTCTTCTTCTGCTTCTTTAAACTGTGATCAGCGGCCCGAAAAGACCACTACCATAAGTACAAATGTTCGACATGTTATGTGAAAGACAATTGGTCCAAAAAAGGCCTAACCCAGACATTAAAAGTAAAAGTTTTCCTCCAACACCAAATTGTTCTATATGGTCCAGATATTATTCAGTAAAAAGTTACACCATTTTGAGCGTCCGGTTTGGGGGGTAAATAGGGGAGAAATCGGTAAATTAGTAGTTTTTTATGTTTTTCGTCAATATTTCCAAAAATATGCTTTAATGTTCTATACAAAAATGTTCTACATTAAATTTAAAACAAAAAAGGTCCTATACATAATTGTTATAAAATCAACGATTCCACAGTTACGGAGGGTGAAAAGTGGAGGTTTTCGATACTTTTTATATTTTTTGAGCATCATCATTCTCTTTGCCTTATCCCTATGCGAGGTCGGCTTCCCTAATTGCATTTCTCCACACAATTCTATCTTGGGTCATATCAATGTTAATCCCCTTTACCAACATATCCTGCCTTATCGCCTCCCCCCAGGTCTCCTTTGGTCTTCCTCTCCTACTCCTTCCAGGAATCTGCACTTCAGCTATTCTTCGTATTGGGTGATTAACGTCTCGACGTTGAACATGACCAAACCATCTTAACCTATGCTCTCTCATTTTGGCATCAATTGGTGCCACACCTAGACTTCCCCTAATATACTCATTTCTAATTTTATCCTTCTTTGTCACTCCACTCATCCATCTAAGCATTCCATCTAAGCATTCATCTAGGCATCCATCTAAGCATCCATCTAAGCATTTTTATATTTTTTGAGCAATTTATAATATTTTTACTGATTGAAAGAAATTTTCTTTAACAGGATTTGCTATTTCAGTGGCCGATGGTATCTATGTTAGTGATAAGCCCTTGAAGAAACGTCAACCTCACCACCCAAAATCATCTTCAATTGCCCAAGAAATATAAAAAGGATCGAAAACCTCCACATTTCACCATCCGTAACTCTGGAACCGTTGATTTTATAACAATTAAGGATAGGACCATATTTGTTTTAAATTTTATGTAGAACGTTTTTGTATATAACATTGTTTACGCTTAAACATAGTTTTAGAAATATTGACGAAAAACGTAAAGAAATAACTAATTTACCGACTTCTCCCCCATCTTCCCCCCAAACCGGACGCTCAAAATGGTGTAACTTTTTACTGAACAATATGTGGATCATATAGAACAATTTGGTGTTGTAGGAAAACTTTTACTTTGAATGTCTAGGTTAGGCCTTTTTTTGGACCAATTATATACTACCTCCGTAACTTTGGAATCGTTACTTTTAGAAGGATTATGTATAGGGGCATTTTTTATTTCAAATTTATTGTAGAACATTTTTGTATAAAAGGTTGTTCATGCTAAACCTCATAATTTTAGAAATATTGACGAAAAACCTAAAAAACTACGAATTTCCGACTTCTCCCCCCTCACCCCCCAAACCCGACGCTCAAAAAGGTGTGACTTTTTTCTGAACATTATACGGACGATATAGAACAATTTGGTGTTGGAGGATAACTTTCACTTTTGATGTCTGGGTTATGTCATTTTTTTAAAATCAATTTTATCATACTATTAATGATCATAGAAAAAGTTAAAGTATCTATATTTTAATAAATAAATTATTTTTATTAAATAATAATTTATTCAACAGAATTTATTCATTAAAATATACCTTAACTTTTTCTATGATTAATAATGATAGTATCATTACAAAAAATGGATTTTTGAGAAAATATTATTTTTTCAAAAATTGTTTAAAAAATTAGACTGTTTATTAATTAATAAATGTCTAGACCTAGACAAATCGCATATTTGTAATTTACACAAAAGTACATACAAATTAAAAGAAGAAATATCAAAATTCATTGAGTAGATCACAAGATGTAGAAAATGGTAGTAGTTTTAAGTTGCTTTTTTAGTTTTTGAACTCGTGCATTTTTCGGCTCCCGCCAGGTAGCTGAGAAGTGTTTTAATTGTTGACCTATAGGATGAAAACCTACATGTTCCTGCCTAGAATTCGCGTTCGTTTTTAGTTATTAACAATTTAGTGTAATCAACGTAGAAGCTCCCCCTTCACTTACTATGACTAATCATCATTTGAACTACATTTTTAAAAATTCGAGTAAAATATATCTTTCCGAATACCTATGTAAGAAGATGTTTTGTAAATGTTTATAAACTAGTATTTTTTAAAAATAATAATAATAATAATAATAAGCCTGTGGGAGTTTTTTGTCAGTTCTTCTATCAGGCGCGGCCCCCTGCGAATGGGGGATGCTTTCTGGGTATTCGTAGCGCCAATACACAGAGAGTAGCAGGGATACTTGCCGTGGAACAAAAACTGACACCTGGCAGTAGGTATAAAATGCACACCCATGAGAATGGAGATAAATAATTTATGTTTAGGGTCGCTGCCTGGGGATCGCCAGGGCACGTCTGGAGCCGGCGCTGGACGTGACAGCATGCGAGACGTCGGTGGCAGGGTGTTGAGGAGGCGGGCCCCTGTCATACAATCAGCTACAGCCCAACCACAACCACAAGCGAGCCAAACAACAACAAGAGCTCCACCCGCCGAAGGTGCTGCGCTGGATCATCAGCCGGCGCTCACTCAAGCGAGACGACCGAGGCAGCGCATGAAATGGATTGTGTTCATTAATGAAAACATTTTGAGCTTCTATTACAAGGTGACAAACCTCGGTCAAGAAACAATCGGCTACCGACAACAGTTGTATGCCGAATTTTGCAGGACGTACCCAGATATTCAAGTATCGGAGCAAAGAGTATCAGTTCAATACCGGGTAATCATAAGGAACAACCTTATCCCAGAGACTAGACGCAATTATATCAAAAGCGAAGTCGAACAGGAGATTAATAACCAAGAACAAGTTTTAGATCAAGTCCCTAATGAAATCCTCGATGAGCAGACTCCTGAGATTCCCATACCAGAAACTCAACCTGATAATACACAGCAGGATAACAACGAGTTGCGCGATAGTCTAGCAAACGAAATGGCTCGTGCCGTACAAGAGTTTAATGGAACAAACCCACTTAGCAGACCACCGCTACCACGAATAAACTCTTGTAAGAAACTAGGTGCGCTGTTACAAATTGTGAACACTGAAGTCCTACCCAACTATGTCGTAGAAGCTCACACGTTGGAATATTTGCATATGCTAATCTACTGTGCAGCAACAGCAATTGCTAATGTAATGGGCGGTAAGATCAGAACACGACGGGTTACTAATAACGAAAGAACTGGTAACAGAATTGCACCTTGGGAAAAAAGACTGCTCGGAAAGATCGAATTATTACGTAGGGATATTGGTATAGTCACAGAATACATACGAGGTGTAACAAGTAGAAAAGTCATCAGAAGAGCTGAAGAAATAATGCTGAATACCGCAAGACACTCAAGATATGATCCAGAAAACAACACAGCCCATCAGTGTCTGGATACATTAAAACAAAAGCTCCCCGTTTATTCAGGACGACTAAAGAGGTACAAAGTTAGTAACAACCGCAAAAGCGACAATGTTCTTTTTGAAAGTTCTGAAAAGGCGTTCTATCGAAAACTCAATTCCACTGTAGAACGTGTCGATAAGACTTACCCAAGCCAAGAAGTAATTCATGAGTTTTGGGGAAATCAACTTTCCACGCCAGCTGCTCTTAACAGCAACGCTGGATGGATAGAAGATACGACACAGAACTGCCAACACTACATTACCACCCTTTACGACCCCTTCACTACTGAAGAAGTCTCAAATACCATCAAAGAGCTTCATAACTGGAAATCTCCTGGACCAGACGGAGTTCAAAACTTTTGGCTCAAGAAGTTTTGGAGTGTTCGTGAATGCTTATCAACACTAATTAATCATGTAATTTCTAATCCGCAGGATATACCATCATTCCTAACTCAGGGAACCACTTATTTAATTCCGAAGGATCAAAATAACACCCAAGATCCAGCCAAATACCGCCCAATTACTTGTCTTCCAACTTTGTATAAATTGGTCACATCCTGTGTAGCCCGGCGTATCTACCAACATTGTGCTCTGAAAAATATCATAGAGCCTCAACAGAAAGGATGCGCTAAGGGATCCATGGGTTGCCAAGAACAATTCATCATCGACTCAGTGATTTCTAACCAGGCATATTCCAAAAAGAGGAATCTTTTTACTGCCTTCATTGATTACAAGAAGGCCTTTGATTCAGTGCCGCATGAATGGCTTATAGATATATTGAGAATATATAAAGTCGATGATAATATAGTGACCTTTTTAGAGCATATAATGACGGAGTGGAAGACTAGAATTCACCTTCAAATACCTGGTGAAAATAACATCGAAACTGAAAATATCGCAATCAGCCGGTGCCTGTTTCAAGGAGATTCGTTGAGTCCACTGTGGTTCTGTCTAGTTATGAACCCACTATCTCAGTTATTGAACTCCACAGATGCAGGTTTTAGCATCAAAAATAACAACAATGTGGTGGCGAAGCTTAATCATTTATTGTATATGGATGCTTTGAAATTAATGGCTTCCACTCGAAACCAACTCGATGAGATGCTAAAAACTGTAGAAACTTTTTCTAATGATATTATCATGCACTTCGGACTAGACAGGTGCCGTATTTTAAATAAAGTCAAAGGAAAAGTACAGCCCGGAGGATTCGATATGCAAAATGGCCAGAACATCGAGGCCATGGGTGAAAACGATATGTATAAATATCTTGGAGTAAAGCAAGCGCGGAGAATTGACCATAAACAAATGAAAACAGAGATAACTACTGAGTTTATACGAAGGGTAAAACAGCTGCTTCACTCACACCTTAATAGTAGAAATTTGTTTAAGGCACTAAACACCTACGCATGTTCCGCGCTTAGCTATTCATTTGGCATTGTTAAGTGGACAGAAACGGACATAGAAAATCTTCAGCGAAAAGTAAGAACGCACCTCACAAAGGCACAAAAACACCATCCAAAAAGTGCTGTAGAAAGAACGACATTACCACGCAATTTAGGAGGAAGAGGACTTATGGATATAGGTGAGCAATTAGACAAACAAATTGCTAATTTAAGATCTTATTTTCAGATGCAGGCTGAAACATCTACTCTACATCGCGCTATCTGCGCAGTAGATGACACAACACCAATAAAACTGAGGGAAGCAGAACTGCCCATAAACCACCTTACTAAGGACGAAAAAGTGCGCGCCTGGATGGGTAAACCTCTGCACGGGCGACATCCCAATAACGTCAGCCAAGATTATGTCGACAATATAGCGTCGAACTACTGGTTGACATCAGGAAAGATGTTCCCTGAAACGGAGGGTTCATTACTGGCCATTCAGGATCAGGTTATACCAACCAGAACTTACCTGAAATATATCATCAAAGACCCTCATGTTCAAGACGACAGATGTCGATATGGATGTCAAACCATCCAACATCTTATAGGGGGCTGCCAGGCATTTGCTGCAACTGAGTACAAGGAACGGCATGACGCAGTGGGAAAAATCCTTTATCAGGAGATAGCTATCAAGCTGGGACTTCTCCAAACCGACCATCTCCCATATTATCAATACGTCCCTGAGAGTATGCTTGAGGATGGCAACTACAAGCTATACTGGGACCGCACTGTGCTCACAGACCAAACAGTGGCGCATAATAGACCAGATCTCGTATTAGTCAATAAATTAACGAGACAAACAACCCTCATTGTTGTGGCGATTCATAACAACAATAATTTACGTACTAAATTTACTGAAAAGATCGCCAAGTACAGAGATCTGGAAATTCAAATACGGAGACAATGGAGAATGCAAAGTACCCAGACGATACCGATTATTATGTCTACTACTGGAGTCATTCCGAAGACCCTCCTCGAAAGCATAAAAAAGCTGGGTCTTAATGAACATCTTTATAAGACCATGCAGAAAGCAGTACTACTCGCAACGGCCAGATGTGTACGAAAATTTTTGGGAGATACATGTGCATACCAAGTCACCTAGAGCTCGATAACACGGAAAGAGTCCCACCAGAGCTCAATCCTTTTGATACCGTAGGTATCTGGGATGAGTCAATTTTCCCCTTAGAGGGAGTGTGAGCCGTATGGCTAAATCTGGATAATAATAATAATAATCCTGAGGGAGTTTTTTGTCAGTTCTTCTATCAGGCACGGCCCCCTGCGAATGGGGGATACTTTCTGGGTATTCGTAGCGCCAGTACCCAGAGAGTAGCAGGGATACTTGCCGTGGAACAAAAACTAACACCTGGCAGTAGGTATAAAATGCACACCCACTGATATGGAGAATTATGGTTTATGTATAGGATCGCTGCCTGGGGATCGCCAGGGCACGTCTGGAGCCGGCGCTGGACGTGACAGCATGCGGGACGTCGGTGGCAGGGTGTTGAGGAGGCGGGCCCCTGTCACACAAACAGCTACAGCCCAACAACAAGAGAAACAACCACAAGCGAGCCAAACAACAGCAAGAGCTCCACTCGCTGAAGGTGCTGCGCTGGAACATCAGCCGGCGCTCACTCAAGCGGGACGACCGAGGCAGCGCATGAAATGGGTTGTGTCCATCAACGAAAGCATTTTGCGCTTCTATTATAAGGTGACCAACCTCGGTCAAGAAACGATCGGCTACAGACAACAGCTGTATGCCGAATTTTGCAGGGAGTACCCAGATATTTAAGTATCAGAGCAAAGAGTATCAGATCAATACCGGGAAATCATAAGAAACAACCTTATCCCAGAGACTAGACGCAATACGATCAAAAGCGAAGTCGAACGGGAGATTAATAACCAAGAGTTAATGACTAGAGTTAGGGACTTTAAATCAAGTCCCTAATGAAATCCTTGATGAGCAGATTCCTGAGATTCCCATAGCAGAAACTCAACCTGACAATACACAGCAGGAAAACAACGAGTTGCGCGATATACTAGAAAGCGAAATGGCTCGTGCCGTACAAGAGTTTAATGGAACAAATCCACTTAGCAGACCACCGCTACCACGAATAAACTCTTGTAAGAAACTAGGTGCGCTGTTACAAATTGTGAATACTGAAGTCCTACCCAATTATGTCGTAGAAGCCCACACATTGGAATATCTGCATATGCTAATCTACTGTGCAGCAACAGCAATTGCCAATGTAATGGGCGTTAAGATCAGAACACGACGGGGTACTAATAACGGAAGGACTGGTAACAGAATTGCTCCCTGGGAAAAAAGACTTCTCGGAAAAATTGAATTACTGCGTAGGGATATTGGTCAAGTCACAGAATATATAAGAGGTGTAACAAGTAGAAAAGTCATTAAGAGAGCTGAAGAAATAATGCGGAGCACTGCAAGACACTCGAGATACGATCCAGAAAATAACACAGCTCAACAGTGTCTGGATACATTAAAACAAAAACTCTCCGTCTATTCAGGACGATTAAGAAGGTATACAGTTAGTAACAACCGAAAATGGGACAATGTACTTTTTGAGAACTCTGAGAAGGCGTTTTACCGAAAACTCAATTCCACCGTAGAAAGTGTCGACAAGTCTTACCC
Organism: Diabrotica virgifera virgifera; assembly: GCF_917563875.1. Taxonomy (NCBI): domain Eukaryota; kingdom Metazoa; phylum Arthropoda; class Insecta; order Coleoptera; family Chrysomelidae; genus Diabrotica; species Diabrotica virgifera. The sequence continues at coordinate 164,277,636 of NC_065443.1, read as the reverse complement.
AAGCCAAGAAGAAATTCATGAGTTTTGGGGAAATCAACTTTCCACACCAGCTGCTCTTAACAACAATGCTGGCTGGATAGAAGATACGACGCACAACTGTCACCACTACGTCACTGCTAACTACGAACCATTCACGACTGAAGAAGTCTCAAATGTCATCAAAGAGCTTCATATCTGGAAATCTCCTGGACAAGACGGAGTTCAGAACTTTTGGCTTAAAAAGTTTTGGAGTATTCATGAGTGGTTATCAACATTAATTAATCATGTTATTTCTAATCCGCAGGAAGTACCATCATTTCTAACTCAGGGAACTACTTATTTAATACCCAAGGATCAACATAACACCCAAGATCCATCCAAGTACCGCCCAATTACTTGTCTTCCAACTTTGTATAAATTGGTCACATCCTGTGTAACCCGGCGTATCTACCAACAATGTGCTCTAAACAATATCATAGAGCCTCAACAGAAAGGATGCGCTAAGGGTTCCATGGGTTGCAAGTAACAGCTTATCATCGACTCAGTCATTTCTAACCAGGCATTCACTAAAAAAAGGAACCTTTTTACTGCTTTTATTGACTATAAAAAGGCCTTTGATTCAGTACCGCATGAATGGCTAATAGATATATCGAAAATATACAAAGTCGATGATAACATAGTGACCTTTTTAAGGCATATAATGAGAGATTGGAAGACTAAAATTCACCTCCAAATACCTGGTGAAAACAATATCGAAACCGAAAATATCACAATCAACCGGGGCCTGTTTCAAGGAGACCCGTTGAGTCCACTGTGGTTCTGTTTAGCTTTGAACCCCCTTTCCCAACTATTAAACTCCACTGACTCAGGTTTTAGCATTAAAAGCAATAATACTGTAGTAGCGAAGCTCAATCATCTGTTGTATATGGATGATTTGAAATTAATGGCTTCCACTCGAGAACACCTAGAAGAGATGCTAAAAACTGTAGAAACATTCTCTAATGATATTAGTATGCAGTTCGGTCTAGACAAGTGCCGTGTTTTGAATATAGTCAGAGGAAAGGTACAGGCCGGTGGATTCGATATGCAAAATGGCCAGAACATCGAGGCCATGGGCGATAACGATATGTACAAATATCTTGGAGTAAAGCAGGTGCGGAAAATTGACCATAAGCAAATGAAAACTGAGATAACAACTGAGTTTATAAGAAGGGTAAAACAACTGCTTCGTTCACAGCTTATCAGTAAAAAATTTGTTTAAGGCACTGAGCACCTACGCTTGTTCCGCGCTTAGCTATTCATTTGGTATTGTTAAGTGGACAAAAACGGATATAGAAAATCTTCAGCGAAAAGTACGAACACACCTCACAAAGGCACAAAAGCACCACCCTAAAAGTGCAGTAGAACGAACGACATTACCCCGGTATTTAGGAGGAAGAGGACTTAAGGATGTAGGTGAGCAATTAGATAAACATATTGCTAATTTAAGAACTTATTTTCAGATGCAGGCTGAGACATCTACTCTACACTGCGCAATTTGCGCAGTAGATGACACAACACCGATCAAACTGAGGGAGCCAGAAATGCGCATAAACCACCGTACTAAGGACGAAAAACTGCGCACCTGGATGGGTAAACCTCTGCACGGGCGACATTCCAATGAGGTTAGCCAAGACTATGTCGACAATACAGCGTCGAACTATTGGTTGACATCAGGAAAGATGTTTCCTGAAACGGAGGGTTCATTACTGGCCATTCAGGATCAGGTTATACCAACCAGAAATTACCTGAAATATATCGTCAAAGACCCTCAGGTTCAAAACGACAGATGCCGATATGGATGTCAAGCCCAAGAAACCATCCAACATATTACAGGGGGCTGCGCATTTGCTGCAACTGAATACAAGGAACGGCATGACGCAGTGGGAAAAATCCTTCATCAAGAGATAGTTAACAAGCTGGGACTTCTCCAAACGGACCATCTCCCATATTATCAATACGTTCCTGAGAGTATGCTTGAGGTTGGCAACTACAAGCTATACTGGGACCGCAGTGTGCTCACAGGCCAAACAGTGGCACATAATAGACCAGATCTCGTACTACTTAATAAATTAACAAGATAAACAACACTAATTGATGTGGCGATACCTAACAACAATAATCTACGTAGTAAATTTACTGAAAAGATCGCCAAGTATAGGGATCTGGAAATTCAAATACGGAGACAATGGAGAATGCAAAGTACCCAGACGATACCTATTGTTATGTCTACTACTGGAGTCATTCCGAAGACCCTCCTCGAAAGCATAAAAAATCTGGGTCTCAATGAACATATTTATAAGACCATGCAGAAAGCTGTACTACTTGCGACGGCCAGAAGTGTAAGAAAATTTTTGGGAGATACAACTGCATTCCATGTCACCTAGGGCTCGTTAACACGGAAAGAGTCCCACCAGAGCTCAATCCTTTTGACACCGTAGGTATCTGGGATGAGTCAATTTTCCCCTCAGAGGGAGTGTGAGCCGTATGGCTAAATCTGGATAATAATAATAATAATAATAAAAGGAGGGTGTTGAGGAGGCGGGCCCCTGTCACCCAAACAGCTACAGCCTAACAACAACAAACACCAGAAGTGAGCCAAAAAACAACAAGAGCTCCACTCGCTGAAGGTGCTGCGCTGGAACATCAGCCGGCGCTCACTCAAGCGGGACGATCGAGGCAGCGTATGAAATGGACTGTGTCCATGAACAAAAACATCCTGCGCTTTTACTATAAGGTGACAAACCTCGGTCAAGAAGCAATCGGCAACCGACAACAACTGTATGCCGAATTTTGCACGGAGTACCCAAATATTCAAGTATCTGAACAACAAGTAGCAGACCAATACCGGGTAATCATCAGAAATAGTCTTATCCCTGAGACTAGACGCGATGCCATCAAAAGTGAAGTCGAAAGGGAAATTAATAACCAAGAGCTAGTTGTGGATCAAGTCCCTAACGAAACACATGAGCAGATTCCCGAGCCTGCCATACAAGAAACTTGACCTGAGAACACACATGAGAACAACAACGAGTTGCACGATAGTCTGTTAAACGAAATGGCACGAGCCGTACAGGACAATAACCCAACCACTTAGCAACCCACTTAGCAGACCACCGCTACCAAGAATAATCTCTTGTAAGAAACTAGGTGCGCTGTTACAAATTATGAATACTGAAGTCCTACCCAATTATGTCGTAGAAGCTCAAACATTGGAGTATTTGCATATGATGATCTACTGTGCAGCAACATCTATTGCTAATATAATGGGAGTTAAGATCAGAACACGACGGGGTACTAACAACGGAAGGGCTGGTGACAGAATTGCACCTTGGGAAAAACGGCTCCAAAGAAAGATTGTATCGTTGCGAAGGGATATTAGTCAAATAGCGGAATATATTCGAGGAACAACGAGAAGAAAATTAATTAGAAGAGCTGAAGAAATAATGCGAAATACTCCGAGACACTCACAGCATGATCCAGAAAAAAACACAGCTGAACATTGCCTGGACACATTTAAACAAAAACTCTCCGTTTATTCAGGCCGTCTAAGGAAATACAAAGTCAGTAACAACCGCAAATGCGACAACATACTCTTTGGGCATTCAGAGAAGGCATTTTATAGGAAACTTAACTCTACTGTAGAAAATGAAAATAAAGTATACCCAAGTCAAGAAGAAATTCATGAGTTTTGGGGAAACCAACTTTCAACGCCAGCTACTCATAACAACAATGCTGGGTGGATTGAAGACACGACGAACAACTGTCAACATTACAATAATATTCCTTACGAACATTTCACCACTGAGGAAGTCTCGAATACTATCAAAGAGCTTCACAACTGGAAATCTCCTGGCCCGGACGGAGTCCAAAACTTCTGGCTAAAGAAGTTTTGGAGTGTTCATGAGCGATTGACAATTTTAAGGGGATACAGTAGCGATCAACAGGTTGCCAAAACGCGTTCCAAGATTGCGGCTATAATTTTGAATATTTTTTCGAGATATTTGGCACATGTATTCGTAATATAATAAAGAATGGCGGTACAGAGCCAAATTTGAAAAATATATTAATATGTGGAAATTACTCTGTAATTAAAAACAATATTAAAAAAACGAGCCTGTACCGCCATTAAGAAGAACAAAAAAATACACTTTCTTCAAATAAACTTTTTTATGCGATGCCTAGATTTTGTGTCATTTTGGAACTACTAATGAAATAAAAAATTTTAGTAGTTCCAAAATGACAAAAACTCTAGGCATCGGATAAAAAAGTTTATTTGAAGAAAGTGTATTTTTTTGTTCTTCTTAATGGCGGTACAGGCTCGTTTTTTTAATATTGTATTTATTTACAGAGTAATTTCCACATATTAATATATTTTTCAAATTGGGCTCTGTACCGCCATTCTTTATTATGTTACGAATAAGTGTGCCAAATATCTCGAAAAAATATTCAAAATTACAGCCGCAATCTTGGAACGCGTTTTGGCTACCTGTTGATCGCTACTGTTTCCTCTTAATTAATTATGTTATTTCTAATCCGCAGGAAATACCATCATTCCTTACTAAGGGGACCACTTATTTAATACCGAAGGATCAAAATAACACCCAAGATCCAGCCAAGTACCGCCCGATTACTTGTCTACCAACATTGTACAAATTGGTCACATCCTGTGTAGCTCGGCGTACCTACCAACACTGTGCTCTAAACAATATCATAGAGCCTCCACAGAAAGGATGCGCTGAGGGTTCCATGGGCTGTAAAGAACAGCTTATTATCGACTCGGTCATTTCTAACCAGGCATATATCAAAAAACGAAATCTCTTTACTGCTTTCACTGACTACAAGAAAGCGTTTGATTCAGTGCCGCATGCATGGCTTATCGATATATTGAAAATATTATATAAAGTCGATGATAATATAGTGACCTTTTTAAAGCATATAATGACTGAATGGAAGACAAAAATTCCCCTTCAAATACCTGGTGAAAACAATATCGAAACTGAAGATATCCCAATTAACCGGGGGCTTTTCCAGGGGGACTCCTTGAGTCCACTTTGGTTCTGCCTAGCAATGAACCCACTATCTCAGCTACTGAATTCCACTGACTCAGGCTTTAGCATTAAAAATAACAATACTGTTGTAGCGAAGCTTAATCATTTGTTGTATATGGATGATTTAAAATTAATGGCTTCAACTCGAAAACACTTACATCAGATGCTAAAAACTGTAGAAATCTTCCCTAATGATATTAGTATGCACTTTGGTCTAGACAAGTGCCGTATCTTAAATATAGTCAGAGGACAGGTTGAGCCCGGTGGTTTCGATATGCAAACTGGCCAGAACATCGAGTCCATGGGTAAAAATGATATGTATAAATATCTCGGTGTAAAGCAAGCGCGGAAAATTGACCATAAACAGATGAAAACCGAACTAACTTCTGAATTTGTACGAAGGGTAAGACAGCTTAATTAAAAATTTGTTTAAGGCATTAAATACGTACGCCTTTTCCGCGCTTAGCTACTCATTTGGTATTATCAAATGGTCAAAAACCGATGTAGAAAGTCTTCAGCGGAAAGTAAGAACACTTCTCACAAAGGCACACAACCATCATCCACGCAGTGGGGTAGAGAGAACAACATTACCGCGGTATCTAGGAGGAAGAGGACTCATGGACATAGGTGAGCAATTGGATAAACAAGTGGCTAACTTAAGAACTTATTTTCAGGCACAGGCTGAATCATTTACTTTACATCGTGCAATCTGCGCAGTAGATGACTCAACGCCGCTTAAACTGAGGGAACAAGAAATGCGCATAAACCACCTATCTAAGGACGAAAAAGTGCGCACCTGGATGGGTAAACCACTGCATGGACGTCATCTCAATGAGGTCAACCAAGAATATGTCGACAGTAGAGCGTCGAACTACTGGTTGGTATCAGGAAAGGTGTTTCCCGAGACAGAAGTTTTCCTACTTGCCATTCAGGATCAGGTTATTCCAACTAGAAATTACCTGAAGTATATTGTAAAAGATCTATAGGTCCAAAACGACAAATGCCGATATGGATGTCAAGCCCAAGAATCCATCCAACATCTTACCGGAGGCTGCCAGGCGTTTGTCGGAACTGATTATAAAGAACGCCACGACTCAGTAAGAAAGATTCTCCACCAAGAACTAGCTAACAAACTTGGACTTCTCCAAACCGACCATCTTCCTTATTATCAATACGTCCCTGATAGAATGCTTGAAAACGACAACTACAAGCTATACTAGGATCGCACTGTGCTCACAGACCAAACAGTGGCACACAATAGACCGGATCTCATACTAGTTAATAAACTTAGTAGGCAAACAACATTAATAGAGGTGGCGATACCTAACAACAATAATCTGCGTGTTAAGCACAACGAAAAGATCGCCAAGTATAGAGATCCCGAAATACAAATAAGGAGACAATGGAGAATGGAAAGTACCCAGATAATACCTATTATTCTTTCTACTACTGGAGTCATTCCAAATAACCTCATAGAAAACATCAAAAAGCTGGGTTTAAATGAACATCTTTACAAGACTATGCAGAAAGCTGTGCTACTCTCGACCTCCAGATGCGTGCGAAAATTTTTGGGAGATACTCCGGCGTACCAAGTCACCTAGGGCTCCATAACACGGAAACAGTCCCACCAGAGCTCAATTCTTTTGATACCCTAGGTATCTTTTTTTTTTTTTTTGGGAGGTGAGAATCTTCTAAAGACGGTCTGGGAAGGTGTCCCAGGTGTGTTGGATTCAATCCGCCACGCTTCACCGTGCCGGATCGCCTACCAACTAAACTCACCTCCTCTTTCTCCAGCCGACGAGTCCGGGACCACTCTTAGCGAGTATATACACTGACCCGTTGACCTTACTGTACAAGAATTCATCTGTACTCATTAGATATCTTTTAAAAACACCCTTTAATTATCTACGCTAATTTCTTTCGGTTATTTAAATGTCATCATAAACAATTCCAACCTACTTTCGTTACATAAACATTGTTGACCTAGATCGTGAGGTGTAATTATACATACAGCCACTATAAACACTTTTCAGGGTCGACGCTGACTTTGCACTTTTAAATATATTTATACAACCAAAACATAATAAGGGAATCCTCATTACACATTCCACATTCGTCATTCTATTTTATTAGATGTAAGATTATTCACATTAAAAGATAGTGTCATCTACACTCCGCGAGACGACGTTACGTAGGTTGCTACCAGCTTGTACTCATGCGAGTATAATAAAACAACTTCAACAGTGAAACGACTATTAATCATTCCACCCCTCGGATAAGGGTTAACCACCCTTACCGGGAGAAGATAGCCCTAGTAATCCTGGACTATCATATGGCGATCCAAGACCAGGGAAGAAACTGAAGTAAACTGGAACGAGAAATGGAAAGAAAAACGTCTATGGCTGAGGATCTGGTACCTCGACCACCCTAGAATACAGTGTGGTATGTAGAAAGGATGGAGACAGCAGGCCTGACATGGAGCTAAATGGACAATGGTATGGAGATGGAACATCGTGGGACAATGGACAATGCCAGGGAACGTGGATCGAGAACTTTTGGTGATACAAACACAAACGTTTAAAGTGGTGAGTCTATATTTTGTTCTTATGGTATTTCCACGATATTTCTTAACAAATGAATGATATAGCAGTAATGTAAGGTATATTTCTAGTATTTTTATCTATTTATTTTTAATTATCTTTATGGGTATTTTTGGATTTTTTTTAACACATATTAAAGTTATTCACATGGCATATTACCATTATTATTTTAGGTATATATTATTTATATTATTTATTATGAGGGTACATTTTTGCAATTTTTTTTATGATTTTAATATTTGCTATCGTAAATATACACTATCAATATAAATATACGATATAAATATATAACAAATATACGCTATATGCATAATACCTTTACATTATTATTCTAACTACTTATTTACAAGGGTTAATATAACGTTATTTATTTTTGAACTATTATTTATTATTATTGCAATTTTTTTTTTACATTTTTTACCATATATTGACGTATTATTTTATCTCGTTATTTTTTACTATATATCTATATACCACATATCTATATACACCGTAAGACTATCGAATTTATATTTTCGCTAAGAAGTGCAGGAACTGAGGACAGAAAATTATGTATAAATGAGTAGCAACAAAGTTACTTGGGAAGATTTTGTCAAAATAGTTAAGGAACTTGCACAAGAAGTAGGAAGACAGAGCAGAAGGGTCTTAAAGAAAAAAGTACCGAAATCTAAGGACATACAGGAAGAAGTAACGACACAGCTAATTAAATCCTATAACAAGTTCACGCACTTAACTAAGAAAAACTGGGAAGCACTTTCGGACAAACAGAAGGAAGCGTGCAACAAATATTTTGGAAAAATCAGAGACAAAGTTATACGCTCATTTCAAGCAGTAAATGTAAGAACAGTGGTTCCAAATTCAATACATCAACCAATCGACGAGGAAGTTGAAGAGGAACAAAGCGACGAGGAAGTAGAAGAAGGAAAAAGCGACGAGGAAGTAGAAGAAGAAATAATTAACGACGAAATAAAAGAGGAAAAAGGTGACATAAAACAAGATATAACAATATTAAACATGGCTCTGACAATCAATGAATTTTTGAATATCGCAAGCAAGATATTGCCCAACGAGTTCGATGGAAGCGCAGGGAAATTACAACCATTTTTGGACGCATTAGAACTACTTGGAAAATTGGCAGAAGGTCATGAAGACACAGCTGTAACGCTAATAAAAACACGACTTACCAATAAGGCTAGGAACTTAGTAACCACGGAAGATACGTTTCCACGGATAGCTGAAGCACTGAAGAAAGAACTAAGAGGTGATAATCCGAAGAATTTAATAGCCAAATTAGCCAAGAAAAGGCAAGGGCATAGAGATGCAGCAGTGTACGCATCTGAAGTGGAAGAGTTAGCAGAACAATTAAAAGTAGCATACATAGCGGAAGGAATGCCACTGGAGTTAGCGAAGAAATATACGACGGAAACAGTAGTAACAACAATGAAACGAAACGTTAATGCAGAGAAAGCTAAGCTAATACTGGAAGCAGGTAACTTTACATCACCGCAGGAAGTAGTATCTAAATTTTTGTCGATCGATACGACTGAAGAAAATGCACAAGGAAGAGTTTTAAATTATAGGACAAACTACGAGAATAAGGAGAGGACAGCAGCAATACAGAGGAAGAAGAAATAACTTCGGACAACGGAACGAAGGAGAAGCAACGGACAATCAACGAAATTATTCGAACAGAAGATACAGACAATTTAACAATCAAACATACAGAGGAAACCAGAGAGGAGGACGTAACAGGAACGTAAGGTTACCAGAGATAGAGGACAGTCAAGAAGAACAAGAAAACCAGCAGTTGGGGTTTTGAATGAACAAGAAGTTGGAAGCACACAGGCAGAAATAAAATATAACATTTACAACTTCGACCTGAACCTAACGAACTTTGTACGAATGAAAACAGGAATCCTTGAAAACACAAGCACCTTTATCATAGACACAGGAGCTGATATTTCAATACTAAAATGTTCACAAGATTTTATGAAGAAACAGGTGAAACCAAACACAAAGGCGAAAATAAAAGGAGTCACTAAAGGAGAGTTGCAAACAATGGGAGAAGTTGAGACAACACTAGAAGTAAAAGGAACTCGATTCGAACACATCTTTCAATTGGTAGAACCTAACTTTCCAATTTCAACAGACGGAATCATTGGGAGAAGACTTTATTTCTAACTTTCAATGTATACTGGACTACGCAAACCTTAAAATGCACATTAAAGAGGACAACGATTGTTACATTAGTACGAAAATTCTGGATAATATAGATAATGACACCATAATAATACCACCCCGATGTGAAATTTACAGAATAGTCAAAATTTTTCAAACGCTAAGGAACGACAGGATAGTGGAGCAACAAGAAATACAACCAGGAATGTTCGTAGCAAGAGCAGTTATTTCAAGTAATAATCCATACATCAAAATTTTGAACACAACATACGAAACAGTAAATGTAGAGGCAAGCACAATCAGGACGTTGGACATTAAACTATTCAATATATATATAGACTAGTCAACGACAGCAAGGATAGGAAAAAAGAATTACGAGAATCACTGAAATTAGACATACCAGAATATATACGAGATAACTTAGTATCGTTATGCGAAGAATATGCAGACATATTCGCCCTAAGGCATGATATGTTAACCTGTAACAATTTCTATGAACAGAAACTAAGAGTTAAAGACCAAACTCCGGTATATATCAAGAATTATAGGACACCTCATGCGCAAACAGAGGAATTAAATCGACAAGTACAAAAACTAAGAGACCAAGGAATCATAGAACCATCTACATCCGAGTACAACAGCCCAGTAGTACTGGTACCGAAAAAAGCTATAGATGGAGGAAAAGCATGGAGATTATGCATAGATTTTAGACAACTGAACAAGAAAATAGTCACAGACAAATTTCCTTTACCAAGGATAGACTCGATACTAGATCAACTAGGAAGAGCAAAATGGTTTTCAGTTATAGACTTAATGTCAGGTTTTCACCAGATACCATTAGAAAAATCATCGAGAAAATACACATCGTTTAGCACAGAAAACGGAGCATTTCAATTTACCAGATTACCTTTTGGATTAAATGTAAGCCCGAATAGCTTTTCAAGAATGATGTCAATAGCATTTTCAGGATTAACACCAAACAAAGCATTTCTTTACATGGACGATATCGTAGTAATTGGAATATCCGAAAAACATCACCTAGACAACCTGAAAAAGACATTTGAGACATGTCGAAAATTCAATTTGAAACTTAACCCAGGAAAATGTCAATTTTTTAGAAGGGAAGTAACATTTTTAGGACATGATCTTTCTCAAGAGGGAGTATCACCCGACAAAGCGAAGTATGCAGCAATTGAACAATATCCGACACCTAAGACAGCGGAAGAAACAAAGAGATTTGTAGCATTTTGCAACTATTATAGACGTTTTATTAAAAATTTTGCGGAAATATGCAGACCACTCAACAGATTATCGAGGAAAGGAGTAGAATTTTTTTGGTCTGAGGAGTGTGAAAAAGCATTCAAAAAGCTTAAAGCATCTCTGACGAAACCACCAATTTTAAAATATCCTGATTTCAACAAACAGTTTATCCTAACAACAGACGCATCCAATGAGAGTTGTTCAGCAATCCTAAGTCAAGATTACAACGGAATAGACCTACCTGTAGCATATGTATCAAGAAGTTTTAGTAAAGGAGAATGTAATAAACCTATAATCGTTAAGGAATTACTAGCGATTCATTGGGGAATTAATTATTTTAAATGTTATCTATATGGAGCACCAACATTCAAAGTAAAAACAGACCATAAACCTTTGACACACCTATTCGCAATGAAAGAACCAACCTCAAAACTCACGAGGATCAGATTAGACCTAGAAGAATATGACTTCGAAATAGAGTATATAACAGGGAAAAGTAACTACGCAGATAGCCTTTCAAGAATAACATTGCATCAACTAAAGAACCTATACATAGACAACACCCATATACTAGCTATAACAAGAGCTCAAGCAAGAGAAAAGGAGAAGGAAGCAAGACAAACAAAGGCTGAAAGTGAACTCGCACTACAGCCAGAAGCCACCAAACAGACAGTAAGGAAGGTACTAAATAATTTAGAGGCGCATAGACTACCAATTTTGTCCTTTGGAGCAGAACTAATCTCACCAAGACTGAGCATTAGGGCCAAAAACAAAATAAAATGCAGCAAAAGCATAGCCGCAGGATTGGATCATTTCGATTTAAACCAAGCGTTGGCACAGCTCGATAAGCTGGCGGTAGAGAATGCAGTACGTAAAGTAAAGATATACGTAAATGATATTATTTTTAAATTGTGCACAATTGATGAATTTATTAAAGAAGGAAATAAAAAATTGAAGAATATAGAAATATACATATGTGAAGTACCAGAAACAATAAAAGATGACAAAGAAAAACACAGATTAATAGAAGAATACCATAATCACCCGATGTTCGGAGGACACGTAGGGAATAATAGACTAATAAAGAAGCTAAAGGCAAGATTCCGATGGAAAAATTTGGAAAAAGACGTAAGAAAATACGTTAAACAATGCCACAAATGTCAAATTAACAAACCGAAAAGAACACATGTCGAAGAGTTCGTGATATCGGACACATCTTCCAAACCATGGGACATAGTATACATAGATACAATAGGTCCATTCACTAGAAGTAATGAAGGTAATAGATACTGTATCACAATGTTGTGTGAACTGACAAAATACGCGGTCAGCATACCAGTGTGCAATAAAGAAGCAGAGACAATAGCAAGAGGAATCTTTGCTCATTTCATACCAACATACGGACTCATGAAGCAAATAAGAACAGACCAAGGCACAGAGTATAAGAACGAAGTAATGCAGGAATTAACAAAGCTATTAAAAATAGAGCACAACTTTTCAACGGCATACCACCCACAGTCCATAATATAATAATATCGTATGGCATTTTTGCCGGGGAGATCCTTTCAGATAGTTCCAGCGCCAATTACATCTTTAACCCTGTTTCAAGTAACTAGTGTCGATGTACACTAGCCCAGGGGGACCGACGGCTTAACGTACTCTCCGAGGCACGGTGAGACGGCTCGTGTCATTATTGGAAATGAAAATGGTTTGTCTTTGGCAGGGATCGAACCCACGTCTACTGGCGTATGAGGCCAGCGTTTATGCCGTTACCCACGGCCGCTCACACTCACTCTCACACTCATACCTTATAAATTATTACGTAAATAGACTTCCCTATGAGAAATAAGGAAAAACGATTATAAAAAATTTTGTATGGATAAAATTATGGTACGATATTAAATAAAATAAATAAAATTAAAAGGTAAAATCGATAAAATATTTGTATACATAAAATTAAATAAACAAATAAATAAAATAAAGTAAAATAACATGGTAAAGCAGTCAGTGTAGGTTGGATGTAAAAGGTCCTCCCACCCTGGCTACCCTCTACAACACAATCACGTTAAAATAAATAAAATAAATAATAAGGGTCATCCTGCTTGCAGTCGCCTCTCTTTTTCCTCTTTGTGCTTCATTGTTTTTGTAACAAAGGCAATGTCCAGGTCGAAGTCACTCTTGCTACTAATAGCTTTATCCATAAGCTCGTGAGGCTCGCCTAGAGGAGACCCCAGACCCAGCTGCAGCTCGGTACGCCCCGTACGGTATGCCGGGCATACGAATACGACATGTTGCGCGTCATCCACCACTCCACACTCGGGGCATAGATCGTCCGCGGTCTTCTTTATACGATAGGTATATGATCTGAACGATCCATGTCCCGTCAAGAACTGTGTAAAGTAGTAATTGACGCGCCTGTGCCTGCACTCGCACCACCTTACTACATCCGGAATCAGAGATCTCGTCCAGGCTGCCTTTTCGACCTCGGCTGCCCATTCCCTCTGCCACATCTCTAAACTTCTGTTTCGCTCTTGAGGTCCTGAACCAATTGCCCCGTTACCCCTCTGATACATTCGGACTCTTTCTCTGGCCAGAATGTGCACCGGCACAGAACCAGCCACAACCTGTAAGGCAATAGTTAATACGCTTCTGTACGCGCTGCACACCCTGATCAGAGGTTTTCTCTGTACTCTAAGAAGCATGTCTTTATATTTCTTTTTCTCCAACGCCTCGTGCCATACTGGGGCCCGGTACAGTGCGATGGATAAAATTGACTGCAATATCACCGCTCTTTTATGAGATCCAGGACCCCCTATATTTGGCATTAACTTGGTTAACGTGGAGGTCCTTTCTTCCGCTTTCCGACATGCCTCTTGCACGTGTGGTCCGAATGTCCGTTTGTCATCAAAGTAATTCCTAGATATTTAACTGTCTTCTGGGGTCTTATTTCGGAGCCTTTATACTCAAATACTATATCTTTTCTATCTCTCGGTCCCCTCAAGATTATCGCTTATGTTTTCTCTACTGCTAGCTTTAGGTCATTTCTTTCTATCCATTCCGCGGTTGTCTTGATTGATTTGTTTACTCTCTCTTTTATACCCCAATTCATGTCGTCTTCTACTAGTAGAGCCAGGTCGTCCGCGTATGCAATTGCTCTTACTCCTCTCATCTTATTTACTTCTAGTACCCCGTTGTATAGTATGTTCCATAGTGTGGGTCCCAGGACCGACCCTTGGGGTACTCCCCCGGTCATTTCCATCTTCTTTTTTTTTTGATATGCATACGGTTCTCTCGGACAGATAGTCCTTTATTATGTTGGACACATAATCTGGAGCCCCAAATTCGACGATTCTGTCTACTATGAGGCCCCAGTTTGCTGAATTAAAAGCGTTTTTTATGTCCAACAGAACAAGGACCACCCATCTTTTTTTGCTTGCTCTAGCCGCGTCTCTTATCCAGGTCGCGGCATCGACGGTCGATCGACCTTTTCGAAATCCGTATTGTTGTTGTGATAATACTCTCTCATTTTCCAACACGCCTTCCAGCCTCTTCTTGATAAGTCCCTCGTAGAACTTACCAAGGCAGTCCAGAAGGCATATTGGCCGATAAGAGGATGCTGAATCGGGGGGTTTCCCAGGATTTAGGAGCAGAACAAGGTTCGCTCTTTTAAGTCCCTGGGAAACTCTTGCTTCTGCAGTAGGTCGTTGAATATTCTTCTGATCAAACCTGGTTTCTCCGTTGCTATTATCTTAATTGCCTCTGGTGGCAACCCGTCGGAGCCGGGAGCTTTCCCCGTCTTCATCTCCTGACCAGCGGTTTTTATTTCCTCTTCCGTGAACTCCTCCACCATCGTTGGAAAGATTTTTGTAAAAGTTTGAATGTCCTTAGTGGGGAAGAGGAGTTCAGCCGATTCCATCCGCTGGTCCTCGTCCAGTTTATATGAGACCATTATCCTTAATGACTTCATGGTAATTTTATAGGCATCACCCCATATATCCTCATCCAATGCTTTTATCAGGGTCTGCCACTTTTCCTTTTTTTCTTGTTTTATTTTTTTATTCAGTGTTTTCTTTAGTTCTTTGTAGATTTCTTTGAGCTCGAGGTTGCCCTGGATTCTCGTGTAATTCCTTCGAGCTCTGAGGCATCTTTCCCGTAGACCTTCTATCTCATCCGTCCACCAGTAGGGGGATTTTTTGTTATTCTTTTTCTTCACGGTGGCCAACTTTGCTGCATTTTCTAATGCTCTTCTCAGTTGGCCAAGGTCAGAAATCTCTTCCTCATTGATCTTTCTGACCTCCGATAGGTATGTGGTTTTGTTAAAATAGATTTCGGTGTTTCCTATCGGCCGTCTTAGTTTCCCTTTCACCTTAACCTCGTACTGGATGTAGCGGTGGGAGGTAAATAACTGGTCGTCGAGGACATCCCATCCCTGTATTCTTTTGGATAGCCCTTCAGTTGCGATAGTTACATCAATATGTGTCTGGCTGGCCCCTCTTACGAAAGTTGGTTTATTATTATTTAAGACTTGGAGGCCAGCCTGGGCTATCCATTCGTTCCAAAGTTCCCCCTTTTTGTCATTTATGGGGAACCCCATAACCTCGATTTAGCATTGATATCCCCGGCGACCAAAATTTCTTTTTCGCTTGTGGCGACGCTCATTATCTCATCTACAATAGTCTTGTATCTTAACATAGGGATGTTCGGTGATATGTAGCATGCCAGGAGGCTGAAATCCCTCAGTTTGATGAGTATGTGATTTCCGCCCCTGACAATGCCCCGCACCCCTAGATCCCTATTTCTCATGAGCACCGCCACATTTTTTCCTTTATCTTGTACCCATCCACCGTCAGATGTTATTTTTTTGTTTGGTTCGGGGACGATGAGCAGGTCAGTTTTCAGCTTGCACGCTTTTAAGTGGACAAGATCGTGCGCTCTACGTGCTCTGCCCACGTTCACCTGTAATATCCGTATACCAGGTTGATCCTTGAGGTCCGTTTTGGTTCAGTTCCCTAGAGTCGTCCCAGCATCGGATTCGCCTTTTTTGAAAAATTAAAATAGTTAAAAACTAGAATAAATAAATAAATAAGTATAGATAAAATGAATAAATAAAATAAATAGGTAAAATGTGTATAAATAAAATAGTTAGGTAAATGGAAATAGTTAAAATAGTAACATAAAGTTACAATAGGTAATGTAAATAATAAAACAGATCTATAAAATAATAAATTAGTAATTTTAAAATTTGTATAAATACAATACAACCTAGGTGAGCTGTATATGGGCCCACCCTCGTTTTCCAGGAAGTCTATTTTGTTTTTTTTATTCGTTTCTTGGGGGTTCTCCCTCATCCCCCCTTCCGTACACTAGGGCTCGATAGGCTGGACAGGCCATCCTGTCCATTCTATGCCCTTCCTCTTTGCAAACTGAACAATATGCTTTATTGTTACAGTTTGCGGCAGTGTGTCCTGTCTTCAGGCAGTTATAACAGCAGGCCGCCCTGCTCTCCTCTTTACACTCGTAGGTACTGTGGCCACACTTTAGACACTTAAAGCATCTCACCGGGGCGTACCTCTCCATTACCGGGCATCTTGTCCATCCGATCTTAATTGTGCCGTACCTCCTCAGTTCTTCTGCTTTGGAGGGTCGTACGGCTATTGTGGCCACCTGCTCCCCGTGTTTGTTCGTCCTCAGTACTTTAATGTCAATTTCTCCTTCCGGGATGCCCGTATAGCTTTTGATCCCTTCTCTCAGACTTTTCTCACTCACTCCTGGGTCTAAATTAGCTATAGTGAAGAAACTTTCCTTTCTCCTTATCGTTGTATTCATTCCTTCCATTTTGTTGTTAAGTTCTGCCCTCAGTTTTTGTGCTGCTCCCCTTCCCTTTAGCTTTACTAGGAGATCCCCCCCATTTGTTCTTTTTAACCTGTCTACTTGGATCCCCATCTTTCCTATATCTATCTTATTCTTCATCTCACTTAATACCTCGTTGTATTTTTTCCTTTGTCCATTTTTATAAGGAGAGCTTCCTCTTGTTCCACTTTTCTCTCTACACCGAATTCCTTGCCTCTTACTAAAATCTCCCAGGATATAGTTTCTCCATGTCCTACATATTCGAGGGCTTTCCTTATAGTCTCTTTATTCAGATCGTTTGCGACTACGACCCTCATGACCTCTGGGATTTCGTTTGTTTCCTTCCTTATTTCCTTTATCGCCTTTACTGCCATATCGTATGCGTCTCCCCCCTGTTCTTTTTCTAATCTGGCAACGAAAGTATACCATGTTGTTTTTTTATTTGCTTTTCTTCTGATGTTCTCCAGGTAATTTATTTCTCCCTCTTCTATTTCTTCTAGCATCTCCGCTAGGTCCTCCCCTACGTCTTTAATTGTGTTTTCTACGCCTTTATCTTTCGCGTCCTTTTTTGTAAAAACTAAACAGTTCTTTTTTTCTACTGTTTCCAGTAGTCCCGCTTGTTCCCACTTTGTCTTTTCATATAGTTTCTCTTCCCATTTAGTGTCGCATATGCTCATAAAAGTTTTTTTCCCTCTCCCCATATTTAAGGCCCTTTTGATTTTTTCTTGTTCTTGTTTCTGCCTCTCTTGCTCCACTTTTAATTTACAGTGGTCACATTTTAATTCGTTTGGTGTTTTTTCGTTTGTACTATCCTCCTCCTTTTTATTGTTGGTGGATTTTATAATCCCTATCAATTTTTTTACATCGGTGTCCACCTCCACCTTTTCTTTAAGCTGCTCGCTTAATTTATTGAACATTTCTTCGAGTTTTGTATTTAATTCCTCCAATTTCCTATTTATTTTTTCTTGTTTGGATTCATTTGGAAACCGTATGCTCTCCTCCAGCCTTTCCCTCTTGAGGTCATTTATCCTCTCCATGCTTTCAGCTTTCCTTTTTTTGTTGTTTATGATCTCCCCATCCTGATATTCATCCAGGAAGATTGTCGCCAGCACACTTTCTTCGATACTCTGCCATCCTTCTTTAATGTTGTAACTTCTTCTTCCTGTGATTGTTTCTCCCCTATCTGTTCTTCCTCGTTTTCACTATATTCTTTCATTTCCTCCTCTACTAATGTCGACTGCTTTGCAACAGTTGACCTATTCATTTTTTGTTGCCGAACGTGTCTTCTTACAAGTTCCCTCTCAAAACTATTCATCATCTCTCCTTCCAATTCTTTTATTAAGTCGTCTTGCGACTGTTCTTCCCTATTCTTTTTTTTCAGTTTCCGTTGCATTGTCCATATTATCTCGCCGATGGTCGTCATTGTTGTCACCTGTCAGTTTTGTTTTTTTTTATATTACTCATAAATGGTCCCACGAGCCGGGACGTGCTATACGTCTGGCGCGGCAGTGCGCCCTTACCGCGCTAAGGCTTAGGTACTTCGGGAGGTCGCCAGGTATCCCGAAGGGATCGTTTGTGATGCTCTAACCCTCGCATCTCTCATATCTTTGGCACGATGCCTTCCACCGTGATAGTGGGGATTATTTTATTGAGGTTTACCTTTTTATCACGGTTGCCTCCGGATGCAGTGGCAGTCTGTATTCACAGGCTACCTGGAGTTTCCGCGTAACTGCTGCCTGCCCTGTTACGCGGGATTTGGGATGGATGTGTGGTGGAAAAGGTACATTGGTGGGGTAAGACATGGCGACTACACGCAGTGGGTAGGTCGAAAAAGTTTTCGAATAGAGGTTTGTGATTGAAGTCCGACGGCGGAGGCCCCCGCGATGGGTTTGGGTCCCACCATCGACCCTCGGTCACAATGCTGAGAAGGACGAGATTAACTTTTAGGGACTAGAGTAGCCGTAGGGAAGTTGGAGGGTGAGATACAACTGCTGAAGGCAAAGGCGTCGCAGACTGCTCGTCTCAGTTGCGACGCCTTTTAGCATCCAGCGGCGGTGTCCGGCGCCCACCCGGTGCACAGTCGCTGGACGCTGGGACTGTTCTTGGTTTCACCGATCGTGCTCCCCTCACAATTTTAGGGACCACGACCGGTTACTCGGCTCTCCCACCGTCGTCGAGGTAAAATACAATCCCAGGGAGAGGTATCCCCTAGGTATCTGGGATGAGTGAATTTTCCCCTTAGAGGGAGTGCGGGCCGTATGGCTAAATCTGGATAATAATAATAAAATAGGTATAAAATGCACACCCATGAGAATGGAGAATAATAGTTTATGTTTAGGGCCGCTGCCTGGGGATCGCCAGGGCACGTCTGGAGCCGACGCTGGACGTGACAGCATGCGGGACGTCGGTGGCAGGGTGTTGAGGAGGCGGGCCCCTGTCACACAAACAGCTACAGCCCAACAACAAGAACAACAACCGCAATCGAGCCAAACAACCGCAAGAGCTCCACTCGCTGAAGGTGCTGCACCGGAACATCAGCCGGCGCTCACTCAAGCGGGACGACCGAGTCAGCGCATGAAATGGACTGTGACCATTAACGAAAGCATTTTGCGCTTCTATTATAAGGTGACAAACCTCGGTCAAGAAACGATCGGCTACAGACAACAGCTGAATGCCGAATTTTGCAGGGAGTACCCAGATATTCAAGTATCGGAGCAAAGAGTATCAGATCAATACCGGGTAATCATAAGAAACAACCTTATCCCAGAGACTAGACGCAATACGATCAAAAGCGAAGTCGAACGGGAGATTAATAACCAAGAGCTAGTTTTAGATCAAGTCCCTAATGAAATCCTTGATGAGCAGATTCCTGAGATTTCCATACCAGAAACTCAACCTGACAATACACAGGAGGAAAACAACGAGTTGCGCGATAGTCTAGAAAACGAAATGGCTCGTGCCGTACAGGAGTTTAATGGAACAAACCCACTTAGCAGACCACCGCTACCACGAATAAACTCTTGTAAGAAACTAGGTGCGCTGTTACAAATTGTGAACACTGAAATCCTACCCAATTATGTCGTAGAAGCCCACACATTGGAATATCTGCATATGCTAATCTACTGTGCAGCAACAGCAATTGCCAATGTAATGGGCGTTAAGATCAGAACACGACGGGGTACTAATTACGGAAGGACTGGTAACAGAATTGCACCCTGGGAAAAAAGACTTCTCGGAAAAATTGAATTACTGCGTAGGGATACTGGTCAAGTCACAGAATATATAAGAGGTGTAACAAGTAGAAAAGTCATTAAGAGAGCTGAAGAAATAATGCGGAGCACTGCAAGACACTCGAGATACGATCCAGAAAATAAGACAGCCCAACAGTGTCTGGATACATTAAAACAAAAACTCTCCGTCTATTCAGGACGATTAAGAAGGTATAAAGTTAGTAACAACCGAAAATATGACAACGCACTTTTTGAGAACTCTGAGAAGGCGTTCTACCGAAAACTCAATTCCACCGTAGAATGCGTCGACAAGTCTTACCCAAGCGAAGAAGAGATTCATGAGTTTTGGGGAAATCAACTTTCCACACCAGCTGCTCTTAACAACAATGCTGGCTGGATAGAAGATACGATGCACAACTGTCACCACTACGTCACAGCTAACTACGAACCATTCACTACTGAAGAGGTATCAAATATCATCAAAGAGCTTCATAACTGGAAATCTCCTGGACCAGACGGAGTTCAGAACTTCTAGCTTAAGAAGTTTTGGAGTATACATGAGTGCATATCAACATTAATTAATCATGTTATCTATAACCCGCAGGAAATACCATCATTTCTAACTCAGGGAACCACTTATTTAATACCGAAGGATCAAAATAACACCCTAGATCCAGCCAAGTACCGCCTAATTACTTGTCTTCCCACTTTGTATAAATTGGTCACATCCTGTATAACCCGGCGTATCTACCAACACTGTGCTTTAAACAATATCATAGAGCCTCAACAGAAAGGATGCGCTAAGGGTTCTATGGGTTGCAAAGAACAACTTATCATCGACTCAGTCATTTCTAACCAGGCATGCACTAAAAAAAGGAACCTCTTTACTGCTTTTATTGACTACAAGAAAGCCTTTGATTCAGTGCCGCATGAATGGCTTATAGATATATTAAGAATATACAAACTCGATGATAACATAGTAACTTTTTTAAGGCATATAATGACAAGTTGGAAAACTAAAATTCACCTCCAAATACCTGGTGAAAACAATATCGAAACGGAAAATATCGCAATCAACCGGGGCCTGTTTCAAGGAGATTCGCTGAGTCCATTGCGGTTCTGTTTAGCTATGAACCCCCTATCACAGCTATTAAACTCCACTGACTCAGGTTTTAGCATTAAAAACAACAATACTGTAGTAGCGAAGCTTAATCATCTGTTGTATATGGATGATTTGAAATTAATGGTTTCTACTGGAGAGAATCTAGAACAGATGCTAAAAACAGTAGAGATATTCTCTAATGATATTAATATGCACTTTGGACTAGACAAGTGCCGCGTTTTAAATATAGTCAGAGGAAAGATACAGCCCGGTGGATTCGATATGCTAAATGGCCAGAACATCGAGGCCATGGGTGAAAACGGTGTATACAAATATCTTGGAGTAAAGCAAGCGCGGACATTTGACCATAAGCAAATGAAAACTGAAATAACTACTGAGTTTATACGCAGGATAAAACAGCTGCTTCGTTCACAGCTTAACAGTAAAAATTTGTTTAAGGCACTAAACACCTACGCTTGTTCCGCGCTTAGCTATTCATTTGGTATTGTTAAGTGGACAAACACAGATATAGAAAATCTTCAGCGAAAAGTACGAACACACCTCACAAAGGCACAAAAACACCATCCTAAAAGTGCAGTAGAAAGAACAACATTACCACGGAATCTAGGAGGAAGAGGACTTATGGATATAGGTGAGCAATTAGATAAACAAATTGCTAATTTAAGAACTTATTTTCAGATGCAGGCTGAGACATCTACTCTACATCGCGCTATCTGCGCCGTAGATGACACAACACCGATCAAACTGAGAGAACCAGAAATGCGCATAAACCACCTTACTAAGGACGAAAAAGTGCGCGCCTGGATGGGTAAACCTCTGCACGGGCGATATCCCAATGAGGTCAGCCAAGATTATGTCGACAATATAGCGTCGAACTTCTGGTTGACATCAGGAAAGATGTTCCTTGAAACAGAGGATTCATTACTAGCCATTCAGGATCAGGTTATACCAACCAGAAATTACCTGAAATATATCATCAAAGACCCTCAGGTTCAAAACGACAGATGCCGATATGGATGTCAAGCCCAAGAAACCATCCAACATCTTACAGGGGGCTGCCAGGCATTTGCTGCAACTGAATACAAGGAACGGCATGACGCAGTGGGAAAAATTCTTCATCAAGAGATAGCTAGCAAGCTGGGACTCCTCCAAACGGACCATCTCCCGTATTATCAATACGTCCCTGAGAGTATGCTTGAGGATGGCAACTACAATCTATACTGGGACCACACTGTGCTCACAGACCAAACAGTGGCACATAATAAACCAGATCTCGTATAAGTTAATAAATTAACAAGACAAACAACACTAATTGATGTGGCGATACCTAACAACAATAATCTACGTAGTAAATTTACTGAAAAGATCGTCAAGTACAGAGATCTAGAAATTCAAATACGAAGGCAATGGAGAATGCAAAGTACCCAGACGATACCGATTATTATATCTACTACTGGAGTCATTCCGAAGTCCCTCCTCGAAAGCATTAAAAAGCTGGGTCTGAATGAAAGTCTTTATAAGGCCATGAAGAAAGCTGTACTACTCGCGACGGCCAGAAGTGTACGAAAATTTTTGGGAGATACACCTGCATTCCAAGTCACCTAGGGCTCGATAACACGGAGAGGGTCCCACCAGAGCTCAATCCTTTTGATACCGTAGGTATCTGGGATGAGTCAATTTTTCCCCTTAGAGGGAGTGTAAGCAGTATGGCTAAATCTGGATAATAATAATAATAATAATATAATAATAATTCCTGTGGGAGTTTTTTGTCAGTTCTTCTATCAGGCGCGGCCCCCTGCGAATGGGGGATGCTTTCTGGGTATTCGTAGCGCCAGTACCCAGAGAGTAGCAGGGATACTTGCCGTGGAACAAAAACTGACACCTGGCAGTAGGTATAAAATGCGCACCCATGAGAATGGAGAATAATAATTTATGTTTAGGATCGCTGCCTGGGGATCGCCAGGGCACGTCTGGAGCCGGCGCTGGACGTGACAGCGTGCGGGACGTCGGTGGCAGGGTGTTGAGGAGGCGGGCCCCTGTCATACAATCAGCTACAGCCCAACCACAACCACAACCACAAGCGAGCCAAACAACAACAAGAGCTCCACCCGCCGAAGGTGCTGCGCTGGATCATCAGCCGGCGCTCACTCAAGCAAGACGACCGAGGCAGCGCATGAAATGAACTGTGTCCATTAATGAAAACATTTTGCGCTTCTACTACAAGGTGACAAACCTCGGTCAAGAAACAATCGGCTACCGACAACAGCTGTATGCCGAATTTTGCAGGACGTATCCAGATATTCTAGTATCGGAGCAACGAGTATCATACCAATACCGGGTAATTAGAAGAAACAACTTTATCCCAGAGACTAGACGCAATATCATCAGAAGCGAAGTCGAACGGGAGATTCATAACGATATTGTAATTGAAGATCAAGTCCCCAATGAAGTTCACGAGCAGATTCCTGAGCTTGCCATACAAGAAACTCAACCTGACAATACAGAGCACGAAAACAACGAGCTATATGAAAACCTAGTAAGCGAAATGGCACGTGCTGTACAAGAGTTTAATGGAACAAACCCACTTAGCAGACCACCACTACCACGAATAAACTCTTGTAAGAGACTAGGTGTGCTGTTACAAATTGTGAACACTGAAGTCCTACCCAATTATGTCGTAGAAGCCCACACATTAGAGTATCTGCACATGCTAATCTACTGTGCAGCAACAGCAATTGCTAATGTAATGGGCATTAAGATCAGAACACGACGGGGTACTAATAATGGAAGGACTGGTAGCAGAACTGCACCCTGGGAAGAAAGACTGCTCGGAAAGATTGAATTGCTGCGTAGGGATATTGGTCAAGTCACAGAATATATACGAGGTGTAAGAAGTACAAGAGTCATCAGGAGAGCTGAACAAATAATACGGAACACTGCAAGACACTCAAGATACGATCCAGAAAACAACACAGCCCAACAGTGCCTGGATACATTAAAACAAAGACTCTCAGTTTATTCAGGACGAGTAAGATGGTACAAAGTGAGTAACAACCGAAAATCCGACAATGCCCTTTTTGAGACTGCTGAGAAGGCGTTCTATCGAAAACTCAATTCCACCGTAGAAAATCTCGATAAGTCTTACCCAAGCCAAGAAAAAATTTATGAGTTTTGGGGAAATCAACTTTCCACACCAGCTGCTCTTTATAACAATGCTGGATGGATAGAAGATACGGCAGAGAACTGCCAACACTACACTACTACTCTCTACGAACCCTTCACCACTGAAGAAGTCTCAACTATCATCAAAGAGCTTCATAACTGGAAATCTCCTGGACCAGACGGAGTTCAAAACTTTTGGCTCAAGAAGTTTTGGAGTTCTCATGAATGCTTATCAACACTAATTAATCATGTTATTTCTAATCCGCAGGATATACCATCATTCCTAACTCAGGGAACCACTTATTTAATACCGAAGGATCAAAATAACACCCAAGATCCAGCAAAATACCGCCCAATTACTTGTCTTCCAACTTTGTATAAATTGGTCACATCCTGTGTAGCTCGGCGTATCTACCAACACTGTGGTCTGAACAATATTATAGAGCCTCAACAGAAAGGATGCGCTAAGGGTTCCATGGGTTGCAAAGAACAATTTATCATCGACTCAGTCATTTCTAATCAAGCATATTCCAAAAAGAGGAATCTATTTACTGCTTTTATTGATTACAAGAAGGCCTTTGATTCAGTCCCGCATGAATGGGTTATAGATATACTCAGAATATATAAAGTCGATGATAATATAGTGACCTTTTTGACAACTTATAATGACAGAGTGGAAAACTAGAATTCATCTTCAAATACCTGGTGAAAGTAACATCGAAACTGAAAATATCGTAATCAGCCGGGGCCTGTTTCAAGGAGATTCGTTGAGTCCTCTGTGGTTCTGTCTAGCTATGAACCCACTATCTCAGCTATTGAACTCCAGAGATGCAGGTTTTAGCATCAAAAATAACAACAATGTGGTGGCGAAGCTTAATCATTTATTGTACATGGATGATTTGAAATTAATGGCTTCCACTCGAAACCAATTCGACGAGATGCTAAAAACTGTAGAAACTTTTTCTAATGATATTAGTGTGCACTTCGGACTAGATTAGTGCCGTATTTTAAATATAGTCAGAGGAAAAGTATAGCCCGTAGGATTCGATATGCAAAATGGCCAGAACTTCGAGGCCATGGGTGAAAACGATATGTATAAATATCTTGGAGTAAAGCAAGCGCGGAAAATTGACCATAAACAAATGAAAACAGAGATAACTACTGAGTTTATACGAAGGGTAAAACAGCTGCTTCGCTCGCACCTTAACAGTAGAAATTTGTTTGAGGCACTAAACACCTACGCATGTTCCGCGCTTAGCTACTCATTTGGTATTGTTAAGTGGACAAAAACGGATATAGAAACTCTTAAGCGAAAAGTACGAACACACCTCACAAAGGCACAAAAACACCATCCTAAAAGTGCAGTAGAAAGAACAACATTACCACGGAATCTAGGAGGAAGAGGACTTATGGATATAGGTGAGCAATTAGATAAACAAATTGCTAATTTAAGAACTTATTTTCAGATGCAGGCTGAGACATCTACTCTACATCGTGCCATCTGCGCAGTAGATGACACAACACCGATCAAGCTGAGGGAACCAGAAATACGCATAAACCACCTTACTAAGGACGAAAAAGTGCGCGCCTGGATGGGTAAACCTCTGCACGGGCGACATCCCAATGAGGTCAGCCAAGATTATGTCGACAATATAGCGTCGAACTACTGGTTGACATCAGGAAAGATGTTCCCTGAGACGGAGGGTTCATTACTGGCCATTCTGGATCAGGTTATACCAACAAGAAATTACCTGAAATATATCATCAAAGACCCTCAGATTCAAAACGACAGATGCCGATATGGATGTCAAGCCCAAGAAACCGTCCAACATCTTACAGGGGGCTGCCAGGCATTTGCTGCAACTGAATACAAGGAACGGCATGACGCAGTGGGAAAAATCCTTCATCAAGGGATAGCTATCAAGCTGAGACTTCTCCAAACAGACCATCTCCCGTATTATCAATACTTCCCTGAGAGTATGCTTGAGGATGGCAACTACAAGCTATACTGGGACCGCACTGTGCTCACAGACCAAACAGTGGCACATAATAGACCAGATCTCGTACTAGTTAATAAATTAACAAGACAAACACTAATTGATGTGGCGATACCTAACAACAATAATCTACGTAGTAAATTTACTGAAAAGATCGCCAAGTACAGAGATCTAGAAATTCAAATACGAGGGCAATGGAGAATGGAAAGTACCCAGACGATACCGATTATTATGTCTACTACTGGAGTCATTCCGAAGACCCTCCTCGAAAGCATAAAAAAGCTGGGTCTGAATGAACATCTTTATAAGACCATGTAGAAAGCTGTACTACTCGCGATACTGAATTTCTGGGAGATACACCTGCATTCCAAATCACATAGGGCTCGATAACACGGAAAGAGTCCCACCAGAGCTCAATCCTTTTGATACCCTAGGTATCTGGGATGAGTCAATTTTCCCCTTAGAGGGAGTGTGAGCCGTATGGCTAAATCTGGGATAATAATAATAATAATAAGTAGTCAGTAGGTATAAAATGCACACCCATGAGAATGGAGAATAATAGTTTATGTTTAGGGCCGCTGCCTGGGGATCGCCAGGGCACGTCTGGAGCCGACGCTGGACGTGACAGCATGCGGGACGTCGGTGGCAGGGTGTTGAGGAGGCGGGCCCGCTCACACAAACAGCTACAGCCCAACAACAACAAACACCAGAAGTGAGCCAAACAACAACAAGAGCTCCACTCGCTGAAGGTGCTGTGCTTGAACATCAGCCGGCGCTCACTCAAGCGGGACGACCGAGACAGCGTATGAAATGGACTGTGGCCATGAACGAAAACATCCTGCGCTTTTACTATAAGGTGACAAACCTCGGTCAAGAAGCAATCGGCTACCGACAACAACTGTATGCCGAATTTTGCACGGAGTAACCAAATATTCAAGTATCTGAACAACGAGTAGCAGACCAATACCGGGTAGTCATCAGAAATAATCTTATCCCTGAGACTAGACGTGATGCCATCAAAAGTGAAGTCGAAAGGGAAATTAATAACCAAGAGCTGGTTGTGGATCAAGTCCCTAACGAAACACATGAGCAGATTACCGAGCCTGCCATACAAGAAACTCGACCTGAGAACACACATGAGAACAACAACGAGTTGCACGATAGTCTGTTAAACGAAATGTCACGAGCCGTACAAGAGTTTAGTGGAACAAACCCACTTTGCAGACCACCGCTACCAAGAATAAACTCTTGTAAGAAACTAGGTACGCTGTTACAAATTATGAACACTGAAATCCTACCCAATTATGTCGTAAAAGCTCAAACATTGGAGTATTTGCATATGATGATCTACTGTACAGCAACATCTATTGCTAATGTAATGGGCGTTAAGATCAGAACACGACGGGGTACTAACAACGGAAGGGCTGGTGACAGAATTGCACCTTGGGAAAAACGGCTGCAAGGAAAGATTGGATCGTTGCGAAGGGATATTGGTCAAAATAACGGAATATATTCGAGTTAATTCGAGGAAATTAATTAGAAGAGTTGAAGAAATAATGCGAAATACTCCGAGACACTCACAGCATGATCCAGAAAACAACATAGCTGAACATTGCCTGGAAACATTAAAACAAAAACTCTCCGTGTATTCAGGCCGTCTAAGGAGATACAAAGTCAGTAACAACCGAAAATGCGACAACATACTCTTTGAGCATTCAGCGAAGGCGTTTTATATATATATATATATATATATATATATATATATATATATATATATATATATAGTGACTGTACACCCCGATATGGGGCTAAGTCGCGTAAGCTTTCTAGATCCTATTTCTTAGGGAGGATCAGTCCCTTTTGCTTATGTTATCTTCTTAACGATTTCTCTCCATTTTTTCCTATCTCTAGTTTTTCCCCGCCATTCTCTGACTCCTGCGTTTTTTAAGTCTTCTTCAACTTCTTGCAACCACTTTGATCTTGGTCTTCCTCTTTTCTTTCTTCCTCCTGGATTCCATTCTATCATAGCATATGTCACTGCTTCATCTCCTGCCCGCCAGATGTGACCTAACCATCTAACTCTGCATTGCTTTATTTTGGTCACGATATCTTCTTTTAGTACTTTCGTAATCTCTGCATTTGTTCGGCTTCGATATTCATTTTGCTCTGTTCTGATTGGTCCCAGTATGGTTCTCATGATCTTTCTCTCCACTATTCTTAAGTTTTCTTCATCTTTTTTAGTCATCGTCATTGTTTCTGCTGCGTATAATAATATTGGTCTAATTATGGTGTTATACATTCTCATCTTGGTTTTAATAGACAGTATTTTGCTTTTAAGTAGTGTTTTATTTGCAAAATAAGCTTTATTCGCTGCCAATATTTTTTCTTTTATTTCTGGTATTCTTTCACCCGTTTTGCTTATTGTCACTCCTAGGTATTTGAAATGTTCTACATCTTCAAACTCTGAATTTCCTATTTTGGTTTTTCCTTTTATTGCTGGTTTCCCTAGTCTTAATATTTTCGTCTTTTCTTCATTTAATGTGAGTCCCATTGTCTCCCCTTTCTCTTTTATTTCTTCTAGCATTTCTTTCATTATGTTTCTATTTTTTGCAATAATAACAATGTCGTCTGCATATGCAATTATTTGTCCACCTCTTGTTCTTAGGTTTCCTTTGTTTATATTTCGTAGTACATATTCTAAAGCTAGATTAAACAGTGTCGTGGATAAGGCATCCCCTTGTTTCACTCCTTTATTTATAATGAATTCATCTGTCTCGCCTCTTTGCGTCTTTATGCTAATTTTGGTAGTCCTCATTGTCATATTTATTAATTTTCTGAGTTTATGTGGGATTTTTAATTTTTCCAGGGCAATCATTAGTTGTTTTCTCTTAATCGAATCAAATGCCTGTTTGAAATCGATGAATAGCATTTCTAATTGCAGTTTGTATTCATTTGCTTTTTCCATTATTTGTTTTATTGTGTGTATAGCATCTATTGTTGATCTTCCTTCTGTGAATCCACATTGGTACTGTCCCACTCTCTTCTTCGTGATCTTTGACAATCTTTTTCTTATTATCGAAGTCAATATTTTATATGTTGTGCTTAGTAGTGTTATTCCTCTATAATTTTCACAAATTTGTTGATCTCCCTTTTTATGTATTGTTATTACCTGCCCTATCTCCCAGTCCTCTGGCATCTTCTCTTCCTTCCATATATTTTTCAATAGTGATAGTATTTTTTCCTTCAGTTCCTTTCCTCCATATTTTATAAGTTCCATGTTAATTTCGTCTTTTCCTGGAGTTTTCCATTTTTGCTCTTCTGTATTATTTCCTCGAGTTCATCTATTGTTGGCTCTTTTGAGACTGCAATGTGTATTTCGTCTGCTTCTTCGTCCACCGTTTCCTCTTCTTCGTACATTTCTTCTCCAGTGTATTCCTCCGTCAAGAGTTCTCTGTAGTGATCTGCCCATACCTGCCTATATTCATTGTCTTCTACAATGACTATTCCCTCTTTATTTTTTACTCCGTTTGTTTTACCTTTGTATTTTTTGGTTTGTTCTTTAATATTTTTATAGAAATGTTTCGTGTTTCTATTTGTTCTTTCCTGTTCTATTTCTTGCGTCTTTTCATCTGCCCATCTTCTTTTATTTTGTCTTATAATTTTCTTAGCGTCCTTTCTTAATTTTTCATAACTTTCTCTGTCTTCCTCTTTATCCGTTCTCAGCCATTTAATTCTTGCTTGCACCTTTTGTGCTGTTAGTTCTTTACATTCGTTGTTATACCATTCGTTTTTTGTTTTCTTCTGGTGTTTGCCTACCTGCTTTTTTGCAGCTTCTTCTATTGACTTTTTGATCATGTCCCATTCTGATTTGATGTCCTCTGCTTTATATTTCTCTCTTATTTGCACTGTTACTTCTTCTTCATATATTTTTCTAATATCTGCATTCTGCAATTTATTGACATTCCATTTTTTCTGTTGATTTTTCTGTTTAGTTTGGATTTTAACTTTTTGTCTTATGGTGGTTGCGACCATATAGTGGTCTGAATCCGCACACGCACCTCTGAAAGTTCTCACGTCCTTCATTGAAGATTGTTTTCTTTTGTTTATTAGTATGTGATCAATTTGGCTATACGTTTTCTGATCAGGTGACCTCCATGTTACTTTATGCATTTTAGGGTGTTCAAATTTTGTTGAGCTTATTATCATGTTTGTTCTTGTTGCTAGGTTACATAGTCTTAGACCATTATCATTAGTGTTTTTGTGTACGGTGTGTTTTCCTGCTGGACGTGACAGCATGCGGGACGTCGGTGGCAGGGTGTTGAGGAGGCGGGCCCCGCTTACACAAACAGCTACAGCCCAACAACAACAAACACCAGAAGTGAGCCAAACAACAACAAGAGCTCCACTCGCTGAAGGTGCTGCGCTGGAACATGAGCCGGCGCTCACTCAAGCGGGACGACCGAGACAGCGTATGAAATGGACTGTGGCCATGAACGAAAACATCCTGCGCTTTTACTATAAGGTGACAAACCTCGGTCAAGAAGCAATCGGCTACCGACAACAACTGTATGCCGAATTTTGCACGGAGTAACCAAATATTCAAGTATCTGAACAACGAGTAGCAGACCAATACCGGGTAGTCATCAGAAATAATCTTATCCCTGAGACTAGACGTGATGCCATCAAAAGTGAAGTCGAAAGGGAAATTAATAACCAAGAGCTGGTTGTGGATCAAGTCCCTAACGAAACACATGAGCAGATTACCGAGCCTGCCATACAAGAAACTCGACCTGAGAACACACATGAGAACAACAACGAGTTGCACGATAGTCTGTTAAACGAAATGGCACGAGCCGTACAAGAGTTTAGTGGAACAAACCCACTTTGCAGACCACCGCTACCAAGAATAAACTCTTGTAAGAAACTAGGTACGCTGTTACAAATTATGAACACTGAAATCCTACCCAATTATGTCGTAAAAGCTCAAACATTGGAGTATTTGCATATGATGGTCTACTGTGCAGCAACATCTATTGCTAATGTAATGGGCGTTAAGATCAGAACACGACGGGGTACTAACAACGGAAGGGCTGGTGACAGAATTGCACCTTGGGAAAAACGGCTGCAAAGAAAGATTGGATCGTTGCGAAGGGATATTGGTCAAAATAACGGAATATATTCGAGTTAATTCGAGGAAATTAATTAGAAGAGTTGAAGAAATAATGCGAAATACTCCGAGACACTCACAGCATGATCCAGAAAACAACATAGCTGAACATTGCCTGGAAACATTAAAACAAAAACTCTCCGTGTATTCAGGCCGTCTAAGGAGATACAAAGTCAGTAACAACCGAAAATGCGACAACATACTCTTTGAGCATTCAGCGAAGGCGTTTTATAGGAAACTTAACTCCACTGTAGAAAATGAAAATAAAGTATACCCAAGTCAAGAAGGAATTCATGAGTTTTAAGGAAACCAACTCTCAACGCCAGCTACTCATAACAACAATGCTGGGTGGATTGAAGACACGACGACCAACTTTCAACATTACAATAATATTCCTTACGAACCTTTCACTACTGAGGAAGTCTCGAATACTATCAAAGAGCTTCACAACTGGAAATCTCCTGGCCCGGACAGAGTCCAAAACTTCTGTCTAAAGAAGTTTTGGAGTGTTCATGAGCGATTGTCAATTTTAATTAATTATGTTATTTCTAATCCGCAGGAAATACCATCATTCCTTACTAAGGGGACCAATTATTTAATACCGAAGGATCAAAATAACACCCAAGATCCAGCCAAGTACCGCCCGATTTCTTGTCTACTAACATTGTACAAATTGGTCACATCCTGTGTTGCTCGGCGTATCTACCAATACTGTGCTATAAACAATATCATAGAGCTTCAACAGAAAGGATGCGCTAAGGGTTCCATGGGCTGTAAAGAACAGCTTATTATCGACTCGGTCATTTCTAACCAGGCATATATCAAAAAGCGAAATCTCTTTACTGCTTTCATTGACTACAAGAAAGCGTTTGATTCAGTGCCGCATGCATGGCTTATCGATATATTGAAAATATATAAAGTCGATGATAATATAGTGATCTTTTTAAAGCATATAATGACTGAATGGAAGACAAAAATTCACCTTCAAATACCTGGTGAAAACATTATCGAAACTGAAGATATCCCAATTAACCGGGGGCTTTTCCAGGGGGACTCCTTGAGTCCACTTTGGTTCTGCCTAGCAATGAACCCACTATCTCAGCTACTGAATTCCACTGACTCAGGCTTTAGCATCAAAAATAACAATACTGTTGTAGCGAAGCTTAATCATTTGTTGTATATGGATGATTTAAAATTAATGGCTTTAACTCGAAAACACTTAGGTCAGATGCTAAAAACTGTAGAAACCCTCTCTAATGATATTATTATGCACTTTGGTCTAGACAAGAGCCGTATCTTAAATATAGTCAGAGGACAGGTTCAGCCCGGTGGTTTCGATATGCAAAATGGCCAGAACTTCGAGGCCATGGGTGAAAATGATATGTATAAATATCTCGGTGTAAATCAAGCGCGGAAAATTGACCATAAACAAATGAAAACCGAACTAACTTCTGAATTTGTACGAAGGTTAAGACAGCTTAGTCGGTCATATCTCAATAGTAAAAATTTGTTTAAGGCATTAAATACGTACGCCTTTTCCGCGCTTAGCTACTCATTTGGTATTATCAAATGGTCAAAAACCGATATAGAAAGTCTTCAGCGGAAAGTAAGAACACTTCTCACAAAGGCACACAACCATCATCCTCGCCAGGGCCGGCGATAACGGGCCTGCAAGGGATGCATTGCAGGCGGGCGCCCCTATTTGGGGGGCGCCAAAATGACCTTTTTTCTGTCGGTGCTATACAAAATACCAATTTTTAAACGACACCGAAGGGCGCCTATGCTTCTTTTGCAGGCGGGCGCCTTATACCCTAGCGCCGGTACTGATCCTCGCAGTGCAGTAGAGAGAACAACATTACCATCTCGGTATCTAGGAGGAAGAGGACTCATGGACATAGGTGAGCAACTGGATAAACCAGTGGCTAACTTAAGAACTTATTTTCAGGCACAGGCTGAATCATCTACTTTACATCGTGCAATCTGCGCAGTAGATTACTCAACGCCGCTTAAACTGAGGGAACAAGAAATGCGCATATACCACCTATCTAAAGACAAAAAAATGCGCACCTGAATGGGTAAACCACTGCATGGACGGCATCTCAATGAGGTCAACCAAGAATATGTCGACAGTAGAAGCGTCGAACTATTGGTTGGTATCAGGAAAGATGTTTCCCGAGACAGAAGGTTTCCTACTTGCCATTCAGGATCAGGTTATTCCAACTAGAAATTACCTGAAGTATATTGTAAAAGATCCTCAGGTCCAAAACGACAAATGCCGATATGGGTGTCAAGCCCAAGAATCCATCCAACATCTTACCGGGGGCTGCCAGGCGTTTGTCGGAACTGATTATAAAAAACGCCACGACTCAGTAGGAAAGATTCTCCACTAAGAAGAACTAGCTAACAAACTTGGACTTCCCCAAACCGACCATCTTCCTTATTATCAATATGTCCCTGATAGAATGCTTGAGAACGACAACTACAAACTATACTGGGATCGCACTGTGCTCACAGACCAAACAGAGGCACACAATAGACCGGATCTCATACTAGTTAATAAACTTGCTAGGCAAACAACATTAATAGAGGTGGCGATACCTAACAAAAATAATCTGCGTGTTAAGCACAACGAAAAGTTCGCCAAGTATAGAGATCTCGAAATACAAATAAGGAAACAATGGAGAATGGAAAGTACCCAGACAATACCTATTATTCTTTCTACTACTGGAGTCATTCCAAAGAACCTCATAGAAAACATCAAAAAGCTGGGTCTAAATGAACATCTTTACAAGACTATGCAGAAAACTGTGCTACTCTCGACCTCAAGATGCGTGCGAAAATTTTTGGGAGATACTCCGGCGTACCAAATCACCTAGGGCTTGATAACACGGAAAGAGTCCCACCAGAGCTCAATCCTTTTGATACCCTAGGTATCTGGGATGAGTGAATTTTCCCCTTGGAGGAAGTGCGGGCCGTATGGCTAAATCTGGATAATAATAATAATCCTCGAAAACATAAAAAAGCTGGGTCTTATTATTGCTGGATCAATATTAATAAATGATGGTTTTGCTTGTTTTCGATTCAGAGGGTTGCACACCAGCTAGACAGGCTGTTTCTACCATTTCAGGCGTCCTCAGTAGCTTTCGTTAGTGTGCCTACCTCTGGACCGAAAAACAGCTCTACCATCATTTTAAAGGGAATCTGAAAAATAATTCAAATTTCCCATCAGACGCGATACAGCGACATCTACTAACAAATTGAAGAATCTCAGATGCAGAATCCACCAATTTAATAAGAATTAAAAATGGTAAATAGTATTTTAAAACTGAGATTTTTCGTGTTGAAAGTTCTTACTGGTACATCCTTAATCTGCGACTTTTTCAATTAATAAGACAGCAGACGACGAATATAGAAAACGAAAGGGAAACGATCACATTTCGCTTTCATTCGTCTAGGAAAAACGGACAGCAGAGGAACTTTCAGTACTCAAATCCGAGTAAAGGAAATAAAAATAATAAATTATGGTTTTGCTTGTTTTCGATTCAGAGGGTTGCACACCAGCTAGACAGGCTGTTTCTACCATTTCAGGCGTCCTCAGTAGCTTTCGATAGTGTGCCTACCTCTGGACCGAAAAATAACTCTACCATCATTTTAAAGGGAATCTGAAAAATAATTCAAATTTCCCATCAGACGCGATACAGCGACATCTACTAACAAATTTAAGATTCTCAGATGCAGAATCCACCAATTTAATAAGAATTAAAAATGGTAAATAGTATTTTAAAACTGAGATTTTTCGTGTTGAAAGTTCTTACTGGTACATCCTTAATCTGCGACTTTTTCAATTAATAAGACAGCAGACGACGAATATAGAAAACGAAAGGGAAACGATCACATTTCGCTTTCATTCGTCTAGGAAAAACGGACAGCAGAGGAACT
The DNA here is from genome assembly GCF_917563875.1 of Diabrotica virgifera virgifera. Lineage (NCBI taxonomy): Eukaryota > Metazoa > Arthropoda > Insecta > Coleoptera > Chrysomelidae > Diabrotica > Diabrotica virgifera. The sequence continues at coordinate 164,242,061 of NC_065443.1, read as the reverse complement.
TTCAGTACTCAAATCCGAGTAAAGGAAATAAAAATAATAAATTATGGTTTTGCTTGTTTTCGATTCAGAGGGTTGCACACCAGCTAGACAGGCTGTTTCTACCATTTCAGGCGTCCTCAGTTAGTTTCTCCATGGTGTGCCTACCTCTGGACCGAAAAACAGCTCTACCATCATTTTAAAGGGAATCTGAAAAATAATTCAAATTTACCATCAGACGCGATACAGCGACATCTACTAACAAATTGAAGAATCTCAGGTGCAGAATCCACCAATTTAATAAGAATTAAAAATGGTAAATGGTATTTTAAAACTGAGATTTTTCGTGTTGAAATTTCTTACTGGTACATCCTTAATCTGCGACTTTTTCAATTAATAAGACAGCAGACGACGAATATAGAAAACGAAAAGGAAACGATCACATTTCGCTTTCATTCGTCTAGGAAAAGCGGACAGCAGAGGAACTTTCAGTACTCAAATCCGAGTAAAGGAAATAAAAATAATAAATGATGGTTTTGCTTGTTTTCGATTCAGAGGGTTGCACACCAGCTAGACCATAGCTAGTTTCTACCATTTCAGGCGTCCTCAGTAGCTTTCGTTAGTGTGCCTACCTCTGGACCGAAAAACAGCTCTACCATCATTTTAAAGGAAATCCAAATTTCCCGTCAGACGCGATACAGCGACATCTACTAACAAATTGAAGAATCTCAGATGCAGAATCCACCAATTTAATGAGAATTAAAAATGGTAAATAGTATTTTAAAACTGAGATTTTTCGTGTTAAAAGTTCTTACTGGTACATCTTTAATCTGCGACTTTTTCAATTAATAAGACAGCAGACGACGAATATAGAAAGCGAAAGGGAAACGATCACATTTCGCTTTCATTCGTCTAGGAAAAACGGACAGCAGAGGAACTTTCAGTACTCAAATCCGAGTAAAGGAAATAAAAATAATAAATGATGGTTTTGCTTGTTTTCGATTCAGAGGGTTGCACACCAGCTAGACAGGCTGTTTCTTCCATTAGCTACTGAGGACGCCTGAAATGGTAGAAACAGCCTGTCTAGCTGGTTTGCAACCCTCTGAATCGAAAACAAGCAAAACCATAATTTATTATTTTTATTTCCTTTACTCGGATTTGAGTACTGAAAGTTCCTCTGCTGTCCGTTTTTCCTAGACGAATGAAAGCGAAATGTGATCGTTTCCCTTTCGTTTTCTATATTCGTCGTCTGCTGTCTTCTTAATTGAAAAAGTCGCAGATTAACGATGTACCAGTAAGAACTTTCAATACGAAAAATCTCAGTTTTAAAATACTATTTACCATTTTTAATTCTTATTAAATTGGTGGATTCTGTATCTGAGATTCTTCAATTTGTTAGTAGATGTCGCTGTATCGCGTCTGATGGGAAATTTGAATTATTGTTCAGATTCCCTTTAAAATGATGGTAGAGCTGTTTTTCGGTCCAGAGGTAGGCACACTAACGAAAGCTACTGAGGACGCCTGAAATGGTAGAAACAGCCTGTCTAGTTGGTGTGCAACCCTCTGAATCGAAAACAAGCAAAACCATCATTTATTATTTTTATTTCCTTTACTCGGATTTGAGTACTGAAAGTTCCTCTGCTGTCCGTTTTTCCTAGACGACTGAAAGCGAAATGTGATCGTTTCCCTTTCGTTTTCTATATTCGTCGTCTGCTGTCTTATTAATTGAAAAGTCGCAGATTAAGGATGTACCAGTGAGAACTTTCAACACGAAAAATCTCAGTTTTAAAATACTATTTACCATTTTTAATTCTTATTAAATTGGTGGATTCTGCATCTGAGATTCTTCAATTTGTTAGTATTTTTTACTATATTAGATAATTTTTTATCTTTTCTTAATCCATTTTGATAGGATCACTTTTCTACTTTTATCTGGCATACGCAGAATTGTCCTATCTTCATTATTTTCTGTCATTTGTTATTGCAAAACAAAGGTCTCTGGGATAAACAAATAGAATACCTAACTTTTAAACTAATTAATGGATCGGTCTCAAATTTTGGGAGTTTGTTATGTACCCCAATAGCCAACTTTTAGTAAAGCGAAACACTACAGTTCTAAGTTAGTTTTAGGAAAAGTTATTAATAAATAACGATTTTCAGTTATCTTGCAGTTTACGAAGCAACAAATTAACTTTTTGGCTTTCAAAATTCGTCAATGTGAAGGTTTTTCAATGTTCTAAAAAAATAAATTTTGTAATTTTATGTCAACTATTTAGCTTTTTAATTGAGTGCAAAAAATTGAAAAAATCGCATTTTTTGCACCAAATTATTAATAATTAAAAAACACGATCTCTAGGCAGGAAACATGAAGGTTTTCGTCCTATAGATCAAGTCCACAATAACTAAAAAAGTAGTCAGCTACCTTGATATTAATTTCATTGTCCCGAACATGGTCTATTTCTTGCTTATTTCTCTGGCTGGAGTATTATATCAGTGCGACGACACGAATGTTATCTTCTTGTAATAATACAGTTTGAAAATCCCAACTCTAACTCGATTTCCTACTGGTAATCTTTAGTTTCTGCAATATGTGCCATATTGATGTTTTCAGTCAATTCACCGTGTTTGCGGAGCTTCTGGCGGCCCAATAATCACTAAATTTATGACTTCCTTTTTTTTGGATGAATAGTGTTAGGTTTAAGATAACAGAATGCTATGTTTGTTTTATTTTTGATATGAATGCAATTTCTTTTATTTAGAAACGAACGCCCACTTCTATTTCATTGATGGATGAATGATGAATATACATATTTGTTATTCGATTTTAATTTTTAAATACAAATATTTTTTGTACAGTATTTTTGCCGCCCCAGGGGCGTCATTTGACAGGGTTAGGGGTGGCAGTTGCCCCCTCCCCTGAAACTGAAAATGACTGAAATTTACAAAAAATACTTTCAGTTTTTATTATTACATCATATAATATAATGTATTGTATATTATATAATGCTTGCCCTCCTCCAATCAAAATTTCAAGCCCCTGTGCCGCCCTCTCACAATTTCCCGCCCTAGGCAGCTGCCTATATTGCCTAATGGATAAAGCAGCCCTGTCAATAATTATAGAGCTTGGTGAAATAAAAGCTTTCTTGGTATAGATTATAAATTCAGAAGCCGGTGAAAATGAAACGAATATTTTAGCAACAATTCAATTGTTAATTAACAATTTACAGTCGCAATAACAACCAAAATAATCATGAGACATTGGTCAAATTTAGAAAGATTATAAAGGTGTGATGCCTATTTAATATTTTGTCGACAAAATATAAATTTTTTATTTTTTTGCATAATCATTAAATGTTTAAAAAAATTTTTTATAAAAAATTAACATTTCTCAGAAATTGTTTATTATATTCTAATTTTATAAATTACTTAAAATGCGTATTTCATAGGTCTTGAAAATGAATGCTTTAAAAAAATTTTCCAACCATTTGCAAAAAAGTTATGAAACAGCAAAGTAAATATACGAAGAGCTCCGTTGTTTATAATTTGTTTTAATTGTTTCAAAGCTTAAAAGTGAGTCTATGGTACAATATAATTACTCACAAAGAATGTCAAAAATTAGTGCAATGGTTATATTTTAATCAAAGGTTAAAAATACTTTTTTTTTGTTATTTTTAGCGCAAAAGTTGGCCTGATACAGAGTCGGAGCTAAAATGTTCACACGAAGCGACTGACACGCAGCATACATTATTTATAAAATTGTAGTACGTCTAGCGCGGCCGGTCGTCGCTTCGAGTGAAAATTTTAGCTACAGTACTGTATTATTCTACTTTCGTGCGTGTAAATTACAAAATAATATATTTATAATCTTTAATTAAAATATAACCATTAAACTGATAATCGATATTTATTTGTAAATAATTAGCTTGTACTTTAAACTCACTTCTACGCTTTGAAAGAATTAAAAAAAATTATAAACACCGTAGTAATCGTATGTTAATTATGCTGTTTCATAACTTTTTTGCAAATGGTTGCAAAAAAGTTTTAAAGCATTCATTATCAAGATATTTGAAATGCGCATTTTAGCTATTTTTCAAAATTACAATATAATAAAAACTTTCTGAGAAACGTTAATTTGTTTATAATTTTTTTAAACATTTAAAATTATGCAAAAAATAAAAGATTTATATTTTGTCTACAAAAGGTTAAATATGCATCTCATCTTTATAAGATTTCAAAGTTTGATCAGTGTATCATAATTATTTTGGTTATTATTGCGACCGTTAATTATTAATTAACAATTGAATTGTTGCTAAAATATACGTTTAATTTTCATCAGCTTCTGGAACTATAATCTAAGCCAAGAAGGCTTTTAAGTCACCAAATTATTTAATTATTGGTAGATAATTATTTATCTAAAACTTTATTTGAAAATTAAAGATTTTGTTGGGAGACCCGCAATTTCCGAGGAAAATTTTCATCCGAGCAGATCGGGAAAAACACGTCTCTATGCATAATTTAATCACGGTGAATTTTTATTTGGGTGTTTTTGTTGTAAAATTAAAATCTTCGGAGTTATAGAGCAATAATTGAAAAAAACACGATTTTCGGGCGCCATTTTGTTTATAAAAAAGTAGCACACTATCTGAGGACTTTGCATACCTATATTATTAATATATAGGATCTTATAATTCGATTACAGCAATAAAATTGCTGGTAAATGACTTTTCCCAAAAATGGTCTATTCTCCGATACAGCCCAGACTAGTATGCTGTTGGTGTAGTGTTAGTATGAAATAGTAAAAGCGCCTTAGAACAAAAACTGGAACAGTGATGGAGACAAGCTCTTAAGAAAAAGGGTTTAAAACTTTTTGAAAACTAATAGTTTTAACTACTTACGATCGGTATTACAGAGTAATGGGGAAATTGATAGAGATGCATATAGTGGAATTAGAGTTGGATGGACCATGAAGTGGAATAAAGCGAGTGGTTTGTTGCGTGACAGAAAAATTCCAATGAAGCTGAAGGGAAAATTCTATTAAACAGCTATAAGGCCATGGGCTATGATGTACGGACTGGATGTTGGACAGTTAAAAAGAAAGAAGAACAACGAATGGATGACTGGAGTGACAAAGAAGGATAAGATTGGGAATAAGTATTTTAGGGGAAGTCTAGGTGTGACTCCAATAGATGCCAAAATGAGGGAGCATAGGTTAAGATGGTTTGGTCATGTTCAACGTCGAGACGTCAGTCACCCAATACGAAAAATTTTTGAATTGCAGGTTACTGGAAGGAGTACGAGAGGAACACCAAGGAAGACCTGGGGTGAGACGCTTAGGCAATTTATGTCGGTAAAGGGGATTGATATCGATATGATCCAAGACAGAAACTTATCTTCTTCTTCTTCTTTAAGTTCCATCTTCTATGGAAGGTTGGAAATCATCATGGCAATGCGGACCCTGTTGACTGCCGCTCTAAATATCTCTGCACTACTGCATTCGAACCATTCCCGTAAGTTCTTAAGCCAGGATGTTCTTCGTCTTCCCACATTTCGCTTTCCTCGGATTTTGCCTTGCATAATAAGTTGTAATAATGAGTATTTTTGCCCTCTCATCACATGTCCCAAGTACTCAAGTTTTCGTCTTTTGATAGTTAGTATTATTTCCGGTTGATTTCCTATCCTTCTAGTTACTTCCACGTTCGACATTCTTTGAATCCATGATATTCGTAGGATTCTTCTGTAACACCAAAATTCAAAGGTGGCCAACTTATTCAAATGGACTTGTTTCAACGTCCACGCTTCCAAGCCATAAAGAAGAGTAGAGAACACGTAACATCGAAGCATCCTTAGGCGTAGTTCTAACCTTATATCCCGACAACAAAGAAACTTTTTAAGTTTAATGAATGATGCACGTGCTATTTCAATACGTGTCTTCATTTCTTTGGTTTGGTCTACATTTGATGTTATCCATGTTCCTAAGTATTTGTAGTTATCCACACTCTCAATCACAGTATCTTCAATAGTTAATTGGATGTTTACGTGTGCCGATTTAGTTATGATCATGCATTTAGTTTTCTTTAAATTCATCTTCAGTCCGTACTCACACTCAAAAAAATTTAGTTCGTAATATTGATTAACAGTGATTATTGAATAGTATTTCGTTCTCACAACAATTTAATTTGTTGTTTCAACGAACTTTTAGACATTGACGAATGTACTTGGTTATTGTCACAATGATTGAATAATAATTGTGAGAATAACTAGAGTACATTAATCAATAACACTCAATTTATTCAGCCAATAACTTAGTTTCGTATATTTAATAAATACTGTTAATTGTGGCAGCAACTGTTGGTTTATCGTGACAACGTACAGATTTCATTAAAACAATGTACAAATGTTGTTAATATAGAGTAATAATGATTATTGAATAGATGTACACTGATTGTTGTGCCAACGAATGCATTAATTAATCTACTACTGCCTTTAATTCCCACAATCAATGCGTTAATTGTGACAATAATCGTGGTTGTTGAGACAATAAATGTTTTGCTTGACCATTTGAAATGTAACGGCTTTTCCTTGAAAGTGCCGAATAATAATTGCATTTTGTTTCCAAGTGTAGTCCGTAGTAGAAGGAAGATAAGGATAAGATATTACTTATTTTTTATATTTGAATAAAAGTAAGTTTTTTCTGATAAGGTAAATACGGGAGAACATTATAATTAAAAATAAACTTGTCAGTGTCTTATGTTTGTAAGTGTTTACTTTTAATATTGTCTTGTGATGTAATTTATAAGATGAACTGAAAATGAATTTTCGAATCCTGAATGAAAAAAATAATTAGTATTTTTGAAAATTTAAACGCAGAATAAAATATTACAGTATTATCGAGGGTCTGACGTCCCTGAGAACTTCTATAATGATTATTTTAATAAGTCACAGGGGTGAAAAAGAGAAAATGTAGTATGATTTTTTTATTTCAAATATACTATTCGAAAGAAACTTTTTGTTTATTCTAAGGGACTTTCAGCCCTCAGTAATAATGTAGTCTTTTATTCTGCGGTTAAATTTTTCAAAAATACTTATTAGTTTTCTCAGGATTCCAAAAAAATGAATGCGTTTAAAAATAATTCGATCGAAATTTTGCCCCTGCCCTCTCAAAAATGATTAAAGTGTTATACATTTTTGAAATCACCATTTCAAACACTTTTAAATGAGCTGTCACATGATGTACGTTCCCATTAAAAAAAATCAAAGTTAGGCCTGTCACCTGAAGAGGGATCGTGTAAAGTTCGAAACATTGATGTTATAATATACTTTGATAATTTTAAAAATCGACCTGTCTGAGCGTTTTGCTTATGTGCTAAAAATGAATAAGTTAATAAGGGTGGGGGGGAGTGTAACACTTATTCCAGTGCACTGTATAAGCGATATAATAATTATGAGAAATCAAACAGTGTAAAGTCATAAAGGTTAAGGACAAAAAAGGGGATTAATAAAACTATTATTAATCAATTAATATGATACATTGGGCTAATGCATTCAGTAATTATTAATATAAAATACGTTTATAATAGGAATGAACGAAACTGATTGTAAGAATGAATAGAATTGCTTGTAAGAATAACCGTATTTATTTTGCCAATGAACGGAATTAATTGTAACAATAAACGGAAATAATTGTAGAAATAAACGAAATACGTTTGGAGAAATAACACTGTTATTGGCACAACGAATTGTCTTCGTCGGTCAATTAACGACGTTGTTGTGTCAATAAATAGTGTTCGTTGACTCAATGAACTGAGTTCGTAATATCAATAAAGTGATATTATGGTATACATAATGAATGTTCGTCCATTCAATAAACGTAATACATTGGCTCAACTAACGAAAATAATGAATTGATTAACATCGCTTTGTTGTTCCAATAAAACCAAGAATTGGACAAATTTTAAGAATTGCGTTTGTTGTCTGAATTAACATTTTTATTGATATTACGTACCTTTTTCGTTGAGTGCATGACAGCGTTCATTAAGGCGTTGCATTACGTTCTGTAAATCATTGTTGTTATCTGTTATTATTACTGTATCGTCTGCAAAACGTAAGTTGTTCAAAACTTCTCCATTGATAGATATACCTTCTATTGAATTTGATAGATATACAGAAACTTATGGAGAAATGCAATTATGGAAGATGATCCAGCATAGAGATAAAGGCAAAGAGAATGATGATGAAACAAATCGTTTGTAGGTTTTCGCTTTGTGCATGACAGGGGCTTAGCTCCTTCATCTGACATTTTTGGATCTCACAATTTGACGTTAAGCATTGGTTATATACCATTTTTGACAAAAATTTTTATACAAACAATGACAATGACATTACAAACATAGTTCCAATATTGTCATATTTCGCCACTTTTCACGTTGGCATCGTTTCAAGGTACCTACCACCCCACCACCACAGTCACGCATGGAGTGAATACTATATACCGATTCACTAAGTTGCAGAAAACTACTTACAAATGAAGGACGAAAGGGGCGCCTAAAATTTCTTGCCCCGGGGCGCTTGAAAGCCTTGGCGCGGCCTTGATGTAGTTATTGAAAAAGTGATATCTTTGGAAGAAGTGGAAAAAGTTTATTAAAAAGTTCATGGGTCAATCACACAATTCTTTTAATTACTTAATCAAATCAAATTAATCTACACAAAATAATAAAACAAGAAAACAGCTTAGAACAATATTAAGGAAATAGGAAACCTGAATAAAAAATATGATATCTAATCTACACAAAATAGTAAAAGGTCATATTTTTTAGTCAGCTTTCCTATTTCCTTAATATTGTTCTAAGCTGATTTCCAGGAGAATTATGGATTCAAGTTTATTTTTCGGGTGTAACTACAATGATATTATGCAAAAAATTATGTTGCATCGCAGATTTAAAATGCGTTTATTTAGAAAACAGTTAAGTTTAGCGAGGTAAGTGTAGTATATCTTTTTTAAGTAAAAATATTAAGAGAATACAAGTTTTGATCCAAAAAGAATGTAAATTGGGAGATAAACAAAATTGAACGTATTAAATCAGCGCTGAAAGACGTATGTAGCGCCCTCTGGGTTATACATAATTTTTGGTGGCGAATTTAAATTTTTCGTTTCAAAAAATACGCCGCTTACAAAATTTCGTGTTGTTATCCCATGTCGGTCATGAAATATTCAAGAATAAATCAAATAAAAGTTTAACTAAAGGCGTAAAGACAGATCCTACGAACTACCGAGGAATTACACTACTCAATTCTACATCAAAACTATTGACAAAAATTCTATCCCAAAAAATATATATAAGAAAGCCGGTGTATCGGAAGAACAACAGGGTTTTCGGCCAGACAGATCTACGATAGACGGTATTTTCATAATGCGACAATTAGTTGAGAAATCAATAGAATTCGACAAGCCCATGTTCACATGCTTTGTAGATCTGAAACAAGCATTCGACAGAGTACGATTAAAGGACGTGCTCACTATCCTTGAAAAGAAAAACATAGGTCAGAGATATAGAAACATAATCAAAGAGCTCAATAGATCCAACCAAACACGAATTAAAACCACACACGGGCTCACGGAAGAAATCAAAATCAATGCAGGCATTAGACAAGAGGACAGCCTCAGTCCATGCCTATTTAATTTAATAATGGATGAAGTTATAGGTAGTGTTAACATAATGAATCAGGGATACAAAATGGGTAACCGAACCATGAGAATACTTTGCTACTAAGATCCATAAGAGGTGTCACACTCAGAGATAGAATACGAAATGAAGACACATTGGGAGAGCTAGGCGTTCAAGACGTAGTGAGATGGACAAGAGCGCGACGACGCATGTGGAGAGACTACGTAGATCGGATGGAACCTGAACGTATGGTGCATTGGGCAAAAACACAGAAGCGCAACACCAAGCGACCCATAGGAAGACCCAAAAACGTTGGTACGAGAGTTGGATCTCCGGATCGCAGCAAAGACTATAACAGAAGAAACAGGACATAGTCCTGTTACAAGAAGAAGAAGAAGAAGAAAAGTTTAACTTTGACACCCTGTATTTCGGTTATTATCAACTTTCGTACCAAAGTAAGTTAGCTTATATGGACCTATTTTAACCTCAGGAATCTAAGGTTAAGCTATGGCCCATTCGTTACCAAACAACCTGTATATGTACCTAATCGAGCCAGTTTTGTATTTTTAGCATGATTGAGACGTTAATCTTATATTTAGTGTACATTTTTGGGTAGTTTGTTAAATTATACCTATACCTACTGAACATTTCAGAAACACTAAATTTTCACAGCCTCGGTGAGGCACATTATGTGCTTGACTGGACTAAATAAGCAATATGGCATTGCTTTTTTTATGGACCCTTGATATTGATTATATTGTAAACATATATAGTCTATGAAACTTTAATTCCAGTACCAACAAGAAATACCACTTGGGTTTATCGGAATCTATAAAATCTAAATACTTTTGAATAGACGCGCTAGATTCCTCAATAAACATTACCATTATTGCTAATACTGGCTAAAGTATTAAATAATGATGAAAACAAAATATTTTCTAAATATCTTAATTACATTTAGTATGTAGATTGCGATCGAAAAGAGAACATATGTTTAATGTGGTGCGTCTCATATTTTTTCATCTGTAGAATTTTATTCTTTAATTTTGTAGAAAGTAATTTCATAACAACAGAAACTGATATTAGATAAGAAGTAATTTTTATCCGTGACTACACTTTGAAGGTATGATATACCTATGTAAGTTGTTAGATGTACAAATTAAATAATGTTAAAATGTTAGATGTGTAACATGATCAAACCATCTTAACCTATGCTCTTATTTTAGCATTAATTGGTCCCCTAAACTTCCCCTAATATACCCATTTTTAATTTTATCCTTTTTTACCACTCAACTCATCCATCTAATTATTCTCATTTCCGCCACATGCATTTGTTGTTCCTCTTTCTGCCCAGACTTCAGTTACGTATATCCTACTGATGTAAGTTATGGCTGTTCTATAGAATTTTCCCTTCAACCTCATTGGAATTTTTTGTGACCTAACACGTCACTCGCTCTGAGTCATCCACCCATCTCTAATTCTATTGTATGCATCTCCATCTTTCTTTTTATTACTCTATAATACCGATCTTAAGTACCCACTTAAAACTATTACTTTTCACAATTATTTCACCATCCAAAGATATCATTTTATTTGTAGTAACTCCATCTTTAAACCAACATTCCAAATACTCTGTTTTTGTCTTACTAACTGTTAAACCTTCTTATACACAGATGACCTAGGTGTTACAGCCAAAGGTTCAAGCTTTGAAGAGGTTGAGCAGAAATTGGAAGCCCTGAATCAGATGTCTGAATTATTATGAAGAAAATTCGCTAAGACCAAACCTACCCAAAAATCAAGTCTGCGCTTTCTCTCTTTAGTCCAGAGTGGGCAAAAGAAATCTCAATATCACCTGAAATAAAACCTTGCAAGAGCATGCCGAAACGATGATATACGACGTAGTCATACTAGACTGCTCTTTAACATACTGTGAGAAAACCCGAAAGAAGGTGGATGACGTAGCAATAGTAAATGGGGCGCCAGACCCACAGTACTAAGATCAACACAGGTACACGGCGGAATACGTATGTCCCGTATGGAAGAGATCTGTGCAAGACAAAAAAGTAAATGTCAGTCTGAACGAAACTTGCAGACTCATTACCGGCTGTAGAGACCAACCTCTCACAATAAACTGTATAAAGCTTCAGGCTTCTCGGATTCTGACTCCTGTAGAACGGACCACGAGTTCACGGACCACGAGTATACTGCCATTGTTTTCTGTGACTATGCCAAACCTTTTGATTGTGTAAATCACGACATTTTGATAAAATAACTAAATTTTTACGGAATTCGAGGTATTTCTTTGAATTGGTTTCAATCCTACTTGGATAATAGGAAACAACTGGTTAGAGCAAATAATACTCACTCTAGTCTCAAAAACATTGTATGTGGTGTAGCACAAGTTCAGTATTGGGTCCTCTTCTTTTCTCTATCTTTATACACGACATCACTAATTTAAAAATCAATGGAAAATTTTTTCTTTTTGCTGATGATACCAGTATCACTTGGAGCAACTCAACTATTGCAACTCTTCATGCAACTATAACTTCGGATCTATTTACGATAAAAATCTGGTCTGACTCTAATTTGATCTCTTTTAACGTGGATAAGACAGTAACATTATCCATAGGCGTAACCAGGATGATCCTAAGGGGGGGTTACAACTACCTGAAAGGGGGGGGGGTTACAACTACTGGAAGGTCTCTGAGGGCTATGGTGTTAAGCTTATAGAGCTCAAAGTACATCCCAATGGGGGGGGGTTATAACCCCCAAACTCCCCCCCTGGTTACGCCTATGACATTATCCTATAAAGGAGCGCTTCAACCCTTACTTATAAATAACAGCCAGATCAGTTCGGTTGATTCTGTAAAATTTCTTGGTATTTTTTTAGACAGCAACCTCAAAATGGTCCCTCATATCGATTCGTCAAGTAAAAAACTCGCCTTAGTTTGCTATGCAATAAGATCTGTATCAAGGGAAACCAATCTTCTAAAACAACATATTTTTCGTTATCCGAGTCTCATCTTCGATATGATTTTCCTTTTTGGGGTTCCAGTATATCTGCTCAATTTGATGTTATTTTTAAATTGCAACAAAGAGCAATAAGATATCTATTTGGCCTCAGAAGAACTACACCTTGTAGAAGTTACTTCAGGAATCACGTAATTTTAACACTTCCATCTATATATTGCAGAAACGGTTTGCTTAATTCGTAAAAAACACATTATAATGTAAACAAGTATTATTATTTTTTCTACAACCACGTTAAAAATGCAATTCTTAGCACTCCATACGAGCGTTAAAAATGCTACTTTAAGGCACTAGTGCTTTAAAAAATTTTTAGAGAACTGCAGTTCGTATTGACCGTATATGCAATTCTGATGTAATGTCAAAAAAATATAAAATTGGAATGTCAGTCAAGTTCAAGTAAAAGTTTTTGTAGATATTGTCCTGTAATTACGTGTGTAGAAAAAATATTGTATGATATGCGTGTTAAAAAGAACATTTTATCTAAAATGTACTTTTTAACACGCGTATCATACAATATTTTTTCTACAAACGTAATTACAGGACAATATCTACAAAAACTTTTACTTGAACTTGACTGACATTCCATTTTTATATTTTTTGACATTACATCACAATTGTCTATACGGTCAATACGAACTGCCGTGCCTTAAAAATATTTTAAAGCACTAGTGCCTTAAAGTAGCATTTTTAACGCTCGTATTGAGTGCTAAAAATTGCATTTTTAACACGGTTGTAGAAAAATAACTATTTTTTGACTGTATGTATGTAAGCTTTGTCCATAAAATTGTAAAAATTTTCAGTGACAATAAAACATATTTATTTCTATTATATTATATTCTAAGTATTCACTATTCACCGAAAGATCTAACCAAACCTTTGATAACAACTACTCCCTTTTGGCGACGAACCGTATGCGAATTTACAAAACCTATACCATTTCAGTCATGCCAGCGACTGAATTCGAATAGGGTTTGTATGCAGAATATTAGTTACATATCCTATACCATTTCAGTCATGGCAGCGACTGAATTCGAATAGGGTTTGTATGCAGAATATTAGTTACATATCCTATACTATTTCGGTCTAGAAATTAACTGTATTGGTGTAGGATTTGCAAACGAAATTTTTGATTATTATTGACCAAATATCTATATTGTTTCAGTCATGTACGTAAAACTAATCAAATATTTACTAAGTGGATTTATTATTATATCATAAAATTTAGATATGTTTTGAAAATTAAAATGAATAGTATATATTTGGATAATATTAAAAATTAAAAACAAATGAATAATTACTAATGTATGAATATATACAGTATGTCCCTGTAAGTTGGAACCATATGGAAAAATTTTTTATTAACGATTTTACGCAAAAAAGATATTCTTCATAAAAAGTTCTGCATGGTCTAAAACCGAAGATGCAATCATCTGATATTAAGTTTTATTAACAGTATATGAGAGATGTCAAGAAATATGAATTTCTGTCAAGAGTAAAGTATCTTTATACAGAGTGGGGCTAAGTTATGGAATAAATTCATTTTATCTAAAATGGACGACTTGGGAAAAAAATCCCGAAACAGGTCGATTTTATTTTTAAATTACAATTTTTTGGCATATATTTCATACTAGTGACGTCATTCATCTAAGCGTGATAACGTAATATATGATTTTGTTAAATGGGAATAGGGATCGTGTGGCAACTAATTTGAAAGTGTGTTCAATTCTCTGTTCAGTAATATAAACAATAATATCATTATGTATACCAATATAAGGTGACCAAAAAAATATTTTTTAATTAAATTAATTGACGCAAAAAAGAAGAATGTATGTAATTCATTTAACTCAAAATACATTTTACTGCTATCAATAAATAGAGAAAAAAATGTTTATTTCACAAATAAACATTCCGCCTTGCTTAAATTAAATCACAAACAGCCTCCCGCGTAACTCTTGGCAGTTTGAACATTTAATTTAAGCAAAAAACCAATGTTTATTTGCCAAATAAACAGTTTTTTCTATTTTTTGACAGCGATAGAAAGTATTTTGATTGAAGTAAATTGCATACATTCTTCTTTTTTCGTCAATCAATATAATTCAAAAATTGTTTTTTTGGCCACCCTGTATAAATAATGATATTTGTGTTTATATTACTGAATAGAGAATTAAACACCCTTTCAAATGAGGTGCCACACGACCCATATTCCTATTAAAAAAAATCATCGATTACGTTATCACGCTCAGATAGACGACGTCACTAGTACCTATGAAATATATGCCAAAAAAATTATAATTTAAAAATAAAAATCGACCTGTTTTCCATATGGTTCCAACTTACAGGGACATACTGTATACATATATTCGTACATTAGTAATTACAAATTGGTTTTTAATTTTTAATATTATCGAAATATATATTATTAATTTTAATTTTCAAAACATATCTAAATTTTATGATATAATAATAAATGCACTAAGTAAATATTTGATTAGTTTTACTTGCATGACTGAAACAGTATAGGATATGTAACTAATATTCTGCATGCAAACCCTATTCGAATTCAGTCGCTGTCATGACTGAAATGGTATAGGATATGTAACTAATATTCTGCATACAAACCCTATTCGAATTCAGTCGCTGCTATGACTGAAATGGTATAGGTTTTGTAAATTCGCGAACCGTATCCTGTCAGACTGAAGTCAAGAAAGCATTTCCTTTACATGTTACGTTCTTTAAAGGTAAACTATTGCAAAACCTCTAAATTTTAAAGAACCGCTGGGATTGACATGAAATTTGGCATACACATAGCTAACAAGTCAAAGAAAAAAAGTAATATTGTGCCGATGTGTGCTTTTGCCCTAGGGGTGAGTTTCACCCCCTTTTGGGGGTGAAAAATATTTGTTCCAAATAAGTCCGGAAATGGATAGAATGACTAATTCCAAGCAACTTTTGTTCTATAAAGTTTTTTCACCAAGTTATTACTTTTCGAGTTATTTGCGAGTGAATATGTTAATTTTTTTACAAAATAACCACGTTTTCAGACGGTTTTTCGCAAATAACTCAAAAAGTAAGTATTTGGTCGAAAAAAAGTTCTTATTAAAAATATAGCACGTAAAAAAGTGAAAAATATGGTGTATATATTAGGTCACTATACCTAGTAGAAGCAGAGTTATAGCCACTGAAAAATAGGTTCATATTCGTCAAATTCCAAAACGAATATTTTAACGTGCCATAACCAAAAAACGAAGCACTTTTTTGGGGAAAACTCATTTCACCTTTTTAAAGTGTTTAAAAAATGCTTATTTTTAAAGGAAAAGAAAATGTAGTATGTCAAAGTGTGTAAATAATTTATTTCTTTAGCTGAGCGCTTTCGACATAAACGTCATCATCGGAGCTAATGGTCAAATAGTAAAAAGTACCGCCACAATTGAGGTGTAATCATGTGCATCTTATGAATATAAATGTGATTTTTAATTGCAAATGTTAACTTCTTTGTCCTCCATACAACACCAAACAGTAAAAAACAGAAAAAACGGCCACATACATGTTGCACAAAAACATAAAAAGTTTTTTCATGGTATGGGTGTAGGCATCACCCATCCATTCTTGGCCTAGTAGAGACAGCTGCTTATTTTTGTTTTTTTTTAATTTTAGCATCAAAAGTAAACAAGAAAATAAAGTTGGTCCCTTTTTTTGGTAAGAAATCGGGAAAATCACCCCCTAATTAGCATTTCAAATAAACTTAATTGTTACCACTTCACAAGTTTTTTATTCGCGTATGTATTGATTATATGATCTGCAAGTTTCATCGGTTTAAAGTCCTTATTTTTGAAAGGGCTGTAGTTAAAAGTGCTTGAACGAGTCACTTATCACGAGTGTATCCAAATTTAGAAACACCGAATCTTAACCAATTTTTGTCTTACAGAAAAACAAAAAAATACAAAGTATTCAGAAAAGTAAAGCCGACTTCTTTTATTGTTTAAGATTTTTGGTATCTCTAACAATTTTTAAGTTATTTTGAAAAAAAGCATATTGTTCAAAATTAAAATTTTTATAAATGTTACTTTAAAACTAAATTTTTTCAAAAAAATAAGCACTTTGAATCGATGAAACTTACAGATCATATAAACACAACATAAGTAAAGTAGCTTGTGAAGCGGTAACGATTAATTTCATTTAGGTTGCTAATTGGAGAGTGATTTTCCCGATTTTTTTTGTCAGAACAGAAGGTACCAACTTTATTTTGAGCGTAATTTGGTTACATTTGATGTTAGAATTTTTTTTTTTTATAAAAACAGAAATAAAGCTTTTTAACACTTTAAAAAAGTTGTAATGTGTTTTCCCCAAGAGTGCTTCATTATTTGGATATTTCACATTGAATTATTCTATTTGGAATTTTTCGAATATGAACCTGGTTTTCATTAGCTATAACTCTGCTTTTGCTAGGTATACGCTCTGAGCTTCGCTGGTGGCGCTCCTAGCGGATTACTAATTCAACTTTCACCGGTAATTTTTAAATTTATTATTTAATTGTTATCGCTTAATATTTACAACGCTAAAAAGTAATTAAATTGTAACAGATTTTTTTAAGATTTTGCTAATCATTTTGACGTTCTATTCATGAAATATTTTCTTACTTCGGATAATTTCACAGTTATCGTGTAGATGGCGCTTAATTACATATTACGGAACATTAAAAAAACGTAAATTCAGTATTTAAAACGTAAGTATATTTAAGGTAACAATATATACCACAGCTTTGACCAACTAACATTTTTTATAATTAATGTTTTTAATTTTAATTTTAAATTAATCACTTTGACATTTATGTCAAATTTCCGGTAAACGTTTACAGACTTGCCACTACTGGCGCTCGCGAATTTATAAATATCCCCTCTACGTACGAGCTCACAGCGTATAGAGACCTAATATATACACCTTTTTTTTTTTCACTTTTTTGTAGGCTATAATTTTAGTAAGAATATTTTTTTTCGACAAAATGTATCATACATTTTGAGTTATTTGCGAAAAATCGTCTAAAAACGTGGTTTTTTGTTGAAAAATGAACATATTATTCACTTGCAAATAACTCAAAAAGTGTTGATTTGGTGAAAAAACTCTATAGAACAAAAATTTGCTTAAAATTATTCCGTTTATCTATTTCGGGACTTATCTTGGATATATATTTTTTCACTCCCGAGATGGGGTGAAACTCACCTCCAGGGCAAAAGCACACATCGGCACCATATCACTTTTTTTCTTTGGCATGTTAGTAGCTATGCGTGTGCCAAATTTCATGTCCATCCAAGCGGTTCTTTAAAATTTACAGCAAAAACCGTGATATAATGTACTATTAGGGATCTGCTAGACCAGGGGGTCGGCAACCTTTTAAGTCGGAAGAGCCAAAAATTACAATTTACAAAATTTCAAAGTTTTTAAAAAGCCACATTTTTTTTGTCAATAATAAATAGTACTCGCATAAAAAAGTTATTTGATAAAAAAAATTAATCTATTTATTCATAATATGTATATAGTGTTTTTCACATAATACGTATATATTTGCTTACATTTCATTTATTAAAGTGAAAAATTAAAACAAAAATATTCACTTACTACACTAACGTTTACTTCAATGACAAACAATAATTGAGCAAATAATCTCAATGGGAACGTTGGCTTTGGCTTTGCATAGTTTTAAAAAGTTTGGATAAATCTGGCTCATATCTTGTTGTTTTAAGTTTCAAACACGACTCTAAATTTTTATTTGTTAGTTGGCTTTTTAGGTTACTTTTAATTATATTCATGCAACAGAACGCTTTCTCGCAAGAATATGTCGATCCAAAGATAATTAGCACTCCAAATGCCAACTTCTTTACCTCACTGTAGCACTAGCAATCTGGAAGGCTATTCCATGCGTCGAATATAAGTCCCTCAATCCGCGGCATTTCTTTCAAAGCTGTCCACTTTTATTGCGTTACGTACATACATTTCTGGACCTCCAACTCTTCTAACTTGCTTTTCAATTCTGTACATTTTCCACTCCACAAAGCTTTACTTTTTAAATCGATCAATTGCATTTCTAAAGATCCAGTATCAATGATTCCAAATGGCTCAACGTGGATTTCGTTACTATTTGTGTTGAGAGGGTTTACTATGAATGCTAGAGTGGTTCTGTTGGTTTGGAATTGTTCAAATCTGCCAGCAAATTCATCTTTAATTTTTTTTGTAACTGTGCTGAAGTAATTCGTGTTAACAGTTGCACTGGTTTTATCGCGATATTTTGGTATTTATTTATTTTGATAAAATAAATAATATTTGCGTGTGGAACTAAAGAGCCGCATGCGGCTCACGAGCCGCAGGTTGCCGACCCTTGTGCTAGACGAGTCACTAACCTATTATCCACTAACAGAAACAGCACAAAGCGAGTTTTCAAGCGACTGGTCGACGTAAGCAAGCAAGCAATTTGATTCAACCCGACCTGTGGGAGATGTCCACCCTATCGAAAAAGTACATTCGGGTGTAACAATTCATTGGGGCGAGGTGTTTTGACCCGAGTACAAACAGGGATCATTCCATCTCGCTCCAATGCCCCAGGCCATCCCTTTCCCCCCCATAGCACGCTGATGCGCGATGAGGGCACAACTATCGAAGCCAAATGCTCTTCACAATGGAATCCTGGGTAATAAGATTCCATGTGGTACCCTAATCGAATGCAAAAAAAATTAGGCCCAGCGTGATGCGCTCTATGCCTTTATCCTCTTACTTACTTAACCGCGGAACTAAAATTGCTTGCTTGGGCCCCAAGCCATTGTACCAAGCCCAATTGAGCTCGGTCCAATGGCTCGGAACTCAAGAATTTTATGATTTTTTTTTGTTTTTGTGTGATTTTTTTGTTGGCTTACGCCTTTTTTGTTTTTTTGTGTTTTTTTGTTTGGCTTACGCCTTTTCCTCTATTTTCTACTGGTTTGCTTACCTGGTCGTGATGTTGGACCTACGCTTTGGTTGCGTCTTTTCTTCGGCACTTGGAGTTTCGAGCTACGAACTAACTACTATCACTTTTATTTGTCTTATTTTATTCACTTTAATCCACTATTTGCTGTTAAGGACGTCTGTGCTTCCATCGGTGGAACTCGTCATACCTTAGCATCTCTCGCAGTATGTGACTTGGGTGGTGCACCAGTTCCGCGAATTTGACCCTTGCCTTGTCTGTCATAATTTCGGTGACTCTCACCTGTTGAAGTTCTCTAAACAGGAATCTTTCTGCTACGTATCTTGGGACTCTGGCTGCTTCTCTTAGGCTGCTGTTATGGACCGCTTGTATCTTCTTTTTGTGGGTGTTACATACTTGTCCCCATGCGAGAGATGCGTATGTTAATACCGGTAATATTATGCTGTTTATTAGTCTTAACCTTGTTTTTAGTCTTAGTTTACTTTTTCTGCCTGTGAGTCCTCTTAATGTTGCTCTCGCGATGTTGGCCTTCTGGACTGTAGCTTCTACGTGTTTTTGGAAGGTTAAAACTTTGTCCATGATGACTCCTAGGTATTTAGCTTCATTTTTCCACTCGATGGGGGTGTTCTGCACCGTCAGCTGTTCTTCTGGCTGTTGTCTTCCTTTCTTGTATAGAACAGCTTTCTTCTATTTTATACTCCATTCCTCGATGTCTTTTAACGCTGTTTGCAGGTTGGTCACTGCTATGTCTACGTTTCTATGTTTGGCCGCTATCGCTGTGTCGTCGGCGTAGAGGCTCATAAGGGTACCTGGTGTTCTAGGTACATCAGCGGTGTATATTGTGTACAGCAGAGGTGACAGGACCGCTCCCTGTGGTACTCCAGCCTCCTGGCTTCCGAGCTCGGACAGGACTTGTCCTATCCGAACCCTGAAACTCCGGCCGCCTAAGTACGAGGAGATTAGCCTCGTCATCGCTCCGCTGTACACATAACCCCGCATTTTGTATAAGAGCCCCTTATGCCATACTCTGTCGAAAGCTTTGCTTACGTCCAGGAATGCTGCTCCAGTGTACTGCTCGTCGTTGAATCCAGCTGCTATGTACTCAGTTAGTCTGAGTACTTGTAGCTCGCTGGAGTGCTCTGCTCTAAATCCGAATTGAACTTCTGGGATTATCTCTAATCTGTTTGTTTCCGCTTGCAGTCTGTTGAGAATGATTCTTTCCACTATCTTGCTGATCGCTGGAAGTAAACTGATTGGCCTGTAGTTCTGCGGGAATGTGTGGTTCTTGCCAGGTTTTGGGATTATAATAACATGGGCCTTTTTCCATCTGTTCGGGAATATTTTATATCTTAGTATCGCGTTCACTATGTTTGTAAAGTACACTATAGCTCTTCTGGGCAAATACTTTAGGGCTCTGTTTGTTATTTCGTCTAGACCAGGCGCTTTTCTCGGTGAACTGTTTTTGATGTGTTCGTTGATTTCTTCCGGTGATGTTGGGGGGATGATGTCATCTGGGTCTTCTGGTCTTTCTTCTTGTTCTTCGACTACTTCCAAGAAGTCTGCGACTTCGTCTTGGTGGACGTTTAGGTTGCATTCTCTTTCGAGTGTAGACCTCATCAACTCATAACTGTCTCCTGCTGTATACTTCTTGGTACGAACTCTTCTTCTTATCGTTTCAACTGAAAAAGTTACACATGAACCTTCCAAAAGCAAGTGAGAAATGGTTGGATGTCTTCCAACTGATTGGACAATTAAACGATCGTGGAGAGCAGTTATTACTTTTGGCGACTTTCCCTTGCTTTATTTTTGAGCTTTCCTAGTTCCTGTTACCTAGTATAGGTTTTGGACAGAACGCCCTGAATTACGCCTAGCTCTACAGCTATGTCCCTCTGAGAACATTACTTTTTCCACAAGACCAATAATCTTTCCTCGATGTAAGTTCTATAACCCCACGTGAGGCATATTTTCGTTTTTGGACGCAAAAGTTATTTTATTTATTTTCGTTCAATTTGCAACTCAAGCAAATAACGTATACCGTACCGAGCTGTACTATCCGATTGTCTTATATATTTGTTTATTTTCAATAAAAAGCTTTATTCTTTGCAATAATATTAAGTTTTTTCAAAAGAAATAAATATTACTTTGAATTACATGGTGATTCCATATAAGTTTGGATGTTTGTATTTGCCATTATGCTAATATTATTGGAATTATTATATCAATGTTTTATGTCGTTATGTTCCATTGAAATGCAATGTCCATAGTATATTACATAGTGATTATTAATATTAATTTTATTAAGCGCTCTCATTCCTGTTTTTGCGCTTGTTGTCATTATTTCTCAATTGTCGATTGCTTGCACTTTATAAGCAAAAATACAGTATGAGCATTGCGTTACCCTCAAAATTTCAGCAACGACAAAAATGTGTGTTGCGCTAATTTGATAATTCCTATTGTTCATTTTATTTACCTCCTTCCCAAGGTTATCATTACCTGCGTTACTAATTTGTATGTACTTGGGTACAATTGTACAGAAATACCTGAAACTGCGAAGGTCCCTCAAGTAGATCATGGATAAGGGACTTCTCTTGAACATATTGGTGCAAAAGCAAACGAATAGTTGATTATATTATTAGTTGTTCTATTTTTATTTGGAACTAACCACAATTTCAGTTTAAAATACTTTTCTTTGGCGTTTTAGGATGGTCACTTCAAACGTTTTTAAAATTCTAAAATTTTTAAAGTGGAAATCGAAATGTAATAATACGTGTCCGGAAACCAACAACTTTAAATTCTGTATACTCCATGGTAATATGCTAGAAATAGACCATGTTCGGGACACTCAAAGATCCAGGTAGCTGACTACTTTTTTAGTTATTGTAGACTTATAGGAAGAAAACCAACCTGTTTCCTGCCTAGAGTTCGCGTCCGTTTTTTAATTATTAACAATTTAGTGCAAAAATCGCGATTTTTTCGATTTTTTGTACCCCACTCAAAAGCTAAATAGTTGATATCAAACAAAATTTAATTTTTTAGAACATTGAAAAACCTTCAAAATGCTGATTTTTGAAAGTTAAAAAGTTAATTTGTTGCTACGCAAACTGTAAAATAAGCGAAAATCGTTATTTGTTAATAACTGAGGGGCTCGGGAGTAAACAATGGTAAGGGACAAATTTTGATTTTTCGCGAAATAGTATGTAAAAGATGGCAAGGGACATGGCAAAGCAGAAAATTTTACTTAGGTTATCCTCCTAATAATAGATGGAGCCAGATTAATTTCTTAAAATTTGGTAAGGGACATGCATAAGCATGAAAATAATGTTATGTGTTCATGATAATGCAGGTTGTTAAAATCTAAATGGCTTTTTTGCTGTTAACAGTGACAATTCTGAGAGCTACGATGATTGCAACTCAGATAAAGATCCTGAATTTCAAGTATTTAGTAAAGCTTGGTTTTAGTTTCTTTATATTCTTTGAATAAATGTTCGCGAGTAAAAAATAGTAAGGGATGTACTTAACATTGTTTACATCCACGTTCACTTTGCATAAAAACTTGAAATTTTTTACTTGCAAACATGAAAATAAATTCTCTCCAGCGCTATATTATTATTTTTATTTAAACGTTTTAGAAAACCTGAAAGATGTAAAATAATTTTGGGAATTGATTCCGGCTGTTTACCACAAATGGTATCTAACTTTAAAATGAATTCCTAGTACCTACCAAATTATCTTAAGTCAACACCACACGTTATGTTAAACTATTTCAAATATTTAAGGTAAACAATGTTAAGTTGTAGTTCATACTTTCATACTTTTTACTTTTCATACATATTAACAACATATTCAGCTAGTTTTAACATGTTCATACTCTTAAGGCGCATTTAAATCAAAGCGAACACGAACGAACGAACGAAGGAACGAATTCGTAGGTGTTCGCTTGGTCATTCGTTCGCTACAAAGTTCGCCATTTACATTGAAGCGAACGTTCGCATTCGTTGATGATCCGAAGTGCATATTGCCCGCAGATGTATAGATGGGCCAGTCACATTGTGTTTAAGTTTATTGTCCTGTTTCTTGCTGGGTAAATTTTAATCTTGTTGGGTAATAGCTTATAAAATGCAATGTGTGTTCTATAAGGAAAATAATATGTCATATTCATAAATAATATAGGTAAAAATTTTGATACGACTTCAATAATTTCATCTTGTTCTGTTTCTATTCTATAATTATCTATGTATTTAATTTAAACAATTTGATTTTAATAAGTAAAATAAAATAAAAATTATTTCCAGACTCAAACATAATTTATTCAGGCATTTTTTATTATTTTGTTGAAAATTTTGATGATAAGTTTTATTTATTAATATTTTATTTAAATCTGGCATTATCAACTAAAGTTGGAAATAAATAAAACGTCCAAAAATGTCTAGCAATTATAAATTCATATTTCTTCTTCTTCGTAAGATGCCGTGCATTTCTGCGTAGGCGTCCACTGTACATTGTCTTGTTTATAAAATATTACAAAGCATTTCATAGCCGTTGGATTCTTGTCTACTGGCGGTGGGGATTACGCAGCCATGACATCTTTTTCCCAGACCCCTCTTACCCTCTATCTTTGTATATCAGTTGCTGAAAAGTGTATCGTTCCCCTCGTAACATATGCTTCAAGTATGCAGTCTTCTTCCTTTTAACATAATTAAAAAGTTCCCTATCCTGTAAACCCGCTCTTCTTAGTACTTAATCGTTTCTGACTCTGTCCGTCCATGATATTCTAAGCATTCGACGTAGGCACCACATTTCAAACACTTCAAATTTGTTAATGGAACTGGCCTTTAACGTCCATGCTTCCATTCCGCACAAGAGCACAGGTCAAATGTAACACTTTTTAGCATATAAATTACTGACAAAAAATTTGTATTCATATTTCTAATAATGACAAAAGTAATGACAAAAAAATTATCTTCTTAAAATAATTTTGAATTCAACATATTTAGGTAGGTAGGTAGTACCTGTATAAAGTGCTTCGAACTAATGCACGCAATCTGTATCAACAGACAGGTAGTTGGTATTACACGCTGTTTGAGGGAGCATAGAGAATAATATATTAAAGAACCAGCTTTCTTAAAATTCTTCCTCGAAAAAGTTGCTTGCTCTTGGTATTATGACTATATTATGTTCAAATAATAAATTGTTAAATTGGTGTATCAAAATAAATTTGCTTTTAATTAATTTTAGCAATTAATTTGATTTGCTAACCTCATTAGTCTTTCTGGGTTGAAATTTATCCAATAAAAACATTAGGCTTTTAAAAGCAAACTACTTCGAACCCTCTTTTTGTCTTTCTCGTCTAAATGATACCAGAAGCTAATTCATTTTTTTAGTTCAGAGACATCACAACCCATTCTTATAGAAATATTATATCAAGCATCAGTTTTTCTGTTTATTATTTTATATAGCTTCGATTTCGGGTTTCATAGGCATTCTTCATTTCTATATAACTCAATTAATTGAAGTATCTTTTCATTGGTCCATTCCATATTGCAAAATTATGTTTTCACGTCTACACAATAAACAACCCTCTCAAACTAATGTTTGTAAATAAATTAAATCAGTACTTTAAACGAATTCGTTCGCTACCGTCTATCCACTGTCCACATTGAATAACGAACGAAATCCTTCGATGATTCGCTAATAGGGCTTTTCATCGATTGTCATTTGTTTCGAGCTTCTGTCATGTGTCACATAATATTAATACATCTACGTCATACGTCTTTGGTTTGTATTATTGTATATATCAATAACGTATGTCGTAGATATATTAATATTATGTGACACATGACAGAAGCTCGAAACAAATGACTGTGAATGAAAAGCCCTATTTACCGACATCGGTTGGAACATGTGCGAATGCGAACGAATTCGTTCGATCGTGCTCGATTCGCTGTACAAATACAATAAAGTTAACGAACGAATTCGTTCGTTCGTTCGTGTTCGCTTTGATTTAAATGCGCCTTTATATTTTTTAATAAAAAATATAAGAACATTTTTTTCAAATTCAACACTTTAAAACTCAAAATTTCTTTACTGCCCCTTACCATTTTTTACTGCCGGACCCCTCAACTTTTACTAAAACTACCTTAGAACTTTAGTGTTTCACCCAATTTTGGGTATTGGGGTACTTAATAAACCTTCAAAATTTGAGACCGATCCATTAATTAGTTTAAAAGTTATTCTAATTGTTTATCCCAGAGACCTTTATTTTGCAATAACATAAGACAGAAAATAATAAAGATGGGGCAATTCTGCGTATGTCAAATGAAAGTAGAAAACTAATGCTATCAAAATGTACTAAAAAAGATAAAAAATTATTTAATATAGTCATAATCCTAATGCCAAATTTGTGAAATTTTGTAGTTTATAAACATTTAGAATAACTATAAAAATATTGTCCGTAGAAAAAATCATTTTACATATTAGAAAAGCTGGTATTTTACACGAATTTTTAAAAATGTAGTTTAATTGGTGACTAGTCGTGGTAAGTGAAGGGGGAGCTGGGAGCCGACAAATGCACGAGTTCAAAAACTAAAAAAGGCAACTTAAAACTATTATTATTTTTTATATCTCGGGATCCACTGAATGTATTTTGATCGTTCTTTTTTTAATTCGTATGTAATTTTTCCGTACATTACAAATATGCAATTGGTCTAGACATTTATTAATTATTAAACAATCTAATTTGTTTAAACAATTTTTGAAAAAATAATTTTTTCCCAAAAATCCATGATTTTAATCATACTATCGTTATTAATCATAGAAAAGATTTATTTTATTTAGTTAACTTTAATAAATAAATGATCTTCAATAAATAATTATCTAATAAAAATCATTAAAGTGTTAACTTTTTCTATGATCATTAATGATACTATGATTAAAAAATAGATTTTTGTGAAAAAAATTTTTTTTTCAAGAATTGTTTAAACAAATTAGACTGTTTATTACTTAACAAATATTTAAAAAAAGTGCATATTTGTAATGTACGTAGAAATTACATACAATTAAAAAAGAAAGATCAAAATCCATTGAGTTTATCCGGAGATACAGAAAATTATATTCGTTTGAAATTGCTTTTCGGTATTTTAACTCGGTGGATTTGTGGGTTCCCCGTAGTAATCGTTTGAACGGCATTTTTGAAAAATCGTAGAGGGTTGTGTGAAGGTACAATGTTTGTGCAAACATTTTAAGAATAAAAGCCCCATTCTTTAAAATGGCATTAATGAGATTCCTTAATTATTATATTATACAAATTAGCTGTGAATAAAAAAACCATAATATAATAATAATAATAATAATAATAATGCTTATCAACACTAATTAATTATGTTATTTCTAATCCGCAGGATATACCATCATTCCTAACTCAGGGAACCACTTATTTAATACCGAAGGATCAAAATAACACCCAAGATCCAGCAAAATACCGCCCAATTACTTGTCTTCCAACTTTGTATAAATTGGTCACATCCTGTGTAGCCCGGCGTATCTACCAACACTGTGCGCTGAACAATATCATAGAGCCTCAACAGAAAGGATGCGCTAAGGGTTCCATGGGCTGCAAAGAACAACTTATCATCGACTCAGTCATTTCTAATCAAGCATATTCCAAAAAGAGGAACCTATTTACTGCTTTTATTGATTACAAGAAGGCCTTTGATTCAGTGCCGCATGAATGGCTTATAGATATATTGAGAATATGTAAAGTCGATGATAATATAGTGACCTTTTTACAACATATAATGACAGAGTGGAAAACTAGAATTCACCTTCAAATACCTGATGAAAGTAACATCGAAACTGAAAATATCGCAATCAGCCGGGGCCTGTTTCAAGGAGATTCGTTGAGTCCTCTGTGGTTCTGGCTAGCTATGAACCCACTATCTCAGCTACTGAACTCCACAGATGCAGGTTTTAGCATCAAAAATAACAACAATGTGGTGGCGAAGCTTAATCATTTATTGTACATGGATGATTTGAAATTAATGGCTTCCACTCGAAACCAACTCGACGAGATGCTAAAAACTGTAGAAACTTTTTCTAATGATATTAGTATGCACTTCGGACTAGACAAGTGCCGTATTTTAAATATAGTCAGAGGAAAAGTACAGCCCGGAGGATTCGATATGCAAAATGGCCAGAACATCGAGGCCATGGGTGAAAACGATATGTACAAATATCTTGGAGTAAAGCAAGCGCGGAAAATTGACCATAAACAAATGAAAACAGAGATAACTACTGAGTTTATACGAAGGGTAAAACAGCTGCTTCGCTCACACCTTAACAGTAGAAATTTGTTTAAGGCACTAAACACCTACGCATGTTCCGCGCTTAGCTACTCATTTGGTATTGTTAAGTGGACAAAAACAGATATAGAAGCTCTTCAGCGAAAAGTGCGAACACACCTCACAAAGGCACAAAAACACCATCCTAAAAGTGCAGTAGAAAGAACAACATTACCACGGAATCTAGGAGGAAGAGGACTTATGGATATAGGTGAGCAATTAGATAAACAAATTGCTAATTTAAGAACTTATTTTCAGATGCAGGCTGAGAAATCTACTCTGCATCGCGCTATCTGCGCAGTAGATGACACAACACCGATCAAATTGAGGGAACCAGAAATGCGCATAAACCACCTTACTAAGGACGAAAAAGTGCGCGCCTGGATGGGTAAACCTCTGCACGGGCGACATCCCAATGAGGTCAGCCAAGACTATGTCGACAATATAGCCTCGAACTACTGGTTGACATCAGGAAAGATGTTCCCTGAAACGGAGGGTTCATTACTGGTCATTCAGGATCAGGTTATACCAACCAGAAATTACCTGAATTATATCATCAAAGATCCTCAGGTTCAAAACGACAGATGCCGATATGGATGTCAAGCCCAAGAAACCACCCAACATCTTACAGGGGGCTGCCAGGCATTTGCTGCAACTGAATACAAGGAACGGCATCATGCAGTAGCAAAAATCCTTCATCAAGAGATAGCTATCAAGCTGGGACTTCTCCAAACAGACCATCTCCCGTATTATCAATACGTCCCTGACAGTATGCTTGAGGATGGCAACTACAAGCTATACTGGGACCGCACTGTGCTCACAGACCAAACAGTGGCACATAATAGACCAAATCTCGTACTAGTTAATAAATTAACAAGACAAACAACACTAATTAATGTGGCGATACCTAACAACAATAATCTACGTAGTAAATTTACTGAAAAGATCGCCAAATACAGAGATCTAGAAATTCAAATACGAAGGCAATGGAGAATGCAAAGTACCCAGACGATACCGATTATTATTTCTACAACTGGAGTCATTCCGAAGACCCTCCTCGAAAGCATAAAAAAGCTGGGTCTGAATGAACATCTTTATAAGACCATGCAGAAAGCTGTACTACTCGCGACGGCCAGATGCGTACGAAAATTTCTGGGAGATACACCTGCATTCCAAGTCACCAAGGGCTCGATAACACGGAAAGAGTCCCACCAGAGCTCAATCCTTTTGATACCGTAGGTATCTGGGATGAGTCAATTTTCCCCTTAGAGGGAGTCTGAGCCGTATAGCTAAATCTGAAATAATAATAATAACTCCTGTGGGAGTTTTTGTCAGTTCTTCTATCAGGCGCGGCCTCCTGCGAATGGGGGATGCTTTCTGGGTATTCGTAGCGCCAATACCCAGAGAGTAGCAGGGATACTTGCCGTGGAACAAAAACTGACACCTGGCAGTAGGTATAAAATGCACACCCATTAATATGGAGAATTCTGATTTATGTTTAGGATCGCTGCCTGGGGATCGCCAGGGCACGTCTGGAGCCGGCGCTGGACGTGACAGCACGCGGGACGTCGGTGGCAGGGTGTTGAGGAGGCGGGCCCCAGTCACACAACCAGCTACAGCCGAACAACAACAACAACCACAAGTGAGCCAAACAACAGCAAGAGCTCCACTCGCTGAAGGTGCTGCGCTGGAACATCAGTCGGCGCTCACTCAAGCGGGACGACCGAGGCAGCGCATGAAATGGACTGTGTCCATTAACGAAAACATTTTGCGCTTCTACTACAAGGTGACAAACCTCGGCCAAGAAACAATCGGCTACCGACAACAGCTGTATGCCGAATTTTGCAGGACGTACCCAGATATTCAAGTATCGGAGCAACGAGTATCAGACCAATACCGGGTAATTATAAGAAATAACCTTATCCCAGAGACTAGACGCAATATCATCAGAAGCGAAGTCGAACGGGAGATTCATAACGATGTTGTAATTGAAGATCAAGTCCCCAATGAAGTTCATGAGCAGATTCCTGAGCTTGCCATACAAGAAACTCAACCTGACAATACAGAGCAGGAAAACAACGAGCTACATGATAACCTAGTAAGCGAAATGACACGTGCTGTACAGGAGTTTAATGGAACTAACCCACTTAGCAGACCACCGCTACCACGAATAAACTCTTGTAAGAAACTAGGGGCGCTGTTACAAATTGTGAACACTGAAGTCCTACCCAATTATGTCTTAGAAGCCCACACATTAGAATATTTGCACATGCTAATCTACTGTGCAGCAACAGCAATTGCTAATGTAATGGGCGTTAAGATCAGAACACGACGGGGTACTAACAACGGAAGGACTGGTAACAGAATTGCACCCTGGGAAAAAATACTGCTCGGAAAGATTGAATTGCTGCGTAGGGATATTGGTCAAGTCACAGAATATATACGAGGTGTAAGAAGTACAAGAGTCATCAGGTGAGCTGAAGAAATAATACGGAATACTGCAAGACACTCAAGATACGATCCAGAAAGCAACACAGCCCAACAGTGCCTGGATACATTAAAACAAAGACTCTCAGTTTATTTAGGACGACTAAGAAGGTACAAAGTGAGTAACAACCGAAAATCCGACAATGCCCTTTTTGAGACTGCTGAGAAGGCGTTCTATCGGAAACTCAATTTCACCGTAGAAAATCTCGATAAGTCTTACCCAAGCCAAGAAGAAATTCATGAGTTTTGGGGAAATCAACTTTCCACACCAGCTGCTCTTAACAACAATGCTGGATGGATAGAAGATACGGCACAGAACTGCCAACACTACACTACTACTCTCTACGAACCCTTCACCACTGACGAAGTCTCAAATATCATCAAAGAGCTTCATAACTGGAAATCTCCTGGACCAGACGGAGCTCAAAACTTTTGGCTCAAGAAGTTCTCGAGTGCTCATGAATGCTTATCAACACTAATTAATCATGTTATTTCTAATCCGCAGGATATACCATCATTACTAACTCAGGGAAACACTTATTTAATACCGAAGGATCAAAATAACACCCAAGATCCAGCAAAATACCGCCCAATTACTTGCCTTCCAACTTTGTATAAATTGGTCACATTCTGTGTAGCCCGGCGTATCTACCAACACTGTGCTCTGAACAATATCATAGAGCCTCAACAGAAAGGATGCGCTAAGGGTTCCATGGGTTGCAAAGAACAACTTATCATCGACTCAGTCATTTCTAATCAAGCATATTCCAAAAAGAGGAATCTATTTACTGCTTTTATTGATTACAAGAAGGCCTTTGATTCAGTGCCGCATGAATGGCTTATAGATATATTGAGAATATATAAAGTCGATGATAATATAGTGACCTTTTTACAACATATAATGACAGAGTGGAAAACTAGAATTCACCTTCAAATACCTGGTGAAAGTAACATCGAAACTGAAAATATCGTAATCAGCCGGGGCCTGTTTCAAGGAGATTCGTTGAGTCCTCTGTGGTTCTGTCTAGCTATGAACCCACTATCTCAGCTATTGAACTCCTCAGATGCAGGTTTTAGCATCAAAAATAACAAAAATGTGGTGGCGAAGCTTAATCATTTATTGTACATGGATGATTTGGAATTAATGGCTTCCACTCGAAACCAACTAGACGAGATGCTAGAAACTGTAGAAACTTTTTCTAATGATATTAATATGCACTTCGGACTAGATAAGTGTCGTATTTTAAATATAGTCAGAGGAAAAGTACAGTCCGGGGGATTCGATATGCAAAATGGCCAGAACATCGAGGCCATGGGTGAAAACGATATGTATAAATATCTTGGAGTAAAGCAAGCGCGGAAAATTGACCATAAACAAATGAAAACAGAGATAACTACTGAGTTTATATGAAGGATAAAACAGCTGCTTCGCTCACACCTTAACAGTAGAAATTTGTTTAAGGCACTAAACACCTACGCATGTTCCGCGCTTAGCTACTCATTTGGTATTGTTAAGTGGACAAAAACAGATATAGAAGCTCTTCAGCGAAAAGTACGAACACACCTCACAAAGGCACAAAAACACCATCCTAAAAGTGCAGTAGAAAGAACAACATTACCACGGATTCTAGGAGGAAGAGGACTTATGGATATAGGTGAGCAATTAGATAAACAAATTGCTAATTTAAGAACTTATTTTCAGATGCAGGCTGAGA
The DNA here is from genome assembly GCF_917563875.1 of Diabrotica virgifera virgifera. Lineage (NCBI taxonomy): Eukaryota > Metazoa > Arthropoda > Insecta > Coleoptera > Chrysomelidae > Diabrotica > Diabrotica virgifera. The sequence goes on along the minus strand of NC_065443.1, from coordinate 164,209,906 downwards.
AATCTACTCTGCATCGCGCTATCTGCGCAGTAGATGACACAACACCGATCAAACTGAGGGAACCAGAAATGCGCATAAACCACCTTACTAAGGACGAAAAAGTGCGCGCCTGGATGGGTAAACCTCTGCACGGGCGACATCCTAATGAGGTCAGCCAAGATTATGTCGACAATATAGCGTCGAACTACTGGTTGACATCAGGAAGGATGTTCCCTGAGACGGAGGGTTCATTACTGGCCATTCAGGATCAGGTTATACCAACCAGAAATTACCTGAAATATATCATCAAAGACCCTCAGGTTCAAAACGACAGATGCCGATATGGATGTCAAGCCTAAGAAACCATCCAACATCTTACAGGGGGCTGCCAGGCATTTGCTGCAACTGAATACAAGGAACGGCATGACGCAGTGGGAAAAATCCTTCATCAAGAGATAGCTATCAAGCTGGGACTTCTCCAAACAGAGCATCTCCCGTATTATCAATACGTCCCTGAGAGTATGCTTGAGGATGGCAACTACAAGCTATACTGGGACCGCACTGTGCTCACAGACCAAACAGTGGCACATAATAGACCAGATCTCGTACTAGTTAATAAATTAACAAGACAAACAACACTAATTGATGTGGCGATACCTAACAACAATAATCTACGTAGTAAATTTACTGAAAAGATCGCCAAGTACAGAGATCTAGAAATTCAAATACGGAGGCAATGGAGAATGCAAAGTACCCAGACGATACCGATTATTATGTCTACCACTGGAGTCATTCCGAAGAACCTCCTCGAAAGCATAAAAAAGCTGGGTCTGAATGAACATCTTTATAAGACCATGCAGAAAGCTGTACTACTCGCGACGGCCAGATGCGTACGAAAATTTCTGGGAGATACACCTGCATTTCAAGTCACCTAGGACTCGATAACACGGAAAGAGTCCCACCAGAGCTCAATCCTTTTGATACCGTAGGTATCTGGGATGAGTCAATTTTCCCCTTAGAGGGAGTGTGAGCCGTATGGCTAAATCTGGATAATAATAATAATAATAATGTACAAAGAGTTAAAGAGGTAATCTGTACAAGAGTTTAATGGAACAAATCCACTTAGCAGACCACCGCTACCACGAATAAACTCTTGTAAGAGACTAGGTGTGCTGTTACAAATTGTGAACACTGAAGTCCTACTCAATTATGTCGTAGAAGCCCACACATTAGAGTATCTGCACATGCTAATCTACTGTGCAGCAACAGCAATTGCTAATGTAATGGGCATTAAGATCAGAACACGACGGGGTTCTAATAACGGAAGGACTGGTAGCAGAATTGCACCCTGGGAAAAAAGACTGCTCGGAAAGATTGAATGGCTGCGTAGGGATATTGGTCAAGTCACAGAATATATACGAGGTGTAAGAAGTACAAGAGTCATCAGGAGAGCTGAAGAAATAATACGGAATACTGCAAGACACTCAAGATACGATCCAGAAAACAACACAGCCCAACAGTGCCTGGATACGTTAAAACAAAGACTCTCGGTTTATTCAGGACGACTAAGAAGGTACAAAGTGAGTAACAACCGAAAATCCGACAATGCCCTTTTTGAGACTGCTGAGAAGGCGTTCTATCGAAAACTCAATTCCACCGTAGAAAATCTCGATAAGTCTTATCCAAGCCAAGAAGAAATTCATGAGTTTTGTGGAAATCAACTTTCCACACCAGCTGCTCTTAACAACAATGCTGGATGGATAGAAGATACGGCACAGAACTGCCAACACTACACTACTACTCTCTACGAACCCTTCACCACTGAAGAAGTTTCAAATATCATCAAAGAGCTTCATAACTGGAAATCTCCTGGACCAGACGGAGTAAAACTTTTGGCTCAAGCAGTTTTGCAGTGCTTATGAATGCTTATCAACATTAATTAATTATGTTATTTCTCATCCGCAGGATATACCATCATTCCTAACTCAGGGAACCACTTATTTAATACCGAAGGATCAAAATAACACCCAAGATCCAGCAAAATACCGCCCAATTACTTGTCTTCCAATTTTGTATAAATTGGTCACATCCTGTGTAGCCCGGCGTATCTACCAACACTGTGCGCTGAACAATATTATAGAGCCTCAACAGAAAGGATCCGCTAAGGGTTCCATGGGCTGCAAAGAACAACTTATCATCGACTCAGTCATTTCTAATCAAGCATATTCCAAAAAGAGGAACCTATTTACTGCTTTTATTGATTACAAGAAGGCCTTTGATTCAGTGCCGCATGAATGGCTTATAGATATATTGAGAATATATAAAGTCGATGATAATATAGTGACCTTTTTACAACATACAATGACAGAGTGGAAAACTAGAATTCACCTTCAAATAGCTGGTGAAAGTAACATCGAAACTGAAAATATCGCAATTAGCCGGGGCCTGTTTCAAGGAGATCCGTTGAGTCCACTGTGGTTCTGTCTAGCTATGAACTCACTATCTCAGCTATTGAACTCCACAGATGCAGGTTTTAGCATAAAAAATAACAACAATGTGGTGGCGAAGCTTAATCCTTTATTGTACATGGATGATTTGAAATTAATGGCTTCCACTCGAAACCAACTCGACGAGATGCTAAAAACTGTAGAAAATTTTCTAATGATATTAGTATGCACTTCGGACTAGACAAGTGCCGTATTTTAAATATAGTCAGAGGAAAAGTACACCCCGGAGGATTCGATATGCAAAATGGTCAGAACATCGAGGCCATGGGTGAAAACGATATGTATAAATATCTTGGAGTAAAGCAAGCGCGGAAAATTGACCACAAACAATTGAAAACAGAGATAACTACTGAGTTTATACGAAGGGTAAAACAGCTGCTTCGCTCACAGCTTAAGAGTAGAAATTTGTTTAAGGCACTAAATACCTACGCATGTTCCGCGGTTAGCTACTCATTTGGTATTGTTAAGTGGACAAAAACAGATATAGAAGCTCTTCAGCGAAAAGTACGAACACACCTCACAAAGGCACAAAAACACCATCCTAAAAGTGCAGTAGAAAGAACAACATTACCACGGAATCTAGGAGGAAGAGGACTTATGGATATAGGTGAGCAATTAGATAAACAAATTGCTAATTTAAGAACTTATTTTCAGATGCAGGCTGAGACATCTACTCTACATCGCGCTATCTGCGCAGTAGATGACACAACACCGATCAAACTGAGGGAACCAGAAATGCGCATAAACCACCTTACTAAGGACGAAAAAGTGCGCGCCTGGATGGGTAAACCTCTGCACGGGCGACATCCCAATGAGGTCAGCCAAGATTATGTCGACAATATAGCGTCGAACTACTGGTTGACATTAGGAAAGATGTTCCCTGAAACGGAGGGTTCATTACTGGCCATTCAGGATCAGGGTATACCAACCAGAAATTACCTGAAATATATCATCAAAGACCCTCAGGTTCAAAACGACAGATGCCGATATGGATGTCAAGCCCAAGAAACCATCCAGCATCTTACAGGGGGCTGCCAGGCATTTGCTGCAACTGAATACAAGGAACGGCATGATGCAGTAGGGAAAATCCTTCATCAAGAGATAGCTATCAAGCTGGGATTTCTCCAAACAGACCATCTCCCGTATTATCAATACGTTCCTGAGAGTATGCTTGAGGATGGCAACTACAAGCTATACTGGGACCGCACTGTGCTCACAGACCAAACAGTGGCACATAATAGACCAGATCTCGTACTAGTTAATAAATTAAGAAGACAAACAACACTAATTGATGTGGCGATACCTAACAACAATAATCTACGTAGTAAATTTACTGAAAAGATCGCCAAATACAGAGATCTAGAAATTCAAATACGAAGGCAATGGAGAATGCAAAGTACCCAGACGATACCGATTATTATTTCTACTACTGGAGTCATTCCGAAGACCCTCCTCGAAAGCATAAAAAAGCTGGGTCTGAATGAACATCTTTATAAGACCATGCAGAAAGCTGTACTACTCGCGACGGCCAGATGCGTACGAAAATTTCTGGGAGATAAACCTGCATTCCAAGTCACCTAGGGCTCGATAACACGGAAAGAGTCCCACCAGAGCTCAATCCTTTTGATACCGTAGGTATCTGGGATGAGTCAATTTTCCCCTTAGAGGGAGTGTTAGCCGTACGGCTAAATCTGATAATAATAATAATAATCGGTGGCAGGGTGTTGAGGAAGCGGGCCCCTGTCACACAACCAGCTACAGCCCAACAAAAACAACAACCACAAGCGAGCCAAACAACAGCATGAGCTCCACTCGTTGAAGGTGCTGCGCTGGAACATCAGCCGGCGCTCACTCAAGCGGGACGACCGAGGCAGCGCATGTAATGGACTGTGTCCATTAACTAAAGCATTTTGCGCTTCTATTATAAGGTGACAAACCTCGGTCAAGAAACGATCGGCTACAGACAACAGTTGTATGCCGAATTTTGCAGGGAGTACCCATATATTCAGGTATCGGAGCAAAGAGTATCAGATCAATACCGGGTAATCATAAGAAACAACCTTATCCCAGAGGCTAGACGCAATACGATCAAAAGCGAGGTCGAACGGGAGATTAACAACCAAGTGCTAGTTTTAGATCAAGTCCCTAATGAAATCCTTGATGAGAAGATTCCTGAGATTCCCATACCAGAGGCTCAACCTGACAATACCCAGCAGGAAAACAACGAGTTTCGCGATAGTCTAGCAAACAAAATGGCTCGTGCCGTACAAGAGTTTAATGGAAAAAATCCACTTAGCAGACGACCGCTACCACGAATAAACTCTTGTAAGAAACTAGGTGCGCTGTTACAAATTGTGAACACTGAAGTCCTACCCAACTATCTTGTAGAAGCCCACACATTGGAGTATCTGCATATGCTAATCTACTGTGCAGCAACAGCAATTGCTAATGTAATGGGCGTTAAGATCAGAACACGACGGGGTACTAATAACGGAAGGATTGGTAACAGAATTGCACCCTGGGAAAAAAGACTTCTCGGATAAATTGAATTACTGCGAAGGGATATTGGTCAAGTCACAGAATATATAAGAGGTGTATCAAGTAGAAAAGTCATTAAGAGAGCTGAAGAAATAATGCGGAGCATTGTAAGACACTCGAGATAAGATCCAGAAAATAATACAGCCCAACAGTGCCTGGATACATTAAAACAAAAACTCTCCGTCTATTCAGGACGATTAAGAAGGTATAAAGTTAGTAACAACCGAAAATGTGACAACGCACTTTTTGAGAACTCTGAGAAGGCGTTCTACCGAAAACTCAATTCCACCGTAGAAAGCGTCGACAAGTCTTACCCAAGCCAAGGAGAGATTTATGAGTTTTGGGGAAATCAACTTTCCACACCAGCTGCTTTTAACAACAATGCTGGCTGGATAGAAGATACGACGCACAACTGTCACCACTACGTCACTGCTAACTACGAACCATTCACGACTGAAGAAGTCTCAAATGTCATCAAAGAGCTTCATAACTGGAAATCTCCTGGACCAGACGGAGTTCAGAACTTCTGGCTTAAAAAGTTTTGGAGTATTCATGAGCGTTTATCAACATTAATTAATCATGTTATTTCTAATCCGCAGGAATTACCGTAATTTCTAACTCAGGGAACTACTTATTTAATACCCAAGGATCAAGATAACACCCAAGATCCATCCAAGTACCGTCCAATTACTTGTCTTCCAACTTTGTATAAATTGGTCACATCCTGTGTAACCCGGCGTATCTACCAACACTGTGCTCTAAACAATATCATAGAACCTCAACAGAAAGGATGCGCTAAGGGTTCCATGGGTTGCAAAGAAAAGCTTATCATCGACTCAGTCATTTCTAACCAGGCATTCGCTAAAAAAAGGAACCTTTTTACTGCTTTTATTGACTATAAAAAGGCCTTTGATTCAGTACCGCAGGAATGGCTAATAGATATATTGAAAATATACAAAGTCGATGATAACATAGTGACCTTTTTAAGACATACAGTCAAACCCGCCTATTGGAGTAGCCTTGGTGCCAAGGAAAAGTATTCCCATAACCGGGATATTCTGATAACCGATCATTGGTGGCTAGTAAAAACGTTTCGGGACATCAAATTCCTATTCCTTAAACCGGGATATTCCTTTAACAGGTATTTAAATAAGTGGGTTCGACTGTATAATGAGAGATTGGAAGACTAAAATTCACCTCCAAATACCTGGTGAAAACAATATCGAAACCGAAAATATCGCAATCAACCGGGGCCGGTTTCAAGGAGACTCGTTGAGCCCACTGTGGTTCTGTTTAGCTTTGAACCCCCTTTCCCAGCTATTAAATTCCACTGACTCAGGTTTTAGCATTAAAAGCAATAATAGTGTAGTAGCGAAGCTCAATCATCTGTATATGGATGATTTGAAATTAATGGCTTCCACTCGAGAACACCTAGAAGAGATGTTAAAAACTGTAGAAACATTCTCTAATGATATTAGTATGCACTTCGGTCTAGACAAATGCCGTGTTTTGAATATAGTCAGAGGAAAGGTACAGGCCGGTGCATTCGATATGCAAAATGGCCAGAACATCGAGGCCATGAGCGATAACGATATGTAAAAATATCTTGGAGTAAAGCAGGCGCGGAAAATTGACCATAAGCAAATGAAAGCTGATATAACTACTGAGTTCATAAGAAGGGTAAAACAGCTGCTTCGTTCACAGCTTAACAGTAAAAATTTGTTTAAGGCACTAAACACCTACACTTGTTCCGCGCTTAGCTATTCATTTGGTATTGTTAAGTGGACAAAAACGGATATAGAAAATCTTCAGCGAAAAGTACGAACACACCTCACAAAGGCACAAAAACACCACCCTAAAAGTTCAGTAGAACGAACGACATTACCCCGGTGTTTAGGAGGAAGAGGACTTATGGATATAGGTGAGCAATTAGATAAATAGATTGCTAATTTAAGAACTTATTTTCAGATGCAGGCTGAGACATCTACTCTACACCGCGCAATTTGCGCAGTAGATGACACAACACTGATCAAACTGAGGGAACCAGAAATGCGCATAAACCACCTTACTAAGGACGAAAAACTGCGCACCTGGATGGGTAAACCTCTGCACGGGCGACATCCCAATGAGGTCAGCCAAGACTATGTCGACAATAGAGCGTCGAACTATTGGTTGACATCAGGAAAGATGTTCCCTGAAACGGAGGGTTTATTACTAGCCATTCAGGATCAGGTTATACCAACTAGAAATTACCTGAAATATATCATAAAAGACCCTCATGTTCAAAACGACAGATGCCGATATGGATGTCAAGCCCAAGAAACCATCCAACATCTTACAGGAGGCTGCCAGGCATTTGCCGCAACTGAGTACAAGGAACGGCATGACGCAGTGGGAAAAATCCTTCATCAGGAGATAGCTATCAAGCTGGGACTTCTCCAAACCGACCATCTCCCATATTATCAATACGTCCCTGAGAGTATGCTTGAGGATGGCAACTACAAGCTATACTGGGACCGCACTGTGCTCACAGACCAAGCAGTGGCGCATAATAGACCAGATCTCGTATTAGTCAATAAAATAACGAAACAAACAACCCTCATGGATGTGGCGATTCCTAACAACAATAATCTACGTACTAAATTTACAGAAAAGATCGCCAAGTACAGAGATCTCGAAATTCAAATACGGAGACAATGGAGAATGCAAAGTACCCAGACGATACCGATTATTATGTCTACTACTGGAGTCATTCCGAAGACCCTCCTCGAAAGCATAAAAAAGCTGGTTCTTAATGAACATCTTTATAAGACCATGCAGAAAGCAGTACTACTCGCAACGGCCAGATGCGTACGAAAATTTTTGGGAGATACACCTGCATACCAAGTCACCTAGGGCTCGATAACACGGAAGGAGTCCCATCAGAGCTCAATCCTTTTGATACCGTAGGTATCTGGGATGAGTCAATTTTCCCCTTAGAGGGAGTGCGAGCCGTATGGCTAATTCTGGATAATAATTATAATAATTTAATAATATTATATAAATAAATAAATAAATATTATAATAATAATAATAATAACTCCTGTGGGAGTTTTTTCCCTGTGGGGGTTTTTCGTCAGTTCTTCTATCAGGCGCGGCCCCCTGCGAATGGGGGATGCTTTCTGGGTATTCGTATCGCCAATACCCAGAGAGTAGCAGGGATACTTGCCGTGGAACAAAAACTGACACCTGGCAGTAGGTATAAAATGCACACCCATTAATATGGAGAATTCTGATTTATGTTTAGGATCGCTGCCTGGGGATCGCCAGGGCACGTCTGGAGCCGGCGCTGGACGTGACAGCACGTGGGACGTCGGTGGCAGGGTGTTGAGGAGGCGGGCCCCTGTCACACAACCAGCTACAGCCGAACAACAACAACAACCACAAGCGAGCCAAACAACAGCAAGAGCTCCACTCGCTGAAGGTGCTGCGCTGGAACATCAGTCGGCGCTCACTCAAGCGGGACGACCGAGGCAGCGCATGAAATGGACTGTGTCCATTAACGAAAGCATTTTGCGCTTCTATTATAAGGTGACAAACCTCGGTCAAGAAACGATCGGTTACAGACAACAGCTGTATGCCGAATTTTGCAGGGAGTACCCAGATATTCAAGTATCGGAGCAAAGAGTATCAGATCAATACCGGGTAATCATAAGAAACAACCTTATCCCAGAGGCAAGACGCAATACGACCAAAAGCGAAGTCGAACGGGAGATTAACAACCAAGGGCTAGTTTTAGATCAAGTCCCTAATGAAATCCTTGATGAGCAGATTCCTGAGATTCCCATACCAGAAGCTCAACCTGACAATACACAGCAGGAAAACAACAAGTTGCGCGATAGTCTAGCAAACGAAATGGCTCGTGCCGTACAAGAGTTTAATGGAACAAATCCACTTAGCAGACCACCGCTACCACGAATAAACTCTTGTAAGAAACTAGGTGCGCTGTTACAAATTGTGAACACTGAAGTCCTACCCAACTATGTCGTAGAAGCCCACACATTGGAGTATCTGCATATGCTAATCTACTGTGCAGCAACAGCAATTGCTAATGTAATGGGCGTTAAGATCAGAACACGACTGGGTACTAATAACGGAAGGACTGGTAACAGAATTACACCCTGGGAAAAAAGACTTCTCGGAAAAATTGAATTACTGCGTAGGGATATTGGTCAAGTCACAGAATATATAAGAGGTGTAACAAGTAGAAAAGTCATCAAGAGAGCTGAAGAAATAATGCGGAGTACTGCAAGACACTCGAGATACGATCCGGAAAATAACACAGCTCAACAGTGTCTGGATACATTAAAACAAAAGCTCTCCGTCGATTCAGGACGATTAAGAAGGATAAAGTTAGTAACAACCGAAAATGTGACAACGCACTTTTTGAGAACTCTGAGAAGGCGTTCTACCGAAAACTCAATTCCACCGTAGAAAGCGTCGACAAGTCTTACCCAAGCCAAGAAGAGATTTATGAGTTTTGGGGAAATCAACTTTCCACACCAGCTGCTTTTAACAACAATGCTGGCTGGATAGAAGATACGACGCACAACTGTCACCACTACGCCACTGCTAACTACGAACCATTCACGACTGAAGAAGTCTCAAATGTCATTAAAGAGCTTCATAACTGGAAATCTCCTGGACCAGACGGAGTTCAGAACTTCTGGCTTAAAAAGTTTTGGAGTATTCATGAGTGTTTATCAACATTAATTAATCATGTTATTTCTAATCCGCAGGAATTACCATCATTTCTAACTCAGGGAACTACTTATTTAATACCCAAGGATCAAAATAACACCCAAGAACCATCCAAGTACCGCCCAATTACTTGTCTTCCAACTTTGTATAAATTGGTCACATCCTGTGTAACCCGGCGTATCTACCAACACTGTGCTCTAAACAATATCATAGAACCTCAACAGAAAGGATGCGCTAAGGGTTCCATGGGTTGCAAAGAACAGCTTATCATCGACTCAGTCATTTCTAACCAGGCATTCGCTAAAAAAAGGAACCTTTTTACTGCTTTTATTGACTATAAAAAGGCCTTTGATTCAGTACCGCAGGAATGGCTAATAGATATATTGAAAATATACAAAGTCGATGATAACATAGTGACCTTTTTAAGACATACAGTCAAACCCGCCTATTGGAGTAGCCTTGGTGCCAAGGAAAAGTATTCCTATAACCCTTTTTCGTCTATTACCAAAAAGTTAAGCATTTTAATCAAATTTATGAGTAAGAATCTCATAAATCTTTTAAAAAACTTCCATATGGCGTTCGCGCAATATGTCTATCCTTATTGGTTGCTTAGAAAATTGCAACACAAATCATAAATTTTGAGTTTTTATAAAAAATATTCATAACTTATGTAAAAATTAACTTAGAACCTTCTTATTACACGGAATGCTGAGACATCTGGTGCTTAAATAATACTCTAAATTTCAAAGCACTTGGTCGAATAGTTTAAAAGTTATTTAAGTTGTTTATATCAAATTATTTTTTTTGCAACACTTAAGTCAGAAAATGATGAAGTTACAGTAATACTTTGGATAGTTTAAGAAAGAAGAATATTTACACTATTAATTTAATTTAAAAAAAATAACAAAAAATAATACTAAATTTTGCAAAATTAATTTGCAAGAACATGTGAGTTAAAAAAAGGGGGCTAACTTCGTCCCTAATTGTCCTAGGACAATTGTTTCTCTTTCTAAAAGTGTATAAAAATTCAATCTTTCTAAATATGAAAAAATAATTTTTCTAAGGGTAACGGTTAAAAAGTTATTCTAATTGTTTTTAAGTAAGCAAAAATCGACATGTTTTTGTAAAATTATTTTACACTGTTTAAAATTATTTTGTGTCATTTTTTTTAAATTAAGTTAATAGTATAAAGGTTCTTCTTTCATAAACTGTCCGAAGTATTACTGTAACTTCATAATTTTCTGACTTATAATGTTGCAAAAAAAATGAATTTGGGATAAACTAATTAAATAACTTTTAAACTATGTCACCAATTGCTTTGAAATTTAAAATATAATTTTAGCACAGGAAGTCCCAGCATTTCGTGTAATAAGAAGGTTCTAACTTAATTTTTACATAAGTTATGAACATTTTTAAAATCTCAAAATATATGACTTATTTTGCAATTTTATAATAGGATATTGCTCGGAGAATAGGCCATTTTTGGGAAAAGTTATTTACCAGCAATTTTATTGCTGTAATCGAAGCTTATGTTTATATATATATATATATATATATATATATATATATATATATATATATATATAAGATTATGGTATTCTTGACTGTATATTCAAATATCAAGCAGTGATTCTTGAGGATGCAGTCTATTTTGGCCCACAAGATATATATATATATATATATATATATATATATATATATATATATATATATATATATTTATTTTTAGCATCTTATGACGTCCCCCCATGTTAAACCGTAGTCTCTCGTGGCTTCCAGGTCTTCGTGAACTCCGATATACGGTTGCCACGAGGACTTTCCCTAAAATGTATCGCAAATGAAAGGTACCACTTCCTACAATGCTTACACAAAATATTGGCCGGACGTCCTCAGTCACGTTATCTGTATAATAATATACACATTACTTGGAGCAATTGCCGTCAGGCGCGCCATGTTCGCTTGCTGTATATCTAAAATCACTTTAACGGTTTTGATGGCATCCAAATATATATTTATTCAGTTTGCGGTTGTAGTGGTCTCTGTATATTTGAGTTTATGTCCTCATGGCTTCCACTGCGCTGTTGTCACCTCAAATGTTGGAATTTAGACTTCGGATATTTTTATAATTGATTATTGTAGTATGTTGAAAAAAATATTGTTGTGATATATTAATGATATTTTTTTGTATAATTAACAATGTATTTTTTTTCACTGCAAAAATAAAAAATTAAAAAGTATGTTCATTAAAATTGATGAATTTATCATAACCAGTTGCCGAATCTGCTGGTCTAATTGCTCAATTGTAACATATTATAGAAGTGTTAAAATTGAGTTCTTAGTTTTTTATTACAAAACTTTTACCTCGACAGCGTAGGGTACAAGAGGACGGCTTAAGTAAAGTAAGTACAAAATTTTTAATATTATAATTGGTTCAACTAATAGGTGCAAAGGTGTCTGGAAAATAATAAAAATGTTTAAAACATTGCTTACTTATTTCATACACTCAATGTATTTTTTTATGTAAGGATACAGAAAATAATATTTTGAAAAATATTTAAAATATAGTAGTAAGTCTTAAATTTCACATTACATAAAGTAGTTAAGTCTGCTAGTCTACAAAATTAAAAACAAATAGAATACATAGTTAAAAAAAATTAAAGCACTCATGCCATACCAAACGAACTACATTCTTACATATTTTAAAAAGAAAAATCTTTAATTTTGCCCAACCCGACTAAACTATCGGCAGGTAAAAAGTCTGCAGTATGCGGGGGCCCTACTGTTGAAATAGATTAGAAAATTAAAATAAACGTGTCTACCATTATGAAATTCTAATTTGACACAAAAAACTGTATCCTGGATTAAGAACAAGTGTGTAGAATACTCTCGTGAATTAAGAAGCGTTTCTACTGTAGGGTGACCATATCATAAATTTGAATAAAACGGGACACATCCAAGCAGCAGTAGCGCACCTATAATTTTTCTCTGGGGGGAAGGGGGTTGGCTTGGGCGTCGAAATTTTTTTCTATATTTTGTGAAAGACAAGTTACATTTTCCTGCTATTATTTATATATTTTTCATATGCCCTGGGGGAAAGGGGGTTTAACTCCCAAACCCCCCCCTGGGTGCGCTACTGCCAAGAAGGGTTTGGAGCGATAATACACAAACAGGGATTGAAACACCGTCTTTTAGTTAATTTGGAACCTATAAATCCTTTTCAATTTTAAATGTGTAATTTACGTACGATCAAGACTGCGAAACGCAGAAAACTAAAAAACTACGCTAGAATGACGTGGATAAACAACCAATCCGTCAAAACAAAACAGGGAAGAATAAAAAATAGCCAGAAACACAGCAAACTCAACAAATAAAAAGAAGAAAAATGACGGGTTTCGCTGGAGGACATTAAAAAAGACAGAAAACCATCAAATATAACAATTTTACAAAAAAGTCGGATAAAAAAATACGTCCAGCATTAAAACAAGAGTACTAAAAAACAAAAAAAAAAAAGAGAAACCCTGTTTGAAGACAAACAGATCAGCAGAATATGAGAAGAATATTACGAAAAAATGCTATTCGGTATGAAGGAAACAGATGAAGAAGAACAAGATAACAACGAAGTAGAAATTTTCACAGAAGAAAACGTACAAAAACAAATATTAAAAACATAGAAAACGGAAAAGCAGCAGAAGAAAATGAAATAACAGTGGAAAAAAATACAGAGGAAGAGAATTACATAAGGAAATAAACCAGCTAATACAACAAAAAATATGAACAAAACAGACTACCAGCCGATTGGAACGCAGATATTATAGTAGGTACCTATATACAGTAAAACCCCGCAAATCCTAACTAATTGGGGGGACAGCCTGTTCGGATTCCGAAAAGGTCGGATTATCCGAAAGTTAGCCTAACTAATAATTGAAAGTTTACTTTGTCGTTGATTTTGAGTCGCTGTGCCTGTCTCTCTCCCTCTTCCGACCATCTCAGATTGATGTCACTGATGCAGAGCCAGTGTCATCATTTGTGCTTAGTCGTTAACTCCATGGCTTGATTTCTAATTTGAATAAGCTCCATTTTTCCCCGTTCCCCTATACAAGATGGATCAGAAAACTAAGAAGAAAGTGTAATTACAGAATGGATTGAAGCTGACGACAAAGGGAGTGAAGAATTTACGGATGAATACATTGTAGACTTGGTTCAACCTCAAGGCAACCCTAATGACTAATGAAGATGAAGAAAGCGAGGAAGAAGTTTCCCTGTCATATTGAGTGTCACACGCAGATGCCACTAAAGCTCTGGGTGTGGCTCTACGTTACGTGGAGCATAACTCTGCTGCATTACCAGTAGATGTAATGTTTATGTGTAAATAGAATTAGAATTAAACAATGGTTTCGAATTCACCTGTATAAGTTGCAAGTTGGGAGGGTCAGGTAGTAAAAAAGTTACGAATTGGCCGGTGTACATTTTGATTTGAAAAAGTTTGTCATTAAGAGTTACGAGTTGGCGCGTGTCCATTGGAAGAAGGAGAATGTCACGGTTAAAGAATTTAAGGGACTGGTTTAGATGCAGTTCTATAGAACTCTTTAGAGCAGAGGTTGATAGATTAAAGATAGTGATGATGATATCCAACCTCCGATTAGGAGACGGCACTTGAAGAAGAAGAAGATATTAGATTTTACTGATTATGCCGCCCCCTTGTGATGCCGCCTGATGCGGCTACCTCACCGCATCATAGAACGGCACGGCCCTGAAAATTACAGTCTTTTCGTTTAAGTCGCTACAGGTAAAAATAAGTAATTAAATATCTTATATCAGATAGAGTATTCATTTTTAGTAGATGAACAAAGGTTTAAAATGTCAGTTTTTGAATTTTGGTACGATTATTTGTTGCTTCGGAAGTTGCAAAAATAAACTTTTGCAAAAATAAACTTAAGACTGATATTACATGAAAAATTGGATCAAACAGTCCATGTTCAGTCCAGATATAACAAAAAATTTCAAGGTGATTCGTCAATTAGTTTACATTTTATTCAATTTGTTTAATAAAAAATCCTTTTCTTTGCAATGATAAAGCATGCTTTTCTTCATAAAATAATAATGATACAGCAATTTTGTGGAAACTACATGAAAGAAGAATACTTATGTTTTCAAAGTTTTTAAAAAAATAATAAAAACTCATTTTTATCATTCCGAAAATATTTTAGTAAAGTAGAGTCATTTTTGGCTTATAAACAATTTGAATAACTTTGTTAGTATTGACTGCAAACTAAATTAATCGACTAAGGGATGGAAAAAACCTACCGGTTATAACCTAAACCCAGTTTTTTTAATTCGAAACAACCGGTTTTACCGGTTGTTTTTTTGTCCCGGTTATAACCGGTTTTTTTCTTTTTAAAGTAATAACCATTGAAAAACCGAATAAGTTGCCTGTGGAAAAAAATTAATTTAGAGAAAAATGAAGAAATTTCTATATATTTTCGATCTTAATCATATAATATTATAAATAATAAATGCGAAGTAATTAACCCAAACAACCATAATTCAACTTTTATTTACTAATAGAGAACTGGACGAAAGTGTCACATCAGGTTTTATGAAACAATTTTGAGAATAGTTATTTAGATTAATAAATATTTCAAAGACTGGTGAAATGGTGCATGTGATGATAATATTTACATAAAAGTATGTGATCTGCTTGAAATCGATATTCCAACCATCATCAGCTAAAAAATTGTTTATACTTGAGTACTTGAGACTCTTGTATAATGTGAATACCGAAATACGATTAGGAATCTCCATTATGTAATTTTTAAACAATAAATAATTCTTACGAAATAAATGGTAGGTATTATACAAACGTATTAAAAAATATTACCTACTGAAATTTTTTGATGGCAATAGAGAAGTAAATACTGAATTGGTTTATCGAATTTATTTTGTAAAATACCTATAAGTCATTTGGACATTTTTTAAAACTTGATAGATCCAAGGGACAGTTTGATAGATCGATAGGATCATCACTTTTGGGAATATCCCAATTATTGACAACGCAATATACGCCGACGCCGTCTACAACGAGCGACGAATCAGAGATTGTGGTACTCTGGCCCATTTTTAGGGTAACTTGAAAGCGCCTGGGAAAATTTTTATAGGTTGAATTGGTTGGGGAATTTTTCGGGAGGAAAATTGAGCAAACTAAAGTGCAATATAAATGTAACATTATAACTTATTGAGTATTTGCTTTTGATTAAAAAAAACCGAAAACCTGTTTTTGGAACAACCGATTTTTTGACCGGTTATAACCGCCAGGTTAAACCGTAAGTTAAAAAAACCGGTATAACCAAAAACCGGTTTTTTGTTCAACAAGCGCCATCCCTAGACTTTAGGATTTAAAAAGCTGGTACTTTTACATTATTATTATATTATCGGTTTATAACGTTCTTCGTCTTCCGATACCCGTTCGCCATTCCTCTCTGTCCGTACATTGATCTACTTGCAGACCTCTTTCATCCATGGCTTTGTTTATTCCTGCCTGCCAACTTTTCCTCGGTCTACCTCATCTTCTTCTATCTTGCAGTTTCCATTTTTGCCCTTGTTTTGGGATTCTGTCTTCATGCATTCTTTATACGTGACCAAACCATTGTTGGAATTCAACTTTATTATTTTTGTTAAGTGTTATAATACACATGTGGGGTCTTCCTTCATGGGTGGGCCAATTCTCCGAATGCATTAGGGCGATAAACTCTTACCTAAGGTTGCACATGTTACAAGGGATGTGAATGTCAGAACTGTATGTTAGTGTTAGTTCTGCGTTCGATACAGTAGTCTAGAAGAATATCTCGTTGTAGAAACACGTATCTTAATTTCTTTGTATATTGTAATATTACGGTTTTTCGGTTAAAATAAATAGTTTGTTTACTATTCTTTGTACCTTTTATTATCTATTAATTCTAATAGGTTATGGGCCCAGTTACGTTGTTAGCTCACCTGTATTAAGATAGTAATTAAAAGTGTACAGTCGCGAAATTTTCGTGTTAACCGAATACATAATGGCGGAGAGTGCGAAATATAACGTCGAAAAGTTGAACGGCAAGAACTATCAATCTTGGAGTTATTTAGTGAAAATGTTACTCATCAATGCTGATCTATGGGAAATAGTTTCGAGTGAGTTACCATTAGAAGCAGATCGAAGCAGTTCTTGGAAAAAACAAAATGATAAGGCTTTGTCAACTATAGCCTTACTTGTTGAGGTTAATCAATTAGTGCATATCCGGAACAGGGAATTCGCGCGCGATGCGTGGATAGCGCTAAGGGAGTATCATCAGAAATCAAGTTTGTCTAGTATGGTGTTTTTGTTAAAGCAAATCTGTAGGCTATCGCTAGAGGAGAATGGTGATATGGAAGCACACATTAGTTTATTCCTAGAATCGTTGAATAAACTGGCCGCCTTAGGGGAAGAAATTAAGGACAGGTTCTCAGCAGGAATTTTGCTGGGAAGTCTTCCAGACTCATACAGTTTTTTTATTACAGCGCTGGAAAGTAGGCCATCGAGTGAATTTACTCTAGAATTTGTTACGAGTAAATTAATAGATGAGTACAGGAGACGTCAGGGAGCTTTGGGAAGAAATCAGGAGGAGTCGGTGATGAAGTCAGTATACGAGGGTAACAAAAATAATGGTACTGCAAGGGCAGAAGCAAGGCAGTGTTATTTTTGTAACCGGAAGGGCCATTTTAAACGAGATTGCTTTAAGTACAAAGCGTTTAAGAAGGAAAAGGCCAATAAAGTCACTGAAGGTACTGATGATGCATGTTTTATGGTCAATTATAGCTCAAGGGACGGAAAAAGGGATTCTGCTTCGTGGTATGTGGACTCAGGAGCTTCGAGCCACATGGTTAATTACAAAGGATTCTATACCCAATTTGACGGTAGCAGAAAAGGCGTTGTAAGTTTGGCGGAGAAAGGGCAATACTCCGAGGTTCAGGGTATAGGAACAGGACTTATTGAGTGCGTGACTGGATCGGGAGTGGAAAATTTAAAAATCGACGAAGTGTTGTATGTGCCGGGATTAGACTCAAATCTGCTTTCGGTGAAAAAGCTAACAAGTGCGGGACATAATGTGCAATTCGGTAAAAACGAGTGTAAAATCGCTTTACACGGAAAAGTCGTCGCGAGTGCGGTGCCTTCACCGGACTTATACAAACTTTCAACTGTGGACCATGGATTGAGTGCTGTGGAGCACTCCAGCAACTGTCAACATGCATGGCATAGACGGTTTGGACACAGGGACATGGATGCAGTCAAACACTTAATGGAAAAGAAAATGGTAGTCGGGATTGATATGACAGACTGTAGGATTAGGGAAACTTGTGAATGCTGTATGAAAGGTAAAATTTTACGTAAGAGGTTTCCAAAATTTTCTCATAGCAATACATTTAATATTCTTGACTTATTACATTCGGATATTTGCGGGCCCATGAAGACTGTTACTCCAGGTGGTAAACGTTATATTTTGACTTTAATTGATGATTTTTCTAGATATACAACTATATATTTATTAAATCATAAAAATGAAGCGGTAAAATGTATAAAAGAGTTTATAGAATTTGCGAGTAATCAGTTAGGTAGGGTTCCAAAAGTAATTAGGTCGGATAGGGGTGGCGAGTACGTAAATAATAATTTAAGGGGATTTTTAAAGGGTAAAGGTATAAAAATTCAATATACAGCGGGGTACTCTCCAGAACAAAACGGGGTTGCAGAAAGAAAGAATCGATCTCTAGTTGAAATGGCTAGGTGCATGTTAATCGATGCGGGTTTAGCAAAGAAATTTTGGGGGGAAGCGATAGTGACAGCCAATTATTTGCAAAATCGATTACCTACTAAGTCGAAAGAAAAAACGCCCTATGAATTGTGGCATAAAGTAACACCGAATGTGTCGAATTTGCAAATATTTGGGTCTACGGTTTATAGCCACATTCCCAAAGAAAAAATGAAGGATAAATTTGATCCAAAAGGTGAGTCACTGATATTTGTAGGTTACTCTGATGAATCAAAAGCATATAGATTGTTAAATGTAGATACAGAACGTATTACAATTAGCCGTAGTGTGGTGTTTTCCAAGAGAAATATATGCGTCGAGAAAAAGGAGGCAAAAAGTGAGGAAATATCCATTGGGTCCATGATGGAACGGGAAAAAATAAAGCCAAACGACGTAGAAGACAGAGAGGTTGCAAATTTTGAAAACACGGAGGAAATAGAAAATTCTACGGACACATCTAACACGTATGAGAGCTTAAGTTGGGAAGAATCCCATGACGATGACGGTGATTCTAACTATCAATTAGATACAGATCTCGATATAGAGAATTCAGGTGATCGTAGATCTAGCAGAATAAATAAAGGTATTCCACCTGAGCGCTACATAGCAAAGTTGACAGAACTCGAAGAAGTAGAACCTAAAAACTTTAAAGAAGCGCTTAAAAGAAGTGATAGTGAAAAATGGAAGCAAGCTATGGAAGAGGAAATCACGTCATTAAGGAAATTTTTTTGTAAAAGCAATATTGATACATGTTTATATATCAAGGTAATAAATAATGAAAGGGTTTACGTACTTATATACGTGGATCACATTTTAATAGCAGCAAAGGATACACAGGTAATAATTGATATATTTGAAGAGAAACTAAAATGTAATTTTTATATAAGGAGTTTGGGATTATTACAAGATTATTTAGGTATGAAGATTGAAATGTGCGATAAAGAGATATGTAGTTTAAATCAGGCCAGTTATATTGACAAATTGCTGAACAAGTTTATGATGAAAGATGGAAAAGAGTTCAATATACCGCTGGATGTTGGATACTATAAGCCTAGCAGAGAAAAGCCGGTGAAAAACAGTGAAATATATCAACAACTGATTGATGGTTTATTATATATTGCGGTAAATACTAGACCGGATATATTGGCAAGCGTCACCATACTAAGCCAACAGAATAAAAATCCAAATGAAGTAGATTGGAACGAAGCAAAGAGGGTGTTAAGATATTTAAAGAAAAGTAAATATAAAAAGCTTATTTTAGGACAAGAAGGGACAGATAGTGCATTATACGGCTATGCAGACGCTGACTGGGCAGAAGACAAGGGGAACAGAAAATCAAATAGCGGGTATATATTTTTATTACGGGGTTCGCCTATAAATTGGGGATGTAGAAAACAGAATTGCGTATCTCTATCATCAACTGAAGCAGAGTACATAACATTGGCTGAAGGATGTCAGGAAGCAATTTGGTTAAAACAGGTTATAAAGGAATTTGTGGGTTTAGAGCCGGAATTAGTTATATAGAAAAAGGGGTTGTTAACTTTAGGTATTGTCCTACCGAGGATATGATAGACTATATGTTGACTAAGCCGCTGAATAGGGTTAAGTTAGAGTACTTAAGTAGTAAAGGGGGTCTGTTTGACTAATTCAAAAATAATTTTAGTTGCGAGGGGATGTTGGAATTCAACTTTATTATTTTTGTTAAGTGTTATAATACACATGTGGGGTCTTCCTTCATGGGTGGGCCAATTCTCCGAATGCATTAGGGCGATAAACTCTTACCTAAGGTTGCACATGTTACAAGGGATGTGAATGTCAGAACTGTATGTTAGTGTTAGTTCTGCGTTCGATACAGTAGTCTAGAAGAATATCTCGTTGTAGAAAAACGTATCTTAATTTCTTTGTATATTGTAATATTACGGTTTTTCGGTTAAAATAAATAGTTTGTTTACTATTCTTTGTACCTTTTATTATCTCCTATTTCTAATAATTGATCTACTTGCAGACCTCTTTCATCCATGGCTTTGTTTATTCCTGCCTGCCAACTTTTCCTCGGTCTACCTCATCTTCTTCTATCTTGCAGTTTCCATTTTTGCCCTTGTTTTGGGATTCTGTCTTCATGCATTCTTTATACGTGACCAAACCATCCGTTCGCCATTCCTCTCTGTCCGTACATTGATCTACTTGCAGACCTCTTTCATCCATGGCTTTGTTTATTCCTGCCTGCCAACTTTTCCTCGGTCTACCTCATCTTCTTCTATCTTGCAGTTTCCATTTTTGCCCTTGTTTTGGGATTCTGTCTTCATGCATTCTTTATACGTGACCAAACCATCGTAGTTGTATTTCGTTGGTTTCGTCATTTATTGTATGTGTGACCTTCATTATTTCTCGTATCCGTTCATTGGTGACATGTTCTCTTCTTGATCTTCCTGCAGCCCTTCTCCAGAAATCCATTTCGGTGACCTCTAACATTCGTTTTGATTTTTCCTTCATATGCCATACTTCGCAGCTGTATGTTATAATGCTTTTCACTACGGCGTTATAGATCTTTTTCTTGTTTTGGTTGTTTACCTGCTTGTCCCAGAGTACTGAGTTTAGGAGCCTAATTGCTTTCCTGCCCTGAGTGTTTCGTTCTTTAACGACTCCGTCTAGTGTTCCATCATTCGTGATTTTCATATTCATACCCAGGTATTTATATTCGTTACATTTACTGATTGTTTCTCCTCCTTCTATAGTCGAGGAAATGAAGCATTTTGACTCGCAATTTTTTCGTCCAGCATGGATTTACTTGAAATTTTCACAGAAGGTAGGGCGTAGAGAATAGGCCAAGGATCATTTTCTATATCATGCCGCTGTACGCTAAAAGCTTGCGATCATGGTACTGGGAGACTTCAATGCCCAAATAGGAACAGAACAATACACAGAAATTGTAGCAGGAAGATACACAATACATGAAAGGACAAATGACAATGGACAACGATTATGCAACCTAGCAACAAGAACAGGCATGGTCATAAGCAGTACAAAATTCCCGCATCCTAACAAACATAAAATAACATGGATATCACCAAATCTGCAAACTAAATCTCAGATAGACCATATTTTGATAAACAGGCGGAGACAATCTTCAATTAAGGACGTAAGATCCTACAGAGGAGCCTGTGCTGACTCAGATCATTTCATGGTAACAGCAAAAATAAAACAAAAAACATGCAGGAGTAAAAATAAAAGCAAACAAACGAAATGGGACATTGAAGAACTAAAAGAGGAGCAAGTAAGAAGGAGATATCAGGAAGAACTGGAAAAATATCTAAGAATGGATGACAATCAAGAATGTGTCGACGTGAAACGGGAGTGGATCTGCATAAAAGACGCCATACAGGAAGCAGCAGAAAAAACAATTGGCAAAAAGAGGAAGGAGAAGAAAAAAGAATGGTACAACATCGAATGTCAAAAAATTATGAAAAAAAAAGTGGAAGCGAGATTAAAATGGATAAGAACGAACACGGCAGAAGACAGAGAAAACTACGAATTACTGAGAAATGAGGGCAAAAAAATTAACAGAAAACAAAAACGACAATGGATAGATCTAAAGATTCAGGAAATAGAGAACGAAAAATACAACAGCAATTCAAAAAAATTCTATAATAAAATAAAAGAAAACAATAGAACATTCAAAGGTAAATTAAAAGGAATAAAAAACAAACAAGGTAAAATTGTCGAGGAAGAGAAAGAGTATAAAGAAATATGGACAAGTCACTTTAAAGAATTACTAATTGAACCAGTTATAAATGATGAAATAGAAGACGTGGACGAAGAAGAAACGAACACACAGGAACCAACATTAGAAGAAGTAAAAAACATTATAACGACAGGGAATAATGGAAAGGCACCTGGAAAGGACGGAATAAATCTAGAACTAATAAAATACGGAGGAGACATATTGCATGAAAAAATACATGAATTGATTAAGAAAATATGGAAAGAGGAGACAATGCCGAACGAGTGGGAAATTGGACAGATTATAACGATCCATAAAAAAGGCGACCAGCATGAGTGTAAGAACTACAGAGGTATTACACTATTAAACGTTGCCTATAAAATATTATCGTCAATAATACAAAAAAGGTTAACAGATGAAACAAAAAATATCATAGGACAATACCAATGCGGTTTCGTAAAAGGCAGATCAACAACAGATGCAATACATACCATTAAACAAATCATGGAAAAAGCACACGAACATCAACATGAAATAGAAATATTATTTATAGACTTTGAACAAGCCTTTGACTCAATAAAGAGAAAGGAAATAATGAAAGCCCTAAAATATCAAGGAGTAAGTAAAAAACTAAGAAACCTAATAAAAATGTCTATGAATAAATCAAAAATAAGTATCCTAACACAAAAAGGGGAAACAGAAGAATTCGAAATAAATAAAGGAGTGAGACAAGGTGACTCACTGTCAGCAACACTATTTAACCTGACAGTAGATTTTGTGTTAAGAAAGATCCATAAGGGAAACCTAAGAGCATCAGGTTACCAACTAATCGCCTATGCAGATGATATAGCGATAGTAACAAAAACACGAAAAATCATGAAAAAATTATTAATGGAGATAGAAGAAGAGGGAAAGAAGATGGGACTAAGAATTAATGAAAAGAAAACAAAATTAATGAGACTCGGAAAAGCAGAACAAAACAGAGAGGTAAGGATAGGAAATAAAAAATTCGAGGAAGTACAGAAATTTAAATACCTGGGCGTTATGATAAATAACAAAGGGGAAAGAAAAACGGAGATCGAAGAAAGAATAACTGCGACAAACCGGGTATTCCAAGCAAATAGAAAACTACTAAAGAGTAAAATATTGACCAAACAAACAAAAATGAATATATATAAAACAATAATAAGACCAATAACGATGTATGCAGCAGAAACCATGACTATGACAAAAAAAGAAGAAGAGAAATTAAGGATAAATGAACGAAAGATAATAAGGACAATACTGGGTCCAGTGAGAATCGAAGAACAAGACTATAGAAGGAGAACGAATAAAGAAATTTTAGAAGAATTAAATGGTGAAGATATAGTAAAGAAAATAAAAGTACAAAGAACCAAATGGCTAGGTCACATATGGAGACAAGGACCAGAATCAGTATCAAAAGCTATGATATTGTGGCAACCAGGAGGAAAAAGGAGACGTGGTCGACCCAGATCGAAATGGTTAACTGAAGTAGAGGAGGACCTAAGAGGAGCAGGAATTACAAAATGGAAAGAGAGGGCAATAGACCGGAAGAAATGGAGACATATTAGTGAACAAATACAATGATCATGGGGACTGATCCACCCCGTAAAATGGATCTAGAAAGCGAAAGCGGCGAAACCCCACATGGGGTGTTAAGCCATATACTATACTATTCTTTGTACCTTTTATTATCTACTATTTCTAATAATTGATCTACTTGCAGACCTCTTTCATCCATGGCTTTGTTTATTCCTGCCTGCCAACTTTTCCTCGGTCTACCTCATCTTCTTCTATCTTGCAGTTTCCATTTTTGCCCTTGTTTTGGGATTCTGTCTTCATGCATTCTTTATACGTGACCAAACCATCCGTTCGCCATTCCTCTCTGTCCGTACATTGATCTACTTGCAGACCTCTTTCATCCATGGCTTTGTTTATTCCTGCCTGCCAACTTTTCCTCGGTCTACCTCATCTTCTTCTATCTTGCAGTTTCCATTTTTGCCCTTGTTTTGGGATTCTGTCTTCATGCATTCTTTATACGTGACCAAACCATCGTAGTTGTATTTCGTTGGTTTCGTCATTTATTGTATGTGTGACCTTCATTATTTCTCGTATCCGTTCATTGGTGACATGTTCTCTTCTTGATCTTCCTGCAGCCCTTCTCCAGAAATCCATTTCGGTGACCTCTAACATTCGTTTTGATTTTTCCTTCATATGCCATACTTCGCAGCTGTATGTTATAATGCTTTTCACTACGGCGTTATAGATCTTTTTCTTGTTTTGGTTGTTTACCTGCTTGTCCCAGAGTACTGAGTTTAGGAGCCTAATTGCTTTCCTGCCCTGAGTGTTTCGTTCTTTAACGACTCCGTCTAGTGTTCCATCATTCGTGATTTTCATATTCATACCCAGGTATTTATATTCGTTACATTTACTGATTGTTTCTCCTCCTTCTATAGTCGAGGAAATGAAGCATTTTGACTCGCAATTTTTTCGTCCAGCATGGATTTACTTGAAATTTTCACAGAAGGTAGGGCGTAGGGAATAGGCCAAGGATCATTTTCTATATCATGCCGCTGTACGCTAAAAGCTTGGGGTGGTTGCCACCCCATCTCGGGGACGGGAAATTTTTATTGCATTTTAACCATGTAAATCGATGTAAAAAGTAATTCTAAGAAAGAAATGTTTTTTACATTTTCTTCGTAAAACTAATATTTTTCGAGTTATTCGCGCTTGAAAGTAACAGTTTTTCGACGAAAAAATCGACTTTTTTAGAGGGTTTTTTGAGAATACCTCGAAAAATATGCATCTTATCAAAAAATACTGTAGATATGAAAAATTTATCTTTTAGTAACACAAATTACCCCTGTAGTTATCACATTGTTTTCGATGTGTACTTTTACATAAATGTTAAAAAAAACTTTTACCTTGATTAATTACGGTCAAAGTTAGGCACTTTTTTTTATTTAACTCACAGCTAGTTTCTTTATAACAATTAAGAAACCTAACTAGCGCTATTTTAAAGTTCAAGGTATGTATATAGTTTATGTGTAAAAGTTTGAGTAAACTTGAACAGAGTTGTTAATATATCTTTAAAAATGACGTCCTAACGAAATCGACTCGTGGTCTGTGGAGCGGAAATATTAAAATCCGTGCACTCAAAAAATGAAATTAACTTTTCAAAGATATGTTGCGCTTAATATCTCCGGAGTTTGTTGATGGACTTTGATCATTATTTTTTTAATTTATATATACCTGTAGTTTTGTAGAGTATGTTATGTACACATATACCCACCTAACAATACAAAATATTATGTATACATATACAAGTATATGTATACATATATAATTTCATAAAAATCGTTCAAGCGGTATCGGAGGATTATGGCAACTAACATTACGACAGGAGAATTTTATAGATGTAAATAAATAGATAACTATTAAAAAATAGGGGTTGGTGGTAGAAAGGTGAAAATTAAGGGTTGTATATATTTTTAATGGTACATAATATAAAATTAAGGTAGACAATTTTCTCCAAAACAATAAAAAAGTGGCAGGGGGCAACCCCCCTTATAACGTATGGGTGTAAATAATAGATTACCACCTATTTTCAGTCTTACAGAATATACGTGTAAAATTTCATAAAAATCGGTCAAGCCGTTTCGGAGGAATATGATAACTAACACTGTTACAGGAGAATTTTATGTACATAGAAGTAACTGTGAATTAAATAAGTAATAAAAGTGGCTAACTTTGCTCGTAATTAACCTAGGCGAAAAGTTTTTTTTTGAAAATTCGTGTAAAAATATCAGCTTTTCAAATCCCAACGCAGATTTAGTCAATATGTTAATATGGTTATTAAAA
The DNA here is from genome assembly GCF_917563875.1 of Diabrotica virgifera virgifera. Classification (NCBI taxonomy): domain Eukaryota; kingdom Metazoa; phylum Arthropoda; class Insecta; order Coleoptera; family Chrysomelidae; genus Diabrotica; species Diabrotica virgifera. The sequence continues at coordinate 164,183,720 of NC_065443.1, read as the reverse complement.
TTGGTTAGAAGCCAAAAATGATTCTACTTTCGTAAAATGTTTTCAGAATGCTAAAAATGACTTCTTATTGATTTTTTAAATAAGTTAAAAATATAAGTATTTTTCTTTCGTGTGGTTTCCACAGAATTGCTGTATTATTATAATTTTCTGAACAATAACATTGCAAAAAAAGCTCTTTGTGATAAACAAATCGAATAAAATTTAAACTAATTGACAAATCGTCTTCAAATTTATTGTGCATTATGGACTGTTTGACTCAACATTTCATGCAATATTTTCTTATATCAATATTGTCTTAATTTCATTTTTTAACAATTTTTTTATAAGTTATAACAATTTTTTTATTTTCGAAATTTAGTTTTATTTTGCAATTTCCGAAGTAACAAATAATCGGATCAAAATTTAAAAAATTTTAAACCTTTGCTTATCTACTAAAAGGTGAATAATCTAAATAAGATATTTATGTACCTTATTTTTACCTGTAGCGATTTAAACGAAAAACTGTCATATTTGACCCTTATTTGTTAATTACTAAAATTCTCGTCCGAACTGTGACGGGCATTGTTGTATTTATAATGTAATAGGTATAACTCCAAAAAACCCATTTGCAACCTGGCTGGTCAAGTGTCCCGACAAAAACCTTATTTTTCTGGACTATTGCAACTAAGAAAAGAAAGAAAGAAACTTAAAAAAAAATGTTACAAAAAGAAGCAACCGAAGAAGGAAAAAGCAATAGAAAGGAAATACAAAGAAAAAATATAGCGGTTAAAAAGCAAGCCAGGAAAGACAAAAGATACTATGTATATGATATGGTAAAAATGTCAGAAAAAGCTGCGCAAGAAAACGACCTGAAGATACAGTACAATATCATCCGAAATTTGACAGGGAAAACACTAAACAGTAATAAACAAATCAAAGATAAACAAGGAAATATAATTAAATCAGAACATAAAATAATACAAAGATGAAAACAACACTGCGAGGAAATATACTCTAAACACCAGATATAGACGAAGATAACGTAATACAGGAAATAAACATTAGAACAATTGAAATTACGAAAGAAGAAATACAAAACACACTGAATCAACTAAAAAAATGGCAAAGCCGCTGAAAGCGACAACCTACCGATAAATTTAATAAAGGCGGGCGCAAACAAATTAGTAGAAATGTTACACAAACTCAAGATATGGGCCGACCAGGAGCTCCCACAGAAATGGAACGAGGGTGTAACCATTAAGACACCAAAAAAGGGCGATTTAAATAAATGCGAGAATTGGCGAGCAATAACACTGCTAAGTGCCACATTCAAAATAATGTCAAATATCATATTGAATAGACTGCTCCACTATCGACCACATTTGTACTCTATCAGCACCTCTGTATCTTGTACCTGTACCGCTGTATCTCCTGTACTCTATAATTATCTTGGAACAAGCTAGTGAATGGCAAAAAAATATAAACATAATGTTTACTTTGACTTTGACTTTGAAAAGGCATTCGATAGTATAAACAGAGAACAAATGTGGAAGATTCTAAAACTATATGGACTACCGATAAAATACATCAACTTAATCAGATTATTTGACAAGAAATATACAGCCAGACTAGAACATGCGGGAAAAATGGTAGTAGATGTAGTTATACAAAGCGGAGTTAAGCAAGGATGTGTGCTATCCCCGACATTATTTCTAATAATAACGGACTGGATCATGCAGAAAGTAAGCAATTATAAAACAGGTATTAGATTGAAATTGCATGACTAGTTGGAGGATTTGTAGTTCCCAGATGACATTTTTCCCCTAACCGAACATAGCAGCCATAAGCAAAAGAAGCTTGCAAGATACTCCAGGGTAATGGGCCTGAAGATAAAGACAAAAAAAACAAAACTTAAAAAACAGCAACCAAGAAACTAAAATTAAAATACAAGGAAGACAAATACAGGAGGTAGATAACTTTACATATTATCTGGGATCAACCATGGAAAAAAAGGCGCTAGTAGATCAGATGTAGAAAAAAGGATAGTAAAGGCACAATATGCACTCATTATATATTCATAATGCATTAAGGAAAATCTTGAACACACGCGATATATCAGAATTAACCAAAATCAAAATATTTACAGGAAGAGACAGGAAGAAACAACTAGCAAAAAATTAAAAACCTTTATAAATAAATCGTTGAGGAAAATCCTAAAAATATACTGGCCAGATAAAATAAAAAACATAGATCTACGGAGAAGAACAAAACAAGAGAAAATAACAGTCACGATTAAAAATAGGAAATGGAAATGAATTACACGGACTCTGAGGAAGGATCGAAATAATATAACCAAACAAGCACTCGAATACCAACCAGACGAAAGAAGAAGAAGAGGAAGACCTGATAATAGCTGGAGAAGAACTGTAATAAGAGATCATGAAAGAATTGGCCTGAGATGGAGAGAAGTCAAACATTTTGAAAGAATAAAACAGATAAGGATGCGCTGAGAAGGGATTACAGGAAGAGAGAGAGAGAGAGAGAGAGAGAGAGAGAGAGAGAGAGAGAGAGAAACAGTACCGATTATTATCAAAATAAAATTTAATAATATACCTAACCCAACTTATCGAAAGGCTCATCAAACAATTATTAACTTTAAAAAATAAAAATTTGTCAAGGGTATATAGTGGTATTGTTAAGTATATTACAATATAACTTATTCCATCGAAATCTTCCGAAATCCATAATCTTCTTCCATCGAAATAAAATAGAAAATCTAAAAGTTTAGAAAATACATCATTCATAACTACACCCAAGAAATAAGTTTTTATAACCTGATTTAAGAGTATAAAAAAACGAAAACAAACAATTTACAGCAAATCCTTATCGTATATCCGAGCAAAACCACCTAATTGGCAAAAGTTATAAATAGAATTTGTCTGGGTTCTACAACTAAATTTGCACTTAAACACGACTAAGGTTAAATATTTTACTTGATATTATAAGTACGTTGTTGCCAGTATAACGGATGCCAAAGCGAGCGCTAACTGTATGAAATTATTCTTGTTAATATACACGCTGTATATTGATCGGAAGTCACGAAGAGTCAAAACTATACAGAAGCCACGAGGGACGCAAATACAATATATATATATATATATATATATATATATATATATATATATATATATATATATATATATATATATATATATATATATATATATATGTGTATATATTGTGTATATTAACAAGAATAATTTCATACAGTTAGCGCTCGCTTTGGCATCCGTTATACTGGCAACAACGTACTTATAATATCAAGTAAAATATTTAACCTTGGTCGTGTTTAAGTGCAAATTTAGTTGTAGAACCCAGACAAATTCTATTTATAACTTTTGCCAATTAGGTGGTTTTGCTCGGATATACGATAAGGATTTGCTGTAAATTGTTTGTTTTCGTTTTTTTATACTCTTAAATCAGGTTATAAAAACTTATTCCTTGGGTGTAGTTATGAATGATGTATTTTCTAAACTTTTAGATTTTCTATTTTATTTCGATGGAAGAAGATTATGGATTTCGGAAGATTTCGATGGAATAAGTTATATTGTAATATACTTAACAATACCACTATATACCCTTGACAAATTTTTATTTTTTAAAGTTAATAATTGTTTGATGAGCCTTTCGATAAGTTGGGTTAGGTATATTATTAAATTTTATTTTGATAATAATCGGTACTGTTTCTCTCTCTCTCTCTCTCTCTCTCTCTCTCTCTCTCTCTTCCTGTAATCCCTTCTCAGCGCATCCTTATCTGTTTTATTCTTTCAAAATTTGCTATACAAGTATTTTCCATTGCTCTCTGTTTCTCGCTCTCTGTTTGACTTCTCTCCATCTCAGGCCAATTCTTTCATGATCTCTTATTACAGTTCTTCTCCAGCTATTATCAGGTCTTCCTCTTCTTCTTCTTTCGTCTGGTTGGTATTCGAGTGCTTGTTTGGTTATATTATTTCGATCCTTCCTCAGAGTCCGTGTAATTCATTTCCATTTCCTATTTTTAATCGTGACTGTTATTTTCTCTTGTTTTGTTCTTCTCCGTAGATCTATGTTTTTTATTTTATCTGGCCAGTATATTTTTAGGATTTTCCTCAACGATTTATTTATAAAGGTTTTTAATTTTTTGCTAGTTGTTTCTTCCTGTCTCTTCCTGTAAATATTTTGATTTTGGTTAATTCTGATATATCGCGTGTGTTCAAGATTTTCCTTAATGCATTATGAATATATAATGAGTGCATATTGTGCCTTTACTATCCTTTTTTCTACATCTGATCTACTAGCGCCTTTTTTTCCATGGTTGATCCCAGATAATATGTAAAGTTATCTACCTCCTGTATTTGTCTTCCTTGTATTTTAATTTTAGTTTCTTGGTTGCTGTTTTTTAAGTTTTGTTTTTTTTGTCTTTATCTTCAGGCCCATTACCCTGGAGTATTTTGCAAGCTTCTTTTGCTTATGGCTGCTATGTTCGGTTAGGGGAAAAATGTCATCTGGGAACTACAAATCCTCCAACTAGTCATGCAATTTCAATCTAATACCTGTTTTATAATTGCTTACTTTCTGCATGATCCAGTCCGTTATTATTAGAAATAATGTCGGGGATAGCACACATCCTTGCTTAACTCCGCTTTGTATAACTACATCTACTACCATTTTTCCCGCATGTTCTAGTCTGGCTGTATATTTCTTGTCAAATAGTCTGATTAAGTTGATGTATTTTATCGGTAGTCCATATAGTTTTAGAATCTTCCACATTTGTTCTCTGTTTATACTATCGAATGCCTTTTCAAAGTCAAAGTCAAAGTAAACATTATGTTTATATTTTTTTGCCATTCACTAGCTTGTTCCAAGATAATTATAGAGTACAGGAGATACAGCGGTACAGGTACAAGATACAGAGGTGCTGATAGAGTACAAATGTGGTCGATAGTGGAGCAGTCTATTCAATATGATATTTGACATTATTTTGAATGTGGCACTTAGCAGTGTTATTGCTCGCCAATTCTCGCATTTATTTAAATTGCCCTTTTTTGGTGTCTTAATGGTTACACCCTCGTTCCATTTCTGTGGGAGCTCCTGGTCGGCCCATATCTTGAGTTTGTGTAACATTTCTACTAATTTGTTTGCGCCCGCCTTTATTAAATTTATCGGTAGGTTGTCGCTTTCAGCGGCTTTGCCATTTTTTTAGTTGATTCAGTGTGTTTTGTATTTCTTCTTTCGTAATTTCAATTGTTCTAATGTTTATTTCCTGTATTACGTTATCTTCGTCTATATCTGGTGTTTAGAGTATATTTCCTCGCAGTGTTGTTTTCATCTTTGTATTATTTTATGTTCTGATTTAATTATATTTCCTTGTTTATCTTTGATTTGTTTATTACTGTTTAGTGTTTTCCCTGTCAAATTTCGGATGATATTGTACTGTATCTTCAGGTCGTTTTCTTGCGCAGCTTTTTCTGACATTTTTACCATATCATATACATAGTATCTTTTGTCTTTCCTGGCTTGCTTTTTAACCGCTATATTTTTTCTTTGTATTTCCTTTCTACTGCTTTTTCCTTCTTCGGTTGCTTCTTTTTGTAACATTTTTTTTTAAGTTTCTTTCTTTCTTTTCTTAGTTGCAATAGTCCAGAAAAATAAGGTTTTTGTCGGGACACTTGACCAGCCAGGTTGCAAATGGGTTTTTTGGAGTTATACCTATTACATTATAAATACAACAATGCCCGTCACAGTTCGGACGAGAATTTTAGTAATTAACAAATAAGGGTCAAATATGACAGTTTTTCGTTTAAATCGCTACAGGTAAAAATAAGGTACATAAATATCTTATTTAGATTATTCACCTTTTAGTAGATAAGCAAAGGTTTAAAATTCTTTAAATTTTGATCCGATTATTTGTTACTTCGGAAATTGCAAAATAAAACTAAATTTCGAAAATAAAAAAATTGTTATAACTTATAAAAAAATTGTTAAAAAATGAAATTAAGACAATATTGATATAAGAAAATATTGCATGAAATGTTGAGTCAAACAGTCCATAATGCACAATAAATTTGAAGACGATTTGTCAATTAGTTTAAATTTTATTCGATTTGTTTATCACAAAGAGCTTTTTTTGCAATGTTATTGTTCAGAAAATTATAATAATACAGCAATTCTGTGGAAACCACACGAAAGAAAAATACTTATATTTTTAACTTATTTAAAAAATCAATAAGAAGTCATTTTTAGCATTCTGAAAACATTTTACGAAAGTAGAATCATTTTTGGCTTCTAACCAATTTTAATAACCATATTAACATATTGACTAAATCTGCGTTGGGATTTGAAAAGCTGATATTTTTACACGAATTTTCAAAAAAAAACTTTTCGCCTAGGTTAATTACGAGCAAAGTTAGCCACTTTTATTACTTATTTAATTCACAGTTACTTCTATGTACATAAAATTCTCCTGTAACAGTGTTAGTTATCATATTCCTCCGAAACGGCTTGACCGATTTTTATGAAATTTTACACGTATATTCCGTAAGACTGAAAATAGGTGGTAATCTATTATTTACACCCATACGTTATAAGGGGGGTTGCCCCCTGCCACTTTTTTATTGTTTTGGAGAAAATTGTCTACCTTAATTTTATATTATGTACCATTAAAAATATATACAACCCTTAATTTTCACCTTTCTACCACCAACCCCTATTTTTTAATAGTTATCTATTTATTTACATCTATAAAATTCTCCTGTCGTAATGTTAGTTGCCATAATCCTCCGATACCGCTTGAACGATTTTTATGAAATTATATATGTATACATATACTTGTATATGTATACATAATATTTTGTATTGTTAGGTGGGTATATGTGTACATAACATACTCTACAAAACTACAGGTATATATAAATTAAAAAAATAATGATCAAAGTCCATCAACAAACTCCGGAGATATTAAGCGCAACATATCTTTGAAAAGTTAATTTCATTTTTTGAGTGCACGGATTTTAATAATTCCGCTCCACAGACCACGAGTCGATTTCGTTAGGACGTCATTTTTAAAGATATATTAACAACTCTGTTCAAGTTTACTCAAACTTTTACACATAAACTATATACATACCTTGAACTTTAAAATAGCGCTAGTTAGGTTTCTTAATTGTTATAAAGAAACTAGCTGTGAGTTAAATAAAAAAAAGTGCCTAACTTTGACCGTAATTAATCAAGGTAAAAGTTTTTTTTAACATTTATGTAAAAGTACACATCGAAAACAATGTGATAACTACAGGGGTAATTTGTGTTACTAAAAGATAAATTTTTCATATCTACAGTATTTTTTGATAAGATGCATATTTTTCGAGGTATTCTCAAAAAACCCTCTAAAAAAGTCGATTTTTTCGTCGAAAAACTGTTACTTTCAAGCGCGAATAACTCGAAAAATATTAGTTTTACGAAGAAAATGTAAAAAACATTTCTTTCTTAGAATTACTTTTTACATCGATTTACATGGTTAAAATGCAATAAAAATTTCCCGTCCCCGAGATGGGGTGGCAACCACCCCAAGCTTTTAGCGTACAGCGGCATGATATAGAAAATGATCCTTGGCCTATTCCCTACGCCCTACCTTCTGTGAAAATTTCAAGTAAATCCATGCTGGACGAAAAAATTGCGAGTCAAAATGCTTCATTTCCTCGACTATAGAAGGAGGAGAAACAATCAGTAAATGTAACGAATATAAATACCTGGGTATGAATATGAAAATCACGAATGATGGAACACTAGACGGAGTCGTTAAAGAACGAAACACTCAGGGCAGGAAAGCAATTAGGCTCCTAAACTCAGTACTCTGGGACAAGCAGGTAAACAACCAAAACAAGAAAAAGATCTATAACGCCGTAGTGAAAAGCATTATAACATACAGCTGCGAAGTATGGCATATGAAGGAAAAATCAAAACGAATGTTAGAGGTCACCGAAATGGATTTCTGGAGAAGGGCTGCAGGAAGATCAAGAAGAGAACATGTCACCAATGAACGGATACGAGAAATAATGAAGGTCACACATACAATAAATGACGAAACCAACGAAATACAACTACGATGGTTTGGTCACGTATAAAGAATGCATGAACACAGAATCCCAAAACAAGGGCAAAAATGGAAACTGCAAGATAGAAGAAGATGAGGTAGACCGAGGAAAAGTTGGCAGGCAGGAATAAACAAAGCCATGGATGAAAGAGGTCTGCAAGTAGATCAATGTACGGACAGAGAGGAATGGCGAACGGATGGTTTGGTCACGTATAAAGAATGCATGAAGACAGAATCCCAAAACAAGGGCAAAAATGGAAACTGCAAGATAGAAGAAGATGAGGTAGACCGAGGAAAAGTTGGCAGGCAGGAATAAACAAAGCCATGGATGAAAGAGGTCTGCAAGTAGATCAATTATTAGAAATAGTAGATAATAAAAGGTACAAAGAATAGTATAGTATATGGCTTAACACCCCATGTGGGGTTTCGCCGCTTTCGCTTTCTAGATCCATTTTACGGGGTGGATCAGTCCCCATGATCATTGTATTTGTTCACTAATATGTCTCCATTTCTTCCGGTCTATTGCCCTCTCTTTCCATTTTGTAATTCCTGCTCCTCTTAGGTCCTCCTCTACTTCAGTTAACCATTTCGATCTGGGTCGACCACGTCTCCTTTTTCCTCCTGGTTGCCACAATATCATAGCTTTTGATACTGATTCTGGTCCTTGTCTCCATATGTGACCTAGCCATTTGGTTCTTTGTACTTTTATTTTCTTTACTATATCTTCACCATTTAATTCTTCTAAAATTTCTTTATTCGTTCTCCTTCTATAGTCTTGTTCTTCGATTCTCACTGGACCCAGTATTGTCCTTATTATCTTTCGTTCATTTATCCTTAATTTCTCTTCTTCTTTTTTTGTCATAGTCATGGTTTCTGCTGCATACATCGTTATTGGTCTTATTATTGTTTTATATATATTCATTTTTGTTTGTTTGGTCAATATTTTACTCTTTAGTAGTTTTCTATTTGCTTGGAATACCCGGTTTGTCGCAGTTATTCTTTCTTCGATCTCCGTTTTTCTTTCCCCTTTGTTATTTATCATAACGCCCAGGTATTTAAATTTCTGTACTTCCTCGAATTTTTTATTTCCTATCCTTACCTCTCTGTTTTGTTCTGCTTTTCCGAGTCTCATTAATTTTGTTTTCTTTTCATTAATTCTTAGTCCCATCTTCTTTCCCTCTTCTTCTATCTCCATTAATAATTTTTTCATGATTTTTCGTGTTTTTGTTACTATCGCTATATCATCTGCATAGGCGATTAGTTGGTAACCTGATGCTCTTAGGTTTCCCTTATGGATCTTTCTTAACACAAAATCTACTGTCAGGTTAAATAGTGTTGCTGACAGTGAGTCACCTTGTCTCACTCCTTTATTTATTTCGAATTCTTCTGTTTCCCCTTTTTGTGTTAGGATACTTATTTTTGATTTATTCATAGACATTTTTATTAGGTTTCTTAGTTTTTTACTTACTCCTTGATATTTTAGGGCTTTCATTATTTCCTTTCTCTTTATTGAGTCAAAGGCTTGTTCAAAGTCTATAAATAATATTTCTATTTCATGTTGATGTTCGTGTGCTTTTTCCATGATTTGTTTAATGGTATGTATTGCATCTGTTGTTGATCTGCCTTTTACGAAACCGCATTGGTATTGTCCTATGATATTTTTTGTTTCATCTGTTAACCTTTTTTGTATTATTGACGATAATATTTTATAGGCAACGTTTAATAGTGTAATACCTCTGTAGTTCTTACACTCATGCTGGTCGCCTTTTTTATGGATCGTTATAATCTGTCCAATTTCCCACTCGTTCGGCATTGTCTCCTCTTTCCATATTTTCTTAATCAATTCATGTATTTTTTCATGCAATATGTCTCCTCCGTATTTTATTAGTTCTAGATTTATTCCGTCCTTTCCAGGTGCCTTTCCATTATTCCCTGTCGTTATAATGTTTTTTACTTCTTCTAATGTTGGTTCCTGTGTGTTCGTTTCTTCTTCGTCCACGTCTTCTATTTCATCATTTATAACTGGTTCAATTAGTAATTCTTTAAAGTGACTTGTCCATATTTCTTTATACTCTTTCTCTTCCTCGACAATTTTACCTTGTTTGTTTTTTATTCCTTTTAATTTACCTTTGAATGTTCTATTGTTTTCTTTTATTTTATTATAGAATTTTTTTGAATTGCTGTTGTATTTTTCGTTCTCTATTTCCTGAATCTTTAGATCTATCCATTGTCGTTTTTGTTTTCTGTTAATTTTTTTGCCCTCATTTCTCAGTAATTCGTAGTTTTCTCTGTCTTCTGCCGTGTTCGTTCTTATCCATTTTAATCTCGCTTCCACTTTTTTTTTCATAATTTTTTGACATTCGATGTTGTACCATTCTTTTTTCTTCTCCTTCCTCTTTTTGCCAATTGTTTTTTCTGCTGCTTCCTGTATGGCGTCTTTTATGCAGATCCACTCCCGTTTCACGTCGACACATTCTTGATTGTCATCCATTCTTAGATATTTTTCCAGTTCTTCCTGATATCTCCTTCTTACTTGCTCCTCTTTTAGTTCTTCAATGTCCCATTTCGTTTGTTTGCTTTTATTTTTACTCCTGCATGTTTTTTGTTTTATTTTTGCTGTTACCATGAAATGATCTGAGTCAGCACAGGCTCCTCTGTAGGATCTTACGTCCTTAATTGAAGATTGTCTCCGCCTGTTTATCAAAATATGGTCTATCTGAGATTTAGTTTGCAGATTTGGTGATATCCATGTTATTTTATGTTTGTTAGGATGCGGGAATTTTGTACTGCTTATGACCATGCCTGTTCTTGTTGCTAGGTTGCATAATCGTTGTCCATTGTCATTTGTCCTTTCATGTATTGTGTATCTTCCTGCTACAATTTCTGTGTATTGTTCTGTTCCTATTTGGGCATTGAAGTCTCCCAGTACCATGATCGCAAGCTTTAAGCGTACAGCGGCATGATATAGAAAATGATCCTTGGCCTATTCTCTACGCCCTACCTTCTGTGAAAATTTCAAGTAAATCCATGCTGGACGAAAAAATTGCGAGTCAAAATGCTTCATTTCCTCGACTATAGAAGGAGGAGAAACAATCAGTAAATGTAACGAATATAAATACCTGGGTATGAATATGAAAATCACGAATGATGGAACACTAGACGGAGTCGTTAAAGAACGAAACACTCAGGGCAGGAAAGCAATTAGGCTCCTAAACTCAGTACTCTGGGACAAGCAGGTAAACAACCAAAACAAGAAAAAGATCTATAACGCCGTAGTGAAAAGCATTATAACATACAGCTGCGAAGTATGGCATATGAAGGAAAAATCAAAACGAATGTTAGAGGTCACCGAAATGGATTTCTGGAGAAGGGCTGCAGGAAGATCAAGAAGAGAACATGTCACCAATGAACGGATACGAGAAATAATGAAGGTCACACATACAATAAATGACGAAACCAACGAAATACAACTACGATGGTTTGGTCACGTATAAAGAATGCATGAAGACAGAATCCCAAAACAAGGGCAAAAATGGAAACTGCAAGATAGAAGAAGATGAGGTAGACCGAGGAAAAGTTGGCAGGCAGGAATAAACAAAGCCATGGATGAAAGAGGTCTGCAAGTAGATCAATGTACGGACAGAGAGGAATGGCGAACGGATGGTTTGGTCACGTATAAAGAATGCATGAAGACAGAATCCCAAAACAAGGGCAAAAATGGAAACTGCAAGATAGAAGAAGATGAGGTAGACCGAGGAAAAGTTGGCAGGCAGGAATAAACAAAGCCATGGATGAAAGAGGTCTGCAAGTAGATCAATTATTAGAAATAGTAGATAATAAAAGGTACAAAGAATAGTAAACAAACTATTTATTTTAACCGAAAAACCGTAATATTACAATATACAAATAAATTAAGATACGTTTTTCTACAACGAGATATTCTTCTAGACTACTGTATCGAACGCAGAACTAACACTAACATACAGTTCTGACATTCACATCCCTTGTAACATGTGCAACCTTAGGTAAGAGTTTATCGCCCTAATGCATTCGGAGAATTGGCCCACCCATGAAGGAAGACCCCACATGTGTATTATAACACTTAACAAAAATAATAAAGTTGAATTCCAACATCCCCTCGCAACTAAAATTATTTTTGAATTAGTCAAACAGACCCCCTTTACTACTTAAGTACTCTAACTTAACCCTATTCAGCGGCTTAGTCAACATATAGTCTATCATATCCTCGGTAGGACAATACCTAAAGTTAACAACCCCTTTTTCTATATAACTAATTCCGGCTCTAAACCCACAAATTCCTTTATAACCTGTTTTAACCAAATTGCTTCCTGACATCCTTCAGCCAATGTTATGTACTCTGCTTCAGTTGATGATAGAGATACGCAATTCTGTTTTCTACATCCCCAATTTATAGACGAACCCCGTAATAAAAATATATACCCGCTATTTGATTTTCTGTTCCCCTTGTCTTCTGCCCAGTCAGCGTCTGCATAGCCGTATAATGCACTATCTGTCCCTTCTTGTCCTAAAATAAGCTTTTTATATTTACTTTTCTTTAAATATCTTAACACCCTCTTTGCTTCGTTCCAATCTACTTCATTTGGATTTTTATTCTGTTGGCTTAGTATGGTGACGCTTGCCAATATATCCGGTCTAGTATTTACCGCAATATATAATAAACCATCAATCAGTTGTTGATATATTTCACTGTTTTTCACCGGCTTTTCTCTGCTAGGCTTATAGTATCCAACATCCAGCGGTATATTGAACTCTTTTCCATCTTTCATCATAAACTTGTTCAGCAATTTGTCAATATAACTGGCCTGATTTAAACTACATATCTCTTTATCGCACATTTCAATCTTCATACCTAAATAATCTTGTAATAATCCCAAACTCCTTATATAAAAATTACATTTTAGTTTCTCTTCAAATATATCAATTATTACCTGTGTATCCTTTGCTGCTATTAAAATGTGATCCACGTATATAAGTACGTAAACCCTTTCATTATTTATTACCTTGATATATAAACATGTATCAATATTGCTTTTACAAAAAAATTTCCTTAATGACGTGATTTCCTCTTCCATAGCTTGCTTCCATTTTTCACTATCACTTCTTTTAAGCACTTCTTTAAAGTTTTTAGGTTCTACTTCTTCGAGTTCTGTCAACTTTGCTATGTAGCGCTCAGGTGGAATACCTTTATTTGTTCTGCTAGATCTACGATCACCTGAATTCTCTATATCGAGATCTGTATCTAATTGATAGTTAGAATCACCGTCATCGTCATGGGATTCTTCCCAACTTAAGCTCTCATACGTGTTAGATGTGTCCGTAGAGTTTTCTATTTCCTCCGTGTTTTCAAAATTTGCAACCTCTCTGTCTTCTACGTCGTTTGGCTTTATTTTTTTCCGTTCCATCATGGACCCAATGGATATTTCCTCACTTTTTGCCTCCTTTTTCTCGACGCATATATTTCTCTTGGAAAACACCACACTACGGCTAATTGTAATACGTTCTGTATCTACATTTAACAATCTATATGCTTTTGATTCATCAGAGTAACCTACAAATATCAGTGACTCACCTTTTGGATCAAATTTATCCTTCATTTTTTCTTTGGGAATGTGGCTATAAACCGTAGACCCAAATATTTGCAAATTCGACACATTCGGTGTTACTTTATGCCACAATTCATAGGGCGTTTTTTCTTTCGACTTAGTAGGTAATCGATTTTGCAAATAATTGGCTGTCACTATCGCTTCCCCCCAAAATTTCTTTGCTAAACCCGCATCGATTAACATGCACCTAGCCATTTCAACTAGAGATCGATTCTTTCTTTCTGCAACCCCGTTTTGTTCTGGAGAGTACCCCGCTGTATATTGAATTTTTATACCTTTACCCTTTAAAAATCCCCTTAAATTATTATTTACGTACTCGCCACCCCTATCCGACCTAATTACTTTTGGAACCCTACCTAACTGATTACTCGCAAATTCTATAAACTCTTTTATACATTTTACCGCTTCATTTTTATGATTTAATAAATATATAGTTGTATATCTAGAAAAATCATCAATTAAAGTCAAAATATAACGTTTACCACCTGGAGTAACAGTCTTCATGGGCCCGCAAATATCCGAATGTAATAAGTCAAGAATATTAAATGTATTGCTATGAGAAAATTTTGGAAACCTCTTACGTAAAATTTTACCTTTCATACAGCATTCACAAGTTTCCCTAATCCTACAGTCTGTCATATCAATCCCGACTGCCATTTTCTTTTCCATTAAGTGTTTGACTGCATCCATGTCCCTGTGTCCAAACCGTCTATGCCATGCATGTTGACAGTTGCTGGAGTGCTCCACAGCACTCAATCCATGGTCCACAGTTGAAAGTTTGTATAAGTCCGGTGAAGGCACCGCACTCGCGACGACTTTTCCGTGTAAAGCGATTTTACACTCGTTTTTATCGAATTGCACATTATGTCCCGCACTTGTTAGCTTTTTCACCGAAAGCAGATTTGAGTCTAATCCCGGCACATACAACACTTCGTCGATTTTTAAATTTTCCACTCCCGATCCAGTCACGCACTCAATAAGTCCTGTTCCTATACCCTGAACCTCGGAGTATTGCCCTTTCTCCGCCAAACTTACAACGCCTTTTCTGCTACCGTCAAATTGGGTATAGAATCCTTTGTAATTAACCATGTGGCTCGAAGCTCCTGAGTCCACATACCACGAAGCAGAATCCCTTTTTCCGTCCCTTGAGCTATAATTGACCATAAAACATGCATCATCAGTACCTTCAGTGACTTTATTGGCCTTTTCCTTCTTAAACGCTTTGTACTTAAAGCAATCTCGTTTAAAATGGCCCTTCCGGTTACAAAAATAACACTGCCTTGCTTCTGCCCTTGCAGTACCATTATTTTTGTTACCCTCGTATACTGACTTCATCACCGACTCCTCCTGATTTCTTCCCAAAGCTCCCTGACGTCTCCTGTACTCATCTATTAATTTACTCGTAACAAATTCTAGAGTAAATTCACTCGATGGCCTACTTTCCAGCGCTGTAATAAAAAAACTGTATGAGTCTGGAAGACTTCCCAGCAAA
Organism: Diabrotica virgifera virgifera; assembly: GCF_917563875.1. Lineage (NCBI taxonomy): Eukaryota > Metazoa > Arthropoda > Insecta > Coleoptera > Chrysomelidae > Diabrotica > Diabrotica virgifera. The sequence continues at coordinate 164,168,476 of NC_065443.1, read as the reverse complement.
ATTCCTGCTGAGAACCTGTCCTTAATTTCTTCCCCTTATAACGATCAGATGGACAAGAGGTCACGAAGGCTGAACCAGAAGGATCAGGACGATATTATCCTTGGATGGAATTAGGAATGACCGAAGATGGAAAGGTCCAATCGCTTACATTGACGAAACAAAGGCCACGTTGCTCAGTCGGAAGAGATGTGGGCATGGTTCTTTGGGTTGGGCTTCTGTTACAATGAAAGGTGTTAAATGAATAAACAATGGTATGTGAATAGAGCTAATGAAACGAAGATAGACAAAAGGTAAATAGATAACATTAACTGATGGTTTGACACTTGGACTCTAAGGAAACGGAAATACTTAATACTCAAACGAAAATATAGGGCGCCAGGTATTTTGACCAAAAAATACTCAAAGGAACAATAATTAATGAAACATAACACAACAATAACAAATTAGCAAGAATGCTACGACAAGACATCAATGTACTAATCTTGAGCTGTAAAAAAATTAAATAAAATACGACATCGTAAGTTTCAATGTAACATTTATTAAAATACTCTACCAAATCTCAATATTTACACAATACGTACAGTGTATACGCAGTATAAGATCGCCAACAACAAAATTAAGAAACCAAAAAATACATAAACCGTTAATCTATAAGACAAAAGTTGGCGACATAATAACAATCACTGCATATAAATTGGTGTATTCACCAACACAGTAATACTAAAAAAATGGAATGTAAGTGAACGAATATAACTATTAATTAATAACTCAAAAAAAAAATGAACTGTAGTTACTAGAAAAAATAAAAAATCCATACTCTAAATAAAAACTAGAAATTTTACCGTTCACTTACAACAAAAAAAGAAAGAGCTCTTTGTTTATATTTATACCTATCTAACAATACTTAATAACACTCTAATAATACTAAGAAAAATATCTACATAATGTAAATGTTTATAGTTTAAATGATCACCCATTTAAAAATAAAAAGATAATCATCAACTTCATACTAAAAGTATGACCTACTTTTCAGAATGTCACTATCACAAACTGGGCGAAAACTTTAGGTCATTGAACTTATTTCACGAAAGAACACAAAATTGTCCTTGCCCTGGACATAACAAAGGCGTCTCTACTAATTTCTTCAATAAGTAAAAGATGAGTGACTTACTTAAAACATCTGTTAGAGGGTAGGATGGCCCTTTGTAAGCCGGCAGGCTCTCAAGGTGTGGAAGATGGCCATGAAGAAATTCAACTTACGACACAGTCGAAAGAATAATAGTATTTAACAGTGTTCATAAAATAGCAGCTGGACAACATAATGCATAGGTGGAAGGTGAAAGGTGGAAGGTGAAAGGTGGACCCTTTAAAAAATAGAAAACGCAATTGTACAATTATTGTACATACCAATAAACAATCATTAATACTCTTACCTGCCTAATCGGCGGGGCCCACAATACACGAACAAACTTGATCTCACATAATGACTATATTAACTCAACTCACAAATGATGCAGAATTTTAAGAATTTGTGGTTTTTATGAATCTTTGGCGTCCTTTGAGAGTGGTGGGGTTTTAACCAATCAAAATTATGGGAAACTGTGAGAGATATTCAAGAACAGATTTCCTTACCACTCGTAAAAGGGCTTAGCAAATCTAATACTTAAGATGACTTATGGGATGCAAGGCCCATATCATTCACCAGAAAGCTATTAAAGGCTAACGGTCGACTCTATCGATAGCACATATGTGTTTCTAAGAAAAACAACGCCGATAGGGACTCTAAGATCTAATCAGTTAAGATAAAAGCGTGAAATGAAAGGGACTAGACCAAAATCTACACTGGGAAAACGTAAACGTTATACAGCTTCCCCCCACGATTTAAACCGTGGTGCAATACCACTGTTTACAATCGGAGTCTGCAGTAAACACCATATTCTGACCATCAAGCAGTAGCCTGACATAGTCGGTAATGATCTAGACACACTAAACTAGGTTTTGGTACTTGAGGTGCTTGAACACAAGTGACCAAATCGGAAAAAGCTAATAAGCAATAAAACTCAAACACCAAACTAAAAAGGGTTATCTCTATGATAGACTAAACTCAAATAAAACACAAAAACTAGGAACTATATATACAAGGACTACTCTAATTCTAAACGACTAAGTCAGCAAACACCTACAGTGTTGCTTTAATCCTTAGCATAAAACTAAACATTCAACTCGAAAGTCGACTCAAGGTATGGTTCGTTGACTCGCAAGTGCAACAACCAACGGCAGATATCTACACAAATGGCTCTAGCCAAACTAAGAAGGTGGAACATACCAATGTTGAAGTTTTGGACGCGAAAATCAAAGTTGCTCCAGCTCAACAAAGGCGAGTAGCCAACAAGGTAACATAGGCAAACTTCGTTATGGTTGTCCCCTCAACCGGTAACTAGGTAAGCGTCAAGCAATGCTAAGATTTTGACTGCAAGATCAAAGCAAAAAAATGTCGAAATTTCAACAGCTGGTCGAAATTTTAAGACAGGGAAAGAAAACAAGTTGGCCAAAAGTTCCGTAAAAATCTTATGGGGTTAACCACGGCGGAAAATTTTCAATCAAGAAACTCCCAGAAAAACAAGGAATGTAATCAGGACAAGATATGTCTGAATACATTATAAGATATTATTATAAATAACTTTATTAATATCTACTCAACTAAAATAAAATCAACTCCATTGGAATTAACTCAAAACCAAACGCAAAATTAGCACAAGCAAACTCAATACAAAAATATTTGTCATAGTGCTTCCACTAACAACAAACAAACTCGAGCTCTAACAAACTCGACTAAAGGCATAGGTGCCTTGGAGTCTCTCATCCGGGACTTTATGAGCTACACTCAAAAATTGCCACGAAATCTTTCATTCGGGACTTTAATAATAACAGACGCACTAGTTATTGCTAGTGGTTTGCTTATTTGATTTCACTTTGCCGGTCTAGGACAAAGCATTTCGCAATCAAACGTTCTTAAAATAAGTATAATGTTCACAGAACACTAACTCAAAAAAATATTTACTGCTATCCCGATAACATGAACCGGAAGAGCCTAAACAAATTCAAACAGCAAACATAATACAAAAGCAAATAAACACGAGTAACATATAAAATTACCAAAGCACAATTACTATCTCACGTAACGAATAAATTCGAACTCAAACAAAAGGAATAGAGAAGTTAGTAAAACATGCCAAGGAGTTCTCAACAAAGAAATATAGAAAGAAATGAACAAAGGAAAGTTCAGATAATTGTCGAAATCTACCTTTAATTAGGACCGGAAGTAATTACGCATACTAGACGCCTTATTATTATAATATATATGATAATATTATTATAAAGGTACTTAAATCGTTAGGTTAAATCACAGGTAGCTCACAGGTAGGGAGTGTCACAATTTAATAGGGACTTAGGTCCTAAATAGATACGACATTTTATCGAAATACTATTTTATGATAGCCGCAAGAATAAAATTGATTCTGTAAATACATCTGGGCCTAGTACGTGCCTGTATTTAACAAAAAAATTTCACCCTTTATTAGCCGACACAAAATTGCCAAGACATTATCCTAATTCACCCAAACTATCGACAGAACTAACAATAATTACTCGAATTCTTTTACTCGAAACAAAAAATATTTGCATTATTTGCTAACTAAACATCGAAAATTTATATTCACGAGTCAAACTACTTGTGAAATATAAACAAGCAATAAGATGCTACTTTTTACATCTCATTAATACCTAAAATAGGGTCATAGCCCTTTAAAAATATCTACTATCAAAATAAGTGTATGTACAAGCTTTTGCGGTTGCAACATATGCTAAATAAAAGCTAATAAAAACATTACGCCTCTTTATCTGAAATTAGGGTCAAAAGACACACTTAAATACCTCTAGCCCTGACAGATGTTATTGGGGGTGGGACAAGAATTTTGAAATGTCAACCACCTTATCGTAGGCTAGTCGAAAAATATTAAGATTACGTAACGGTAAACGAAGACTCTACACTGAAAAAAGGAATATTTTCTGGACTGGAAGTAGTTTTGTACCGAATAGATTTTAGAATGCTGATATTGGAGTGGTAAAACATAATTTCTCAAACATATTTCACAACAGCATGCGCCGAGGTCTTTCACTCGCGACTAATAGCTAATTGTCAAAAACAATTTCTGGAATGGACAGCTTAACTTCTTTCATTTAAGACTTAAATCACAAACCTAAAACAATAGCATGACGGAAAGCTGCAGGACTCTTTCATTCTCCAGACTAACACCACGCCATGACTAAAAACTCTCTAAAACCACTCAAAACATTCTGGTACTGAAAAACATACGATATCAACCAAATAGGATATCATCAAAAATACATAACCACATAAAAATCCAAAAATATACTGCACAGAAATCATTACAACAATACTATTCTACGAGGTCAGAAAAGATTGGTCATAAAACCGGACAGAACAATATCGTTGAACGACGAAGAAGCATGTACCCGAAAATTTAGAAGACAACGCAATAATAATAGTGATAGTTGCTACCTCTAAAAACAGTTACAAAGCATTTCATAACTCAAAAACGGTACCTAAATGCAATAAAATAAACGCAATACAGTACAAAAAATATACCGCAACACAATACATATACAAAAAATATAAAAAGTAAAATGCACTATACATACACTGATATAATGCAAACTGAAATAAATCACAAAAGTTGCAAAGTACTACACAAAACAAAAGTAAAAATCAAAAAGTTAAACAATTACAACTTCTTTGTGATTTGCTACAAAAAATACACAGCTCAAGATCTAGATACCTTTACCTTAATTAGATACATGACAAAAGACGTATCCATTTGGCATAAGGGAAAGTAATAAAAATGCTCAAATTTACTCAACTAAAAATATATCTAAAGAAAAAAGATCGATACTCTACTTCAAAGAATGATACTCTAGAATGCGAAAAGGCAGGAATGAAAGTGTAAGGTACTACACTGACATTTAAATACTAAAAATGGAAATAAACAAACTAAAATGTGTCAAACTATTATTATCTATTAGCGAAAAATAACTCAAAAAATATTTTATCAATAAAAATAGCTACAAATTAGCCAAACTTGAACAAAAAAAGAAAATCAGGTCTAATAGGAACATGATAAAAAAGAAAATCATGCTTCACGCATAGACAAGAAAATATATATAGCCCGTGAAAAGGCAATTGACAAAGCTCTACGAAATTATGTATAAGGCAACCATAGGTAACAGAAGAAGTCCCACGTAATTTGTATAAGGCTCCACGAGAGGGGCGCCAATTTGTATAACGATCAGATGGACAAGAGGTCACGAAGGCTGAACCAGAAGGATCAGGACGATATTATCCTTGGATGGAATAAGGAATGACCGAAGATGGAAAGGTCCAATCGCTTACATTGACGAAACAAAGGCCACGTTGCTCAGTCGGAAGAGATGTGGGCATGGTTCTTTGGGTTGGGCTTCTGTTACAATGAAAGGTGTTAAATGAATAAACAATGGTATGTGAATAGAGCTAATGAAACGAAGATAGACAAAAGGTAAATAGATAACATTAACTGATGGTTTGACACTTGGACTCTAAGGAAACGGAAATACTTAATACTCAAACGAAAATATAGGGCGCCAGGTATTTTGACCAAAAAATACTCAAAGGAACAATAATTAATGAAACATAACACAACAATAACAAATTAGCAAGAATGCTACGACAAGACATCAATGTACTAATCTTGAGCTGTAAAAAAATTAAATAAAATACGACATCGTAAGTTTCAATGTAACATTTATTAAAATACTCTACCAAATCTCAATATTTACACAATACGTACAGTGTATACGCAGTATAAGATCGCCAACAACAAAATTAAGAAACCAAAAAATACCTAAACCGTTAATCTATAAGACAAAAGTTGGCGACATAATAACAATCACTGCATATAAATTGGTGTATTCACCAACACAGTAATACTAAAAAAATGGAATGTAAGTGAACGAATATAACTATTAATTATTAACTCAAAAAAAAAATGAACTGTAGTTACTAGAAAAAATAAAAAATCCATACTCTAAATAAAAACTAGAAATTTTACCGTTCACTTACAACAAAAAAAGAAAGAGCTCTTTGTTTATATTTATACCTATCTAACAATACTTAATAACACTCTAATAATACTAAGAAAAATATCTACATAATGTAAATGTTTATAGTTTAAATGATCACCCATTTAAAAATAAAAAGATAATCATCAACTTCATACTAAAAGTATGACCTACTTTTCAGAATGTCACTATCACAAACTGGGCGAAAACTTTAGGTCATTGAACTTATTTCACGAAAGAACACAAAATTGTCCTTGCCCTGGACATAACAAAGGCGTCTCTACTAATTTCTTCAATAAGTAAAAGATGAGTGACTTACTTAAAACATCTGTTAGAGGGTAGGATGGCCCTTTGTAAGCCGGCAGGCTCTCAAGGTGTGGAAGATGGCCATGAAGAAATTCAACTTACGACACAGTCGAAAGAATAATAGTATTTAACAGTGTTCATAAAATAGCAGCTGGACAACATAATGCATAGGTGGAAGGTGAAAGGTGGAAGGTGAAAGGTGGACCCTTTAAAAAATAGAAAACGCAATTGTACAATTATTGTACATACCAATAAACAATCATTAATACTCTTACCTGCCTAATCGGCGGGGCCCACAATACACGAACAAACTTGATCTCACATAATGACTATATTAACTCAACTCACAAATGATGCAGAATTTTAAGAATTTGTGGTTTTTATGAATCTTTGGCGTCCTTTGAGAGTGGTGGGGTTTTAACCAATCAAAATTATGGGAAACTGTGAGAGATATTCAAGAACAGATTTCCTTACCACTCGTAAAAGGGCTTAGCAAATCTAATACTTAAGATGACTTATGGGATGCAAGGCCCATATCATTCACCAGAAAGCTATTAAAGGCTAACGGTCGACTCTATCGATAGCACATATGTGTTTCTAAGAAAAACAACGCCGATAGGGACTCTAAGATCTAATCAGTTAAGATAAAAGCGTGAAATGAAAGGGACTAGACCAAAATCTACACTGGGAAAACGTAAACGTTATACCCTAAGGCGGCCAGTTTATTCAACGATTCTAGGAATAAACTAATGTGTGCTTCCATATCACCATTCTCCTCTAGCGATAGCCTACAGATTTGCTTTAACAAAAACACCATACTAGACAAACTTGATTTCTGATGATACTCCCTTAGCGCTATCCACGCATCGCGCGCGAATTCCCTGTTCCGGATATGCACTAATTGATTAACGTCAACAAGTAAGGCTATAGTTGACAAAGCCTTATCATTTTGTTTTTTCCAAGAACTGCTTCGATCTGCTTCTAATGGTAACTCACTCGAAACTATTTCCCATAGATCAGCATTGATGAGTAACATTTTCACTAAATAACTCCAAGATTGATAGTTCTTGCCGTTCAACTTTTCGACGTTATATTTCGCACTCTCCGCCATTATGTATTCGGTTAACACGAAAATTTCGCGACTGTACACTTTTAATTACTATCTTAATACAGGTGAGCTAACAACGTAACTGGGCCCATAACCTATTAGAATTAATAGATAATAAAAGGTACAAAGAATAGTAAACAAACTATTTATTTTAACCGAAAAACCGTAATATTACAATATACAAAGAAATTAAGATACGTGTTTCTACAACGAGATATTCTTCTAGACTACTGTATCGAACGCAGAACTAACACTAACATACAGTTCTGACATTCACATCCCTTGTAACATGTGCAACCTTAGGTAAGAGTTTATCGCCCTAATGCATTCGGAGAATTGGCCCACCCATGAAGGAAGACCCCACATGTGTATTATAACACTTAACAAAAATAATAAAGTTGAATTCCAACAATGGTTTGGTCACGTATAAAGAATGCATGAAGACAGAATCCCAAAACAAGGGCAAAAATGGAAACTGCAAGATAGAAGAAGATGAGGTAGACCGAGGAAAAGTTGGCAGGCAGGAATAAACAAAGCCATGGATGAAAGAGGTCTGCAAGTAGATCAATGTACGGACAGAGAGGAATGGCGAACGGGTATCGGAAGACGAAGAACGTTATAAACCGATAATATAATAATAATGTAAAAGTACCAGCTTTTTAAATCCTAAAGTCTAGGGATGGCGCTTGTTGAACAAAAAACCGGTTTTTGGTTATACCGGTTTTTTTAACTTACGGTTTAACCTGGCGGTTATAACCGGTCAAAAAATCGGTTGTTCCAAAAACAGGTTTTCGGTTTTTTTTAATCAAAAGCAAATACTCAATAAGTTATAATGTTACATTTATATTGCACTTTAGTTTGCTCAATTTTCCTCCCGAAAAATTCCCCAACCAATTCAACCTATAAAAATTTTCCCTTACCCTAAAAATGGGCCAGAGTACCACAATCTCTGATTCGTCGCTCGTTGTAGACGGCGTCGGCGTATATTGCGTTGTCAATAATTGGGATATTCCCAAAAGTGATAATCCTATCGATCTATCAAACTGTCCCTTGGATCTATCAAGTTTTAAAAAATGTCCAAATGACTTATAGGTATTTTACAAAATAAATTCGATAAACCAATTCAGTATTTACTTCTCTATTGCCATCAAAAAATTTCAGTAGGTAATATTTTTTAATACGTTTGTATAATACCTACCATTTATTTCGTAAGAATTATTTATTGTTTAAAAATTACATAATGGAGATTCCTAATCGTATTTCGGTATTCACATTATACAAGAGTCTCAAGTACTCAAGTATAAACAATTTTTTAGCTGATGATGGTTGGAATATCGATTTCAAGCAGATCACATACTTTTATGTAAATATTATCATCACATGCACCATTTCACCAGTCTTTGAAATATTTATTAATCTAAATAACTATTCTCAAAATTGTTTCATAAAACCTGATGTGACACTTTCGTCCAGTTCTCTATTAGTAAATAAAAGTTGAATTATGGTTGTTTGGGTTAATTACTTCGCATTTATTATTTATAATATTATATGATTAAGATCGAAAATATATAGAAATTTCTTCATTTTTCTCTAAATTAATTTTTTTCCACAGGCAACTTATTCGGTTTTTCAATGGTTATTACTTTAAAAAGAAAAAAACCGGTTATAACCGGGACAAAAAAACAACCGGTAAAACCGGTTGTTTCGAATTAAAAAAACTGGGTTTAGGTTATAACCGGTAGGTTTTTTCCATCCCTTAGTCGATTAATTTAGTTTGCAGTCAATACTAACAAAGTTATTCAAATTGTTTATAAGCCAAAAATGACTCTACTTTACTAAAATATTTTCGGAATGATAAAAATGAGTTTTTATTATTTTTTTAAAAACTTTGAAAACATAAGTATTCTTCTTTCATGTAGTTTCCACAAAATTGCTGTATCATTATTATTTTATGAAGAAAAGCATGCTTTATCATTGCAAAGAAAAGGATTTTTTATTAAACAAATTGAATAAAATGTAAACTAATTGACGAATCACCTTGAAATTTTTTGTTATATCTGGACTGAACATGGACTGTTTGATCCAATTTTTCATGTAATATCAGTCTTAAGTTTATTTTTGCAAAAGTTTATTTTTGCAACTTCCGAAGCAACAAATAATCGTACCAAAATTCAAAAACTGACATTTTAAACCTTTGTTCATCTACTAAAAATGAATACTCTATCTGATATAAGATATTTAATTACTTATTTTTACCTGTAGCGACTTAAACGAAAAGACTGTAATTTTCAGGGCCGTGCCGTTCTATGATGCGGTGAGGTAGCCGCATCAGGCGGCATCACAAGGGGGCGGCATAATCAGTAAAATCTAATATCTTCTTCTTCTTCAAGTGCCGTCTCCTAATCGGAGGTTGGATATCATCATCACTATCTTTAATCTATCAACCTCTGCTCTAAAGAGTTCTATAGAACTGCATCTAAACCAGTCCCTTAAATTCTTTAACCGTGACATTCTCCTTCTTCCAATGGACACGCGCCAACTCGTAACTCTTAATGACAAACTTTTTCAAATCAAAATGTACACCGGCCAATTCGTAACTTTTTTACTACCTGACCCTCCCAACTTGCAACTTATACAGGTGAATTCGAAACCATTGTTTAATTCTAATTCTATTTACACATAAACATTACATCTACTGGTAATGCAGCAGAGTTATGCTCCACGTAACGTAGAGCCACACCCAGAGCTTTAGTGGCATCTGCGTGTGACACTCAATATGACAGGGAAACTTCTTCCTCGCTTTCTTCATCTTCATTAGTCATTAGGGTTGCCTTGAGGTTGAACCAAGTCTACAATGTATTCATCCGTAAATTCTTCACTCCCTTTGTCGTCAGCTTCAATCCATTCTGTAATTACACTTTCTTCTTAGTTTTCTGATCCATCTTGTATAGGGGAACGGGGAAAAATGGAGCTTATTCAAATTAGAAATCAAGCCATGGAGTTAACGACTAAGCACAAATGATGACACTGGCTCTGCATCAGTGACATCAATCTGAGATGGTCGGAAGAGGGAGAGAGACAGGCACAGCGACTCAAAATCAACGACAAAGTAAACTTTCAATTATTAGTTAGGCTAACTTTCGGATAATCCGACCTTTTCGGAATCCGAACAGGCTGTCCCCCCAATTAGTTAGGATTTGCGGGGTTTTACTGTATATAGGTACCTACTATAATATCTGCGTTCCAATCGGCTGGTAGTCTGTTTTGTTCATATTTTTTGTTGTATTAGCTGGTTTATTTCCTTATGTAATTCTCTTCCTCTGTATTTTTTTCCACTGTTATTTCATTTTCTTCTGCTGCTTTTCCGTTTTCTATGTTTTTAATATTTGTTTTTGTACGTTTTCTTCTGTGAAAATTTCTACTTCGTTGTTATCTTGTTCTTCTTCATCTGTTTCCTTCATACCGAATAGCATTTTTTCGTAATATTCTTCTCATATTCTGCTGATCTGTTTGTCTTCAAACAGGGTTTCTCTTTTTTTTTTTTTTGTTTTTTAGTACTCTTGTTTTAATGCTGGACGTATTTTTTTATCCGACTTTTTTGTAAAATTGTTATATTTGATGGTTTTCTGTCTTTTTTAATGTCCTCCAGCGAAACCCGTCATTTTTCTTCTTTTTATTTGTTGAGTTTGCTGTGTTTCTCGCTATTTTTTATTCTTCCCTGTTTTGTTTTGACGGATTGGTTGTTTATCCACGTCATTCTAGCGTAGTTTTTTAGTTTTCTGCGTTTCGCAGTCTTGATCGTACGTAAATTACACATTTAAAATTGAAAAGGATTTATAGGTTCCAAATTAACTAAAAGACGGTGTTTCAATCCCTGTTTGTGTATTATCGCTCCAAACCCTTCTTGGCAGTAGCGCACCCAGGGGGGGTTTGGGAGTTAAACCCCCTTTCCCCCAGGGCATATGAAAAATATATAAATAATAGCAGGAAAATGTAACTTGTCTTTCACAAAATATAGAAAAAAATTTCGACGCCCAAGCCAACCCCCTTCCCCCCAGAGAAAAATTATAGGTGCGCTACTGCTGCTTGGATGTGTCCCGTTTTATTCAAATTTATGATATGGTCACCCTACAGTAGAAACGCTTCTTAATTCACGAGAGTATTCTACACACTTGTTCTTAATCCAGGATACAGTTTTTTGTGTCAAATTAGAATTTCATAATGGTAGATACGTTTATTTTAATTTTCTAATCTATTTCAACAGTAGGGCTCCCGCATACTGCAGACTTTTTACCTGCCGATAGTTTAGTCGGGTTGGGCAAAATTAAAGATTTTTCTTTTTAAAATATGTAAGAATGTAGTTCGTTTGGTATGGCATGAGTGCTTTAATTTTTTTTAACTATGTATTCTATTTGTTTTTAATTTTGTAGACTAGCAGACTTAACTAATTTATGTAATGTGAAATTTAAGACTTACTACTATATTTTAAATATTTTTCAAAATATTATTTTCTATATCCTTACATAAAAAAATACATTGAGTGTATGAAATAAGTAAGCAATGTTTTAAACATTTTTATTATTTTCCAGACACCTTTGCACCTATTAGTTGAACCAATTATAATATTAAAAATTTTGTACTTACTTTACTTAAGCCGTCCTCTTGTACCCTACGCTGTCGAGGTAAAAGTTTTGTAATAAAAAACTAAGAACTCAATTTTAACACTTCTATAATATGTTAAAATTGAGCAATTAGACCAGCAGATTCGGCAACTGGTTATGATAAATTCATCAATTTTAATGAACATACTTTTTAATTTTTTATTTTTGCAGTGAAAAAAAATACATTGTTAATTATACAAAAAAATATCATTAATATATCACAACAATATTTTTTTCAACATACTACAATAATCAATTATAAAAATATCCGAAGTCTAAATTCCAACATTTGAGGTGACAACAGCGCAGTGGAAGCCATGAGGACATAAACTCAAATATACAGAGACCACTACAACCGCAAACTGAATAAATATATATTTGGATGCCATCAAAACCGTTAAAGTGATTTTAGATATACAGCAAGCGAACATGGCGCGCCTGACGGCAATTGCTCCAAGTAATGTGTATATTATTATACAGATAACGTGACTGAGGACGTCCGGCCAATATTTTGTGTAAGCATTGTAGGAAGTGGTACCTTTCATTTGCGATACATTTTAGGGAAAGTCCTCGT